>NC_064638.1:279093954-279421454 GCF_023864345.2 Schistocerca serialis cubense
AATAGTTACCTTTTTTAGTTTATTAGTTTCTTCTTCGAAATTACATTCTTTCTGAAATTTTCTCGATAGCAAGTCCTCTTAACGTCGGAGACACACAGAATTTACCTGAAGTTCTTAAATATTTTATAGAACCGTATCCTGAAAAATACTGAACGTTAATAACATAATTCATCAAGTCACTATAGCTTTATACTGAATTTAATCGGAGAAATTAGACTGTGTATTTGTTTACGGCTGTCAGTGCATTCGCACTGAGCGCTCGATCAGCTGTAGGCGCGTGACGTAGGAAGCAATTGTTTGCGGTCAACGACTGCCTTGTGCGGCGCGCAGACTTGACTGTTGCTTTGAGTATATGCCGCCGCCAAAACACAGCGCGGTATCCTTGTATTCTCTGCATGTTTACATGTAGCTGTTAGTTTCTCACAAGTATGTCATTCCATAAAAATTTTGACGTTTGATATATGATGTATTCCCTTAGAGCGTCGTGATTTAAGAGTTTCTACTTCAACAGTGTTATCATGAATAATTTTGCGAATTCTATATGGGCCGTTATAAAGCAGAAAAAATTTGCGACACAAGCCTTTTCCTTTATGAGACAAACGATGAGACTTAGTTAACACCTTCTGACCAACTGACAAGATTTTTAAACGACCAGGATGTTTAGCTGATTTCTCTCTTCTAGCAGCCGCAGATGCAATATCTTGCAGAGCCATGTTCACAACTTCAGAATGCCGCAGTTTCCGTGAAGGCGGAAAAGGAACGACTTCAGATATACGATTTGTCGGTGCTTTGTTTTTTAATATCAGTTCAGGCGGTAAAGAAGTTGAGTCATTAGGAAGTTCATTCAGAATGTTTTGAAGAATATGCAGATACTGATCCCACGTTCTGTGATTCTGATGACAATAAAGACGACACAATTTATTGATTTCCTTCATCCATCTCTCTGAAGCGTTAGATTGAGGGTGAAAAAGTGAAATGAAAATTGGTTTAATCTTACGACGCCGTAGAGTACGAAGCCAAATTTTAGAACTAAACTGTGATCCATTATCTGATATAACCTTATCAACATGACCAACTTCTTTAAGAAAATGTTTGATGAAAGCATTAGATACTGAACGAGCTGTTGCTTTGCGTAACGGTATAAAACACACATATTTTGATGTCAATTCCACTGCTACGAAAATGTACGCAAAACCATTAGTAGATCGAACCACTGGATCGAACAAATCAACTGCAGCCATGTCCTTTAATTTCGCTGGAATGATAGGAAACAACGGTGCTCTGTGAGAAATTGTTGGCGGCATAGCCTTTTGACATAATTTGCATTTGGCCAGAACAGATCGAATACGTTTTTCCATATTACTGAAGTAACAATTTTCCCGTAATTTATGAAAGCATTTTCTGGGACCAAAGTGTGCATAACCGAAATGCGTATACCAAATCAGCTTATAAACCCACTCATCAGGAATACAAACTAACCAAACAGAGTTGTCGAGCGATTTTCGTTTAAAAAGAACTTTCCAGATAGTTCGCAAAAACGAGGTGTGGCCAAATCGTCCAATCTAACAAAGCGTCTAAGAAAATTACAGACACCAAGGAAACTACGAACATCACTTTTTGTGGTAGGAACAGCATAATTACAAATAGCGTCTAATTTCTCTGGATCAGGAAGAATACCTTCCGTAGAAATAATGTGACCGACAAATTTCACCTGAGAACGACCAAATTCAGATTTTTCCAAGTTCACTGTAATGCCAACTCTTGCAAAAATACGTAATGATGAATCCAAAATTTTGTTGTGCTCACTCCAAGAATGTTTAGCAATAAGAATGTCGTCAACATATGAAGTAATATTGTCACGAAGATAAACAGGTAAAATTTCATTTAAGCTACGAATGAATGCTGCTGAAGATACAGTAAGTCCAAACGGTAATTCCCGAAATCACTTTTAGGTAAAATAGTCATATCCGGTTATTGTTTATCTACTGTCTAGATAGATTGATAGTCGAAGAGTTGTTTTGACAGATGCAAAGAATAGTAAAAGAGTAGGCAGCGGTACAGAAAACTAAAAGGGAAATAGCACCCCCACAGCTCGGGGCCCTATGCTCGCTACGGCACATATTCACTTAGTGTAGTGAATCCCCTGAGGACTTTAATAGCTGCACATAATTTCTAGTTTGTGACTTAGTGGCAAATTTGGTGGAAGTGCGTACATAAATTGATCTAACCATGAACATGGATGTATGTCATTCTTAGCATTGCGGAAGATCTTAAATTTCCGAACAGTCAAAAAGTGTTTATAGTCAAAGTTTTCGCCTCGTGGCGACAAAGACCTACCGCGTCTGTCCCAGTCCGATTGTCGATTATTGTCAAGTTCACGCGCCTGGCGCTCTCTTGTTGCTTCTCGTAAATGAAATAAATTATTTTCTTCAAAGCCCTCTGCTAAACTAACACTTGTCAATTTATCTGAGATCTCCTCAACTCTTTCCGATGAGTCACTTAATTGTTCTTTCTGTTTATTTACGTCTTCTGTAAATGTCGCGACTCGGGTTTCGGTGTTGTCACATTTAGTAGTTAACTGTTCACACTGTTGCGTTAAGTTATTTATTCTGTCATTTGGTACGGATTCCTCGATTCTTTCAATTATTTCTTCCTTATCGTGTGCACGTTGTAAATTTAATTCTGAAAATTTTTGTACTATCACGCGATCTCTTTCTTCCTGTTCTCTGTCCTGTTCCTTTTGTCTGATTTCTGTTAAAATTAAACTATTATTGTGAGCATTCAAAATCGGTTGTACTTCTCTAATTTCTTTCTTTGATTCATCTTTCATGTTTTTCAAACATGTCCCTGTTCGTGAGCCTAACTGTGTTTCCATTGATTCCATCTCGGTTTTAATTGTTCCTATTTGTGAGCCTAACCGCATTGTCAAAGTTTCTATCTTCGTGTTAATTCTTCCTATTTGTGAGTCTAACCGTGTTTTTAATTCAGATCCCAAATTTAATATTATACTCATCAACTGCTCCATATCTTCTGTCGTTAACAACGTATTCTGAAAATTTTTCGATTGTGAAAAATTTTGAACTGTTTCCGGCCTATTTTCCCGACTTATTAAATTGTTTTCAACTCCATTATTCATCATCCCTTTCTCCTGTGTTGGCGAGTTCGCCATGTTAACAATTTCGTTATTCTGACTACCCATCATTTTTGCCTTTTTCATCAATCGTGTAATCATTTACAAATCATACAAAACTCGTCACAATACGAAAATTACAGAGAATATAACACGTTATCACCAACAATACCATTCACACAATATGCTTCCCTCAAACACGATTAACGAACAATTGAAATAATTGCACTAAATTATCAAACCCGTAGACAAGACAACAAAAACAAAATTTGAAAAATACCATTAGAAGAATGCCAATTACCAAATCTACACATGCAATATAGACTACAATTACTAAACTACAAATTACTACAACAATACTACTGTCTACTATTTTTACAATCAGAAGATTCCAGGTTCGATTCCTGGCAGGGTCGCCACATGCATGGGGGCTAAATTATTTAATTTTTGAAAATCATTTTTAATTTTGGTTTAGCTGTATGTCCGATTACGCTGTTTCGTAAACGGTTGGCCCTGACTAGTCTTAGTACGCAATCTGACTGCATAGAACAACAACAAAGAATGAAAGAAAATTTCCGTTAACACAATTAATTAATTAAGCCCCCAGCAACTATAAAACCTACGAAACCAAAGCACAAGTATAACTGTTCTGTGTGTGGAAGTATGACTCAACGTACACATCTGGCACGGTTCTTCTTCAATTAGGCAAGAAATTTTAAATATCATTTATACTGAAGTAATTAAAAAATAGAAATACTGTAATTGCGTAAGGAAAGCAGAATTGCACTCTAATACACGAACACAAGCCAGATGCTTTGTTGACTGAACCTGTAATGCTGCATTATTTAAGACATTGAGATAATAAAAAGAAAAGGAAAAATTTTTTTCTTTTACCTTCATATATTGACGAAAATCACTCTAATCATTACAATATATCTCCACACCGACTCTCTACTACCACATCTCAACAAGAACTGACTACTGCCACATCTCGACAAGCAGTCTTCACTATGACATCTCAGCAAGCACTGCCTACTACGAGTTCTCGACCAGCACTTTTCACTAGCACATCTCAACAAGCACTGACTACTACGAGTTCTCCCCAAGCACTGACTACTACGAGTTCTCGACAAGCACTGACTACTACGAGTTCTCTCCAAGCACTGCCAGTGGAGGCGGCTGAATAATACTCTTTGGCGCAATCTCTGGCGCTGTGGCTCAGTGTAGCCACCTTTCAAAGTGTCTTGAACTTATAGCCGAGATTGATCTTTTTCTCTCAGAGCACACTGAACGAAATGGAAATCCGGGGTAGGGACATACAAGTTATCTTTCTTCAACAATCTGTGATGAAATAATAGAGCTTCTTTCTGAACGAATAACAAGAATTATCGTAAGTGAAATAAAACAGACCAAATATTTATTTATAATAGTAGATTCCACTGTGGTTATTTCACATATTGATCGCCGGCCGCTGTGGCCGAGCGGTTCTAGGCGCTTCAGTCCGGAACCACGCTGCCGCGACGTCTGAGGTTCGAATCCTGCCTCGGGCATGGATGTGTGTGATATTCTTAGGTTAGTTACGTTTAAGTAGTTCTAGGTCTAGGGGACTGATGACCTCAGATGTTAAGTCCCATAGAGCTTAGAGCCATTTCACCTATTGATCAATTATCTTTCATATTAAGATATGTGAACGAGAATGGTGAACCTGTTGAACGTTTCATTCTGTTTTTAACAAACCCGGGACCAAGCCCGAGAACTTAGCTGAGGACGTACTAAATGTCCTGTTGAGGCCAGTCATAAGATAACGCAAGCAATATGCCAGGAACCTACACTGGTTTGCAGGCACGCATTAAAGAAGAAAATCCGAAAGCGCATTATGTGCCTTGTGCAGCACATTCTTTGAATTTAGTCGGCAATAGTGCTGCAAGCTGTTATCGGGAAACATGCTCGTTTTTCAATGTAATGCAAAACCTTTATAATATTTTCTCTGCTTCTGCACAGTGCTGGGATAAACTTCATGCTTTCATGAAACCAGGAAGCAAAACGGTAAAAAGTTTATCAAAAACACGTTGGTCAGCAAGAGCGGAAGCGTGTGTCTATATGAGAACTGAGAGGGCGTTATCAATGCCAATGATAAATTTGAAAAACTACTTGTGCGAAATGAAACATCAGCTTTATTGAATCAACTCAGCAGACTAGAAACAGTATTCATGATGACAGTTTGGAAGGACATACTCCAGAGATGTAAAAGTGTAAATCTGAAATTGCAAAGTATATATATTGATACTAAAATAGTGCATGAATTATATGAATCACTTGTAGGGTTTATTGCATCTATTCGTGGTATGTTCGACTATTATTAAAATAAATCCATGGAGATAGTGGCTGATATAGACAATGAATTCACCTATAAATGATTACGAAAACGCAAACTTCATGATGACGAAGAAGCGGACTCTGAAGAAGTTTTTCTGACTGGAAGTGAAAAATTTGGAGTCGAAACATTTCTTCCCGTACTCGACAACTTGTACCCCGAATTAGTGAGGAGGAAGGAAAGCTATAGAACATTGTTGGACTCCTTCACAGTTTTCAGTAGCCTTAAGAACAGTTCGCTTGACTACATTGATGAACGTGCAGCAAAACTCCAAGCATCATATGACACAGATTTAGAGCCTTCCTTCCCTAGTGAATGTGTACGTTTCTTGGAACTTTTGAAATCTTCTGAGATTAGTGATATACCTGTCGAAATGAGTAATTTTTTTACGGAAAGAGAGGTTACAGTCCGTGTCTCCCAATTTGACGTTGCTCTTAGAATATTTCTACGTATGGCACTTACAAATTGTTTGGCAGAACGCTGGTTTCCGACTCTTAAAAGACTGAAATCGTAGCTATGTTGTATGTTGTCTGAGGAGCAATTGAACGCTTTGTCCATTCTGCACATCGAAGCCGACCTCCTAACTGATAACAGTCTAAACTATGAAGATATGATCAACGAGTTTTTTGCCGTCAAAGCCAGACGCAAACTTTGCTGACTGGTTTGTTTATTTATTCATATTAGTTGTAAACATTTAAGGTTATAATGTGATTTTTGTTATAACTTAGAGCACATTCATTGGATTTGCAAACTACGTATTACTTGTTTATTTTACAATTGCCGATGGCAGAACGCGGAACTAAACCTCGTTTACGTGCGGACGTGACCGAAGGCGCCAGACAATACTAAATAATGCCCGAATGACCCAGGCCGCTCGGCGCTGTACAGTCAAGTCGTACTGATACCAGTAGAAAAAAAAAATAAAAATAAAAAAAATAAAAAAATCAAACAATTAATTCATCTTAAACAAACCATTTCAAGAATCGGTATATTACAACTGATGCATATTCTTGGTGTCTGCTGAAATGCATAGTTATCGCGGAAATATAAATTATCGGAGAGTACGCTCAGATGAAAAAGTGTTAATAAATAACGTAGTTCAGTTCTGTCGAGTTCAGTTCAGTTCTGTTCAGTTCAGCAGCTGTATTACAAAACTATTCAGCCTTTACATGGATTAAAGGTATTGTGTACACTAACTATGCAGCATAGAACTACACAGAAAAAAAAATGGTTCAAATGGCTCTGAGCACTATGGGACGTAACACGTATGGTCATCAGTCCCCTAGAACTTAGAACTACTTAAACATAACTAATCTAAGGACATAACACAACACCCAGTCATCACGAGGCAGAGAAAATCCCTGACCCCGCCGGGAATCGAACCCGGGCGCGGGAAGCGAGAACGCTACCGCACGACCACGAGCGAACTACACGCACCTTAATGCTTAACACATTAATAATTAGACTATAAAACAAATTTGATTTTTTCGCACTAGTCTGTAAAATTATGTAATATGAAATCCAGTTCTGTGTTTGTTCCTCTGTATTTAGTTATTAGTTTTTGCACCGAACTCTCTATTTCATTTTTCTTTCTTACGCTTTCCTATAGATTCACGTATTAATGCCGAACGTGTTTTTTTACCTGCTACGCATTCAAATTATTCGACTGTAAAATGGCAGTTTAATTTTAATTTAGAACGCATCTCTGTAAAAGTACGTATAAATTTCTAATGTATGACACGTTCGCTTCAACTTTCAGGTCGTAACACTTTTTTATTTTCATTTTCAACGTTTTCGTGTAAAAGAACACATTAAAAGTGAATGTATAACAAAAATCCATTGCCTCCTACACGCTATGCTGAATTTTTAGGCCATACAAGAAAAGTTATTTTCCTTGTATTCGTTTCTGTTCTCTTTCGACAGAAGAATTTGTTAACACAATGCAGTTTTAAGTTTTATCCGCTGCCGTATACCAAGTACAGTTCAGGAACCATATTACGAGTACATTTTGTTTGAGCGCGACTAGACCGTTGATGCGTCCTTCAGAACAACGAATAACAGAGTACGAAAACAGCCCACAGCGCTCCCACCCAAAACGGGAATTGTGAAGTGATCGGGTAATAGTTATTATTTAAAATATGTTTTGTTTGGGGGGGGGGGCGCATATAATATGGTGCGCCTAGCGGAACAAAATGTTTTCGCCACTGGCCTCAAGTAGCTGTTTGCGTCGCATGGGCCTTAAAGTGTGCAGTAACATCGACACAATAATATTCATAACTTAGTTTGGGAAACTGTTGAACACATATTTTCAACTTCTCTATCTTGCAGTCACTACCTTACTTACATTTAATGGTCTGGAAACACCAAATTTACATTTAGTATTACAGCGCAAGATGAGTAACTCTTTGCTCTCTCGCAGGCGAAAGAAGCATTTCAGGAATTTAGTTAGGTTTGTATATCTTACGTGCTGTAAAATGTCGCCAAATTTAGTAATCGAAAATCACTGCGTTCGATATAATGACCTTGAAAACCTAAACTGCTACGCGTTTTAAATTATTGTGTGTCGTTAACGTAAAGTATCTTTGTTTTGAAGTAAGCATATGATCTGCACTGCAGAAATATTGATAAGGTGGGTCAATTTTATCTCTTGTCAAATGTGCTATCTCTCTCTCTCTGTCAAGCATGTAACACCTGCTCGTAAACTGAAAAAAAAAAAAAATTGTTGCGCTTGATTTAACGCAGCAGAACGACCAAGTTATTTTGACTTAAATATAGGAATAAGCTTTAACATCTCTTGTCCACGTTTCGAGTGCAAAAACTAAGTTTTCCAGTAATAAGTCGGCTTTAGAATAGAATTTTCGATCCTCTTGACTGAACTGAAACTGACAGAAAAGAGGGAAAAAAGTTTTCCTCAAAAAGCTCTCGATTCGGTTCCGCAAAGCTTAGTCTATATTACGCACTCCCTCTGTTTTCCTGTCATCTGCACCAAGGGTTGCTAAGCTTTTTTATCTCGTAAACAGCCTGCGAACTTATTTTGTTTGAAGCGGACTCCTTGCCTTTCCTGTAATGAATTTTTATGAATTGGTCAACTTCAAATGTGTTTTTGACATCTGATACAGTGCTACTCACTTTTGTACATATTATCTTGAACTGAGCTAAATGTCCACATTATTGTATGAAGGCAACAAACACCGCTTTGGCTACAGAAAGTTTATTAAAATTACAATCGGTTTCACGCCAGTTTAGGTGCATCCTCATCTGATCCAAACAGGTATTGCAAAAGAAATACTACAATTTTTCTTTTTATACAGGAATAGTGAATAATTTTGCATGAAGTAGACTACATCCGCAAGTTGAAACTTACATAATTGTGTGTACATCATGTAACGCTTTTCTTGAAGCCTCTCCCCGTCCTTCACGTCATTATTTAAAGCTTTCTTGAAGCCTCTCCCCGTTCGGGGGTATAGTACGAAGGTTCAATAGGAATCGCAATGCGGCACAACTTCATCCCAATCAAAGACCTTCAGCTCTCTTATTACAAAAGATAATACAGCTTCCACTAGAAAAAAACTTCCACAGGATTCCTTTCTTTGGAGATAGTCCTGATAAAATAGTCAAGTGGCTCGTTTCAAAAAACATAATCCCGGCTAATTAAGTTCCTAAGAACAGCAGCCAAAAATTTAGGCACAAAGAAAGTATGCTTCGTGATAGGTTTCAGTTATCGGCTCTCTACTGCACCTCCTGTTAGTAATGTGACGACCTATACAGTGTGTCCCATTTATCTTGACCACCCTAAATAACTGTTTGTCCAGATGCAAATTACAAAATGTTTCAAGCAAATTTTCTATAGCCGTCATGGGGACATCAATCAGCATGATTGCCTTCTACATCTACATGATTACTCAGCAATTCACATTTAAGTGCTTGGCAGAGGGTTCATCGAACCACAATCATACTATCTCCCTACCATTCCACTCCCGAACAGCGCGCGGGAAAAACGAACACCTAAACCTTTCTGTTCTAGCTCTGATTTCTCTTATTTTATTTTGATTATCATTCCTACCTATGTTGGTTGGGCTCAACAAAATATTTTCGCATTCGGAAGAGAAAGTTGGTGACTGAAATTTCGTAAATAGATCCCGCCGCGACGAAAAACGTCTATGCTTTAATGACTTCCATCCCAACTCGCGTATCATATCTGCCACGCTCTCTCCCCTATTACGTGATAATACAAAACGAGCTGCCCTTTTTTGCACCCTTTCGATGTCCTCCGTCAATCCCACCTGGTAAGGATCCCACACCGCGCAGCAATATTCTAACGAAGGACGAACGAGTGTAGTGTAAGCTGTCTCTTTAGTGGACTTGTTGTATCTTCTAAGTGTACTGCCAATGAAACGCAACCTTCGATGTAGCTTTGTTCTTTACAAAAATATGAACAGTGGTATGACTTTTTTAAATGGTACCCTGTATTTTTTATGCGGTAATTCATTTCCTCTTCTAAAGACCTATTCAAAAATGTATCACAGTGTATCAGTCACTGAAACACACTGTTATTAATTGCATAAAACAACATTGACGTTGACGCTCCCAGCGCTTGTGCAAGTACTCGGGGTAATGGAACACATCCACGTGCTGACGTTGAAAGAGGACAAATGTAGACATAAGTAGAATGTACACCCGCCATTCCGTCGACCATCGCCAGTTTAAGAGTTGTGTGAGTAGAATGTACACCAACGAAGAAAGGGTTGATATGCTACTCGTCTCTGGGGAATGTAAGTTAACGGTACAGTAATTGCAACACTGTTTTCTTCTGTACAGGTACATTTAGTACAGTAGTTTAGTCCTTTTAAGTACTGTTGTGTAGAGTAAGAATACAGTAAAGGCTGTCCTTCCTACAAACTGCATCGACATAACGTTTCTTTTATTGTTGTTGTTGTTGAAGGTAGGCGAAATGCTACGCAGGCAGCGGAACTGTACAGAGAGCGATATCATGACAAAAACCAACCTTCCCGACGGATGTTTTCTCGTCTTGTTGCGACGCTTCAGGAAACGGGGAGTTTCAACCCACGACAACGTAATCGTCTTAGCACTCGCACAGACGAAGCTGCCGAAGTTACTACTCTCGCTTCCGTTACTATGATTCAACATGTGAGCACGCGACAGCTTGAACACGAGACTGGCATTCCTAAAACAAGTGTAAATCATATTTTTACACGTCACCGGTGCCATCTTTACCATGTACACCTACATCAAGAATTGCATGGGAATGATTACCAGAATCGTGTACAGTTCTGTAAGTGGGCATAGCAGCAAATCCTCGGCAACCCGAACTTCTTCTCCAATGTTCTATTAACCGATGAATGTTCCTTCTCAAACAAAGGACAGGTAAATACAAGGAACATGCATTGTTGGTCCGGCGATAACCCACGATGCCTTAGACAAAATGGTTCAAATAGTTCTGAGCACTATGGGACTTAACTGCTGTGGTCATCAGTCCCCTAGAACTTAGAACTACTTAAACCTAACTAACCGAAGGACATCACACACATCCATGCCCGAGGCAGGATTCGAACCTGCTACCGTAGCGGTCACGCGGTTCCAGACTGTAGCGCCTAGAACCGCACGGCCACTCCGGCCGGCTGCCTTAGACAGGTGGATCATCAACGTCAGTGGAGAGTTAACGTCTGGTACTACAATATTGGCCCTTATTTCATCAATGGTAGTCTAAACGGCACAGCCTATACCAACTCCCTCAGACGAATTCTTCCTCTTCTTGATGAAGTGTCGCTAAGAACCAGAATGCTTATGTGGTATCAACAGAATGGATGTCCAGTACGTAATGCTATGCGTGCACGTCGTGTTCTAAACCGAAGGTATCCTGCCAGATGAATTGGTCAAGGGGGAACAGTTACCTGGCCTGCAAGGTCTCCTGATTTAAATCCTCTGGACTTTTTTCCTTGGGGATGCATTAAAGACGTTGTCTATCGCGATATTCCAACAACTACAGAGGACATGCAGGAACGAATTGTGCTTGCTTGTAATTCTCTTCAGCAATCAACACTGGAAGCAGTAAATAATTCTTTCATTCAACGAGTACACCAGTGTATCCGTGTCCAGGGTCACCACTTTGAGCACCTCCGGATGTTATACTCCTGGGCAGTGGTACAGGACTGTCAAAGTCAATTTTTTGTTATGTTTTTACTTGGTTTTCATTTGTTTTCTCACAACTCCAGCAAGTGGACGAGTTTGTGATCCCGGGCTCAAAGTCAATGTTGTGTTAATAACGTTGTGTTTCAGTGAATGGTACACTGAAAATTTTTTAATAGGTCTTTAGGAGAGGAAATTAATTACTGAATAAAACATACAGGGTGCCATTTAAAAAAATCCTACTGCTGTTCATATCTTTGTAAAAAACAAAGCTACAACGAAGGCAGTCTTGCTGGTTGATGTCCTCCTGACGGCTAAAGAACTTTTCCTTGGAACATTTAGTTATTTGCCACTGGACAGTTATTTAGGGTGGTCAAGATAAATGGGACACCCTGTATATCTGCTAAAGTAGTAATCGTTTTTCAAGTCGGATTAAAGAGCAAACCAGCTGCGCGAATTCAGGAGCAGCACTAAACGCCCATTCACGCAATATAGGGCATCGGATTACGGACATACACGAGAATATGCAGTCTGGAGAATAAGGGTAAGAAACTCAGTATCTTAGAAGAGATAGCGATTTACCGAGCCTTACGAATATTTCCCGAGCTAAACTTGAACACCCAGACAGATCTGAGACATAGGAATATTTCAGAAAATTTTGACTGCCTATCCAGATAGCCCATTGTTCTAATTTTCGACAGCGTATTTTGCTGCGAGCAAAAACTTTTCTGTTTATAAATTCTCCATTGGTTCTCACACGGCGTGGAATATCCATAAAAACATTAGTAGTCTGTATCATATGGGATTAATTATATATATTAGTTTTCTGTCCTCGCATCGTCCATGTTTTGTATAAATTGCTGATTTAAATTGCACTTTATTTATTTGCAGCGGTTGCCCCTCGTTCACGCTTGGCGGTTCGGTGAACTAGCCCCCCTTTCTCCAGCGCCATCTGGCTCCACGGCCAATGCAGTTCGTCTCGTGCCCGCTTGCACAGGCCTCCAGCCGGTTCAGTGTTCCTTACGGCCGAGCCCGCGTTGCCTCCAGCTGACGTTATGGCATGTTTTTATTGGTTTATTGGTGTTTATGCACAATTTCGAACGCCTTGAAGGGCTTATTTTACTCTTTCCACACAAAATACTCCTTTTACTTTGTTTTAGGTATTTAACCTTTTATCTATTTGACATATGCTTCTAGAAGCTTTTAATTTTATCAGTGACGTTAAGGACGCAAATAAGCTTCAAGAAAGCATTAAATAAATACTTGAAGAACGGGGAGAGGCTTCAATAAAAGATTTAAGTAATGTTGTAGACACAATTAGGTAAGTAACTAATGTGCAGGTCTATTCCACTCCACGTAACAATATTCACTAAGCCTGTGTGAAAAGAAAAATTGTGAAATGGTTCCTTTGTAATGCGCCTTTGGATGCGCCTAAACTGTGTGAAACCAACATTCTACAGCCAAAGCGCTATTTTTTGCCTTCATATAAAAAACCTACGCGCTTTGATAGGTTGAACTATGTATGTGTAGAGTAAACAACTTAAAAAACCAAAGTAAGATTTGTACATATTTTATTAATTGGTGTAACACAAATCTAGTAAAATAATCACACAAATGCTTTTAACTTTAAGTTTCTTTTTCAATGTTTGGTATGCGCTGAACCCCTTTTCACGAGGTACGAACATAGAAAAACTATCAAAAACCTTCTTGCGATAGTCCGTAATACAGTATAAGTAAGAGAAATGTCTCTCTGGAGCCAGAATCCCTGATATCTCTTTCCAAACGGTACCTTATGTTCTTCGTTAGTGCTTATTCTGGTAAGTTCTTGGTTTAATACGACATCCGCTTCTTCGTATTACTTCATGGACTGAGAATGTTCTGTGCTGTTTGCATAATCAAAATATTCTCAGATCGAGTTCCAAAGTCTCTATGAAGGACAGTTAAATGTTGAACGTAAGTTGAAATGACATCATCTAGTAGTTTGTCTGTGACAAATTAGGAAACGGAAAATTCGCGCCGTCCAATGTTTTGCTTCATTAGTTCATTTCTGCAGAAAAGTTGAAATAACGGACTTTGTTTTTATTAGTTTTTTGCTGTCATCTGCTGACTGCGGGGTAACTTCAGTAAATTTAGTACACAACTCTGATAAATAAGCAATACTGGTTTTCAATTGATAAAATTTTCTTTTAAAACTGGATCTTTAACATTCAAAATCTCTGAAACAGTCTCAAAAGTGAGAAAAATCTTGTCAAACATAAACCTTTTAACAGCAAACGTACTTCAGTGTGAAAGAGTAATAAATCAAAGTTCTCATAATTTTCTTCACACAACTACGCAAATAACCTGTAATTAAACGTGCTACTTCAAACTTCGTCTGTTATGTTGAAGTTGAAGAAATTGATGCAATGCGAGCAATATTTTGTTTCAAAGGACTCATAGATCGTCGACAGCGCCCGAACATCGCAAATGGTCCATCGTTTGCCGCTAATAATATAATTCATTATGGGATCGATTTTTCCAACAAATAATATTTCGAAACATTAAATATTGATTCATATTTAGGGTCTGTTGTCACAATTCTGCAAGTTGCTTTCAATTTCGTAACTATTTCATCAACGCGTCTTCTGAGTATATTATTAGCAGATTTAAATGTTCAGATGTGTGTGAAATCTTATGGGACTTAACTGCTATGATCATCAGTTCCTTAGCTTACACACTACTTAACCTAAATTATCCTAAGGACAAACACACACACACACATGCCCGAGGGGGGACTCGAACCTTCGCCGGGACCAGCCGCACAGTCTATGAATGTAGCGCCTTAGATCGCTCGGCTAATCCCAGCAGATTTATGCAGAGCAGTTTTTAAAATTTCAATCATTGGAAAAATTAACTGTTCCCAGTAGTAGCCTACGTGGTTTTCCAGGTACGATATAGGCAGTGAGGTATTGTGAAACGCTCGCAAGCCATCTTCAGCTCTTTGTGACGTCGAAGCAAACGTACTATCCACCATGGGGCTTATTTGAAACTTTTCTTTATGTATTTCAAAGTACTGCAAATCTTTTGCCGGCCAGTGTGGCCAAGTGGTTCTAGGCGCTTCAGTTTGGAACCGCGCGACCGCTACGGCCGCAGGTTCGAATCCTGCCTCGGGCATGGATGTGTGTGATGTCCGTAGGTTAGTTAGGTTTAAGTAGTTCTAAGTTCTAGGGGACTGATGACATCAGATGTTAAGTCCCATAGTGCTCAGAGCCATTTGAGCCATTTGCAAATCTTTTCAGCTCCTTATCAAGGTGATTGTTCCTCAGACGACAATCCAGCTTGGATAGTGTCTTGGTATCTTTGCTTCACGCAGCTTAAAACGAGCAAAGGTAGTCGTTTGTCCGACAAAGATGGAATGAAACCAAACGTCAAATAATCAACATTACATGTCTACATTTATTTCTATATTCGGCAATGTTTAGTATTAGTTATCTGTTGGCAAGAATTAAGCTATTTGCGCAAAGAAGATGAGACATATCAATAAAAATCAACCCCATCAACTTCAAGTCTTGATCGGCGCATTAGTACGCAATCGATTGAAGTACGAAGGCGTACAATAAGCAATGCAACGAATCTTTTGTTAAAAAAAAAAAAAAAAAAAAAACAGACTTTATTGTGGGACATCGTGGAAAATTCCCGCTTCAGCTCCTGTAGTTCCGATAGATGGCACCGTTATGCGTATACTTCAAAATAGCGGCTGTAAATAACAGATGTGCGTTCCAAGCAGGGAGGTGTCGTTGAGTTTCTTTTAGCGGAAAACCAGAGCACCGCAGATATCTTAGGCGCTTGAAGAATAGCTACTAAGACATGGCAGCGAACAAAAGCAGAGAGAGTCGTTGGGCAAGGCGTCTGTCGTCATCTCAACAAGGTCGCGCAAACTATGAGATGTGTCGCGTGCCGGCCGGCCGTACACAACTGCAACTCTTGTAATCTTGTAACTTGCGGAGACTCTCATTCGAGGTGATCGACGAATCACAATCGAACACCTCACTGCACAAATGGACGTCTCTTTTGGTAGTGCTGACATACTCGTTCACCAGCTGAGGTACTCAAAGGTGTTTGCCGCCCCTGGGTTCCTTCCCGCCTAACAGAAGCCCGTAAAGAGCAACGAAGGACCATCTGTGTGCGTGTTACGGAGTTGACCGAGACAATTTTTTGTCAAACATCGTCACAGGCGATGAAACATGTGTCTATCACTTGGAAGCGGAAACAAAACGCCAGTCCAGGAAGTGGCGCCATACTACCTCTCTTCCGAAGAAAAAGTTCAAAGCCGCACCGTCAACCGGTAACAACATGGTGACGGTCTTCTGTGACCCTGAAGGGATTATTCTGTTCGATGCTCTAACTCATGGTCCAACTATCAACTCTGAATTGTATTGCGCTACCCTCAGAAAGTTAAAGAAATGAATTCAGGGTGTTCGTAGCCAGAAAAAAGGCAAACAAACTTCTCCTTCTCCACCACAACTGACAGCTTCGCTAAAGTCTACGAATCTGAGAGCTCACAAAACTTTACTGAACTTTTTTTACTCGTCTACCCTACAGCCGGATGTCGCACTTTCCGACTTCCATTTGCTTCTAGCAATGAAGGAAGGTTGGGAAGCAGTGCGTGGGTTATTGGGACGTTTCTGATCCGGCATGCCCTTGGTTCAAATGGCTCTAAGAACAATGGGACTTAACATCTGAGGTCATCAGCCCCCTAGACTTAAAACTACATAAACCTAACTAACCTAAGGACATCACAAACATCCAAGCAGGATTCGAACCTGTGACCGTAGCAGCAGCGCGGTTCCGAGCTGAAGCGCCTAGAACCGCTCGGCCACAGCTGCCGGCGGCATGCCCTTGCCTCCGACGTCGACCAGTAGAGTGGTATCATGCGGCCATTAGGGCTTTCCCAGTAAGGTGGCGTAAGGTCGTCGCATTGAACGGAGATTATGTTGAAAAATAGGTTTTTATAGCCAAAAGAGCGGAAAATAATATGACGTATTGGAAACTTGGACAAAAGCAACCTTATTTCAGCAAAACAATGTGTTGCATTACGAATTGAGCACCCCTCGTCTAAGAAAAAGAACTTTTCTCAGGCCCTAGCAAAGAAGTCCACAGCTCGTGGTCTCGCGGTCACGTTCTTGCTTCCCGAGCACGGAGTTCTGGGTTCGATTCCCGGCGGGGTCAGGGATTTTCACCTGCCTCGAGATGACTGGGTGTTCGTGTTGTCCTCATCATTTCATCATCATTCATGAAAGTGGCGAGGTTGGGCTGAGCAAAGTTTGTGAATTTGTATGGGCGCTGATAACCGCGCAGTTGAGCGCCATCATCATCACTACCAAAGAGCATGAGATTATTTCACTTTAACTTTATACCTAAGAGATGAACGAGTGCCTCCTACTTCCCGATCGACAGAAGTCGGAAGAAGTAATGGACTATGGTCCGCTCTTGTTCCGCGTGCGACTGCTCATAGCCTCAGCGCGTAACACATAATCCTGAATATGTAGCCATCACGCTGAGCCGTGTAGAGTTGTGTCGCAAATCGAATCATCTCCTGATGAGAGCCGAAGCGAAGAAGGGAAAGTGGTACCACTTTACAGGGTCGAGCTAGAATGATAATAATGTCGCTGAATGTTTCGAGCAGGAGAGCGAAAATAGACAGTTGCTTCACCCTCTCTCTTAACCGATCAGACGAGCAGTGACGTACACAGGAGCAAGCTTCAGCCCTGATAGAAGAATCAGGAATTTTAGTTGCGACCTGCCCAACTGGAATCCAATCTCATGTATCACGATTTACGTTTGATGCACACCCAATTTCTTATTCTTTTTCCGTTGTTATGGAGCCGTTGCATATTGGAGTCCTGACTGTTACTACCTGTGGCTTGACATGCATGAGCAACCCATAGTGGCTTGCCTTCCATGTATTCTTTTTTTAAATTTTTGTCACTAAAGCTTTATCGCTTGATATTTGTTTCATACGTAACATGCCAGTTTGAATGTTTTACTTCTGATGAAGGCACTCATAGTGGTGCCGAAACCAGGTCAAAAACTTAATTTTTGCGAGCGACGGCTGTAATTGCCTTAATTTTAATCTGTGAACGGTCGCTGACCACACAACCATGTTTAAAACTGTAAACACTGTACTCTTATATTACAGAATATTTTCTCTTGCTGTTCCTTTCTTTATGTCTGTTTACTTTTTATTACTTCATCTTTCCTTGTTCCGAAAACATTGCTTTAACTATCATTTGACTGCAATAATCATTATAGCTCTTCCTCGGTATTCATGATTAAAAATATGAAATACACTTATCTCAAGCTGACGGAATGGTGGAGGGAGGCCTTAATGATGACGGAATGCTTGAAAAATGAGAAAATGTAGTCCAAGAATCAATACGTATAGTGCAAAAAGATTTGCGTTGATTGCTTCCTTAGTTTTGCGAAAAAAAATCGTTTATTTTTTTAGACTGACTGAGGAGAATGGACCCTTAAACGAACTGCTTCCGTTTGACTCACCCTTCAGTTGTTAGTGGCTTTCCTCCGATCAGCTTCGATACTTTACTTCAAAAAACATTTTCAGTTCAGGACCAGTAATCCTCGTTAATGCAACTAAGCCCTTGCAGCAAAATTTACTACAGAACCATATTAGATATCTTTCGCAAATTTGACTGAGTTACTCCCTGGGCTAGACCGCAAGGAGTAATGAGCTAATTATTTTATATCAGTTTCATCATTAGTTATTGCAAAAACCTAACAAAAAACAGACGACAAAATAACTTTCTCTCACACGTCTTCTATTTATCATTTTCTCAATTAAAAAAAACTGTGCCTTAACTCCATGTGCAACATCCTATAGATTATGAAAATTCCGCCATTGACACATCATACTTTGGACAGGGCAACCTTAATTCCTTAGATGGGGAGGGGGGGGGGGGGAGGGAAGGTGGACGGAGGCCTTAATGATGACGGAATACTTGAAAAATCAGAAAATATAGTCCAAGAATCAAAACTTAAAGTGCAAAAAGATCTGCGTTAATTGCTTCCTTAGTTTTACCAAAAAAATCGTTTATTTTTAGGCTGACTGAGGAGAATGGATCCTTAAACGAACTGCTTTCGTTTGACTCACCCTTCAGTTGTTGGTGGCTGCCCTCCGATCCTGTGCCGAGCGGTTCTAGGCGCTTGAGTCCGGAACCCGCGCTGCTGCTACGGTCGCAGGTCCGAATCCTGCCTCGGGCATGGATGTGTGTCATATCCTTAGGTTATTTAGGTTCACGTAGTTCTAAGTCTAGCGGCCTGATGACCTCAGATGTTAAGTCCCATAGTGCTTAGAGCCATTTGAACCATCCCTCAGATCAGATTCGATACTTTACTTCAAAAAACATTTTCAGTTCAGGAGCAAAGATCCGCATCACTGCAACTAAGTCCTTACAGCAAAATTTGCTACAGAACCATTTTCAAACCACAGAAGAACGAAGTTTTTAGCTCTTTTAACAGCAGTTCTATTTTTGCGGATGTCTGTTGTTGCCCTATGAGGAGACCAGCTTCTCGGTTGCAGACGGTGTCTGTCAGACAATGATTTTCTGCTCTGCTTTAGCTCTCCCACGTCTGCACTGAGGCCGCGCCTCTTTCCTCTTTACTTGTCTACAATGCCAAAAACATACAAACAGAAACATGCTAACGTATGAGCATAAAATTAACCATTTATGGTTGATCTGTATTTGAGGTCGTGCGACAACTCTTTTGCGAGACTATGATCCTCCTACTTAGGCCCAGCACAAGAGCCATCGAGTACGACTTCGAGTCATAGCCGGTAATTACACTCCTGGAAATTGAAATAAGAACACCGTGAATTCATTGTCCCAGGAAGGGGAAACTTTATTGACACATTCCTGGAGTCAGATACATCACATGATCACACTGACAGAACCACAGGCACATAGACACAGGCAACAGAGCATGCACAATGTCGGCACTAGTACAGTGTATATCCACCTTTCGCAGCAATGCAGGCTGCTATTCTCCCATGGAGACGATCGTAGAGATGCTGGATGTAGTCCTGTGGAACGGCTTGCCATGCCATTTCCACCTGGCGCCTCAGTTGGACCAGCGTTCGTGCTGGACGTGCAGACCGCGTGAGACGACGCTTCATCCAGTCCCAAACATGCTCAATGGGGGACAGATCCGGAGATCTTGCTGGCCAGGGTAGTTGACTTACACCTTCTAGAGCACGTTGGGTGGCACGGGGTACATGCGGACGTGCATTGTCCTGTTGGAACAGCAAGTTCCCTTGCCGGTCTAGGAATGGTAGAACGATGGGTTCGATGACGGTTTGGATGTACCGTGCACTATTCAGTGTCCCCTCGACGATCACCAGTGGTGTACGGCCAGTGTAGGAGATCGCTCCCCACACCATGATGCCGGGTGTTGGCGCTGTGTGCCTCGGTCGTATGCAGTCCTGATTGTGGCGCTCACCTGCACGGCGCCAAACATGCATACGACCATCATTGGCACCAAGGCAGAAGCGACTCTCATCGCTGAAGACGACATGTCTCCATTCGTCCCCCCATTCACGCCTGTCGCGACACCACTGGAGGCGGGCTGCACGATGTTGGGGCGTGAGCGGAAGACGGCCTAACGGTGTGCGGGACCGTAGCCCAGCTTCATGGAGACGGTTGCGAATGGTCCTCGCCGATACCCCAGGAGCAACAGTGTCCCTAATTTGCTGGGAAGTGGTGGTGCAGTCCCCTACGGCACTGCGTAGGATCCTACGGTCTTGGCGTGCATCCGTGCGTCGCTGCGGTCCGGTCCCAGGTCGACGGGGACGTGCACCTTCCGCCGACCACTGGCGACAACATCGATGTACTGTGGAGACCTCACGCCCAACGTGTTGAGCAATTCGGCGGTACGTCCACCCGGCCTCCCGCATGGCCACTATACGCCCTCGCTCAAAGTCCGTCAACTGCACATACGGTTCACGTCCACGCTGTCGCGGCATGCTACCAGTGTTAAAGACTGCGATGGAGCTCCGTATGCCACGGCAAACTGGCTGACACTGACGGCGGTGGTGCAGAAATGCTGCGCAGCTAGCGCCATTCGACGGCCAACACCGCGGTTCCTGGTGTGTCCGCTGTGCCGTGCGTGTGATCATTGCTTGTACAGCCCTCTCGCAGTGTCCGGAGCAAGTATGGTGGGTCTGACACACCGGTGTCAATGTGTTCTTTTTTCCATTTCCAGGAGTGTACTTACGAATCTCTGTCTGTACAATGTTCTGCCAAGGACGGACTGTTTCCTCAAGTGCTACCTCTCGTGCGACAGTGTCGATGTGCCAATTTTCAAAATTACAATGCTAATTTGCACATGGCACGTGTCTCTATAAACTATGAACTGTCTGCATAATGTTGGAGTACTGCTGTGGCCAGAAAGGTCCAGAGATCAGTCTTGGACCAGCTTGTTTTACGAGAGCACACGAGGTGTGTGGGAAAAGTAATGAGACTGATTTCTTATGTACCAAAGTTTTTTTCTTCAAACAACAATATTGTCCCCTTCAAGTACTTCCTTTGGCAACTATACACAACCGGAGCCGTTGTTCTCACTCTTGGTAGCAGCGCTGAATGGCTTCAACGGGTAAGGTCTCTAATATGTCGGTCACATTCCTTCTAATATTTTCCGGAGTCCCAAAATGATGTTCTTTCAAGACTTTTTCAATTTCTGGAAAAGAAACAAGTCACAAGGACTCCGATCAGGTGAATAGGGCGGACTGTGCAACAACAAGAACGCCGAAACTTCCTGGAAGATTGAAACTGTGTGCCGGATCTTTTGCTGGCAAGTGCTCTACTTTCTGAGCTACCCAAACACGCCTCACGCTTCGTGCTCACAGCTTCACTTCTGCCAGTATCTCGTCTCCTACCTTCCAAATTTCACAGAAGCTCTCCTCTCATTCTGGGAACAGGCACGCCTTTTGAAGTCAAAAATTCCGTGATGGAACTGGCCGTGTGCTATTGGGTGTTGTTATGATCCAAAATCCACTTTCTGCAACGTCCGGTCTCACTTGACTCATCCTTTTTTTCCTGAGCCGTTAACCATGTTTGTGAAACACTTGGTTTAACAGTTTGTCCTGCAGGAACAAATTCCTTAAGCGCAGTGCCCCTGCCGTCAAAAAAGCAAATCTGCATTGTTTTGATCTCTGATTTGCTCATTCGAGATTTTTTTCTGTTGAGGAGATGTCTCAGTGGGCCTATCCTCACTTTTCCACTTTGTCTCAGGATCGTTCTCAAAAATCCTACGGATGGACCATTCGTGATCATTAGCGAACTTCCAAAAAAAAAAATCAACGAACATATGTCTTCGATTGACCTGTTCAGCTAAGAGTTTCGGCACTAATTTCGCACAAACCTTCAGCATGTTCAAAACTTCGGTCAAAAATTGATGTATGGTGAAAGTGTTTAACAGATAACGCATCTGACAAGAGCACGCATGCGTTCGACATTTTCGTCTGTTTTTGAAGTTAGAGGTCACAATAAACGAGGTTCATCTTCAACGTGTTTCGTCCTTTCAAAATGATGTGTGCCAGCGAAAAACTTGTCCTCTTGATAAGGAAATTTACCTCGTAGGCCTGCTTAAACTTTTCAAAGGTCACACTCGCGGATTCCCCAAGTTTAACGTAAGACTGGACGACATAATGTTGCTGTAAATTCCGCTGCCCCATTTTCGTTAACACACAATAGAAACACAACTTCACTGATGGCGGCCTCAAAAATCACATAACGGCTCTACGGAGGTGAAATTCGTACTGAACTTTTGGAATCCATGAGCACACCGGTCTATGCCAGTAGAAAAACACAGTGTCGTCAGATCGCTCGCTGTGTTGTCAGTTCCATTAATTTCTCACACACCTCGTACCACGGCCTAATGACACCCTTCCCAAACGCATCCGCGTATGCATCCAGGACAGAGGGCGGTGCAAAGTCGTACTACAAAGTTGGCTAATACTGCGAAGTTCTTTGTAAATTAGATTTGATTTTTTAGTCTCTCCAACCGTTTCAAACATGAAGTTACGTTTAATATACTCCTCGCCTCCTGGGTACCACACTATTGTTTAGGCAGATTCATATTCATTATTTTACTTATCGAACTGTTGAACACTGCTTTCAGCTTCCCTGTCTTTTGCAGCAGTCATTGTCTCGCTTTCATTTAAAGGTCTGAGACGCTGATGTTTGTACTCAGCTATACGCCGTAAGAGGAATGGGTATTCGGCCTCTCGCAGGCAAAGAAACCATTTCAAAACTTTTAAATGACTACCTCGGCAATGTCAATTGCTGGATAATAAGAGTTTGGTGTAGACGTGTTCACTGAGTTCCTGTTTATTAGCGCTGCGAAGTTGTTTGTGAATGCGATTTGATTTTGAAACTGTTCCGATATTAA
Organism: Schistocerca serialis cubense; assembly: GCF_023864345.2. NCBI lineage: Eukaryota > Metazoa > Arthropoda > Insecta > Orthoptera > Acrididae > Schistocerca > Schistocerca serialis. The sequence goes on from NC_064638.1 coordinate 279,117,048, forward strand.
CACATACAGCTTCAACCCTTGAAGCTTTATTTATTACATGTTCGCTCTTACACGCGCTTGGATCCGGTTGAAGAGGGCTTCATTATCCAATAAAATCAATGGGACTTAAATCATTTAATGTAGAATTTAAATGTAAATTTTTACAAGTGCAAGATACTCTCATATCTTCCATCGGCTAAAATAAATGGTGCTTCATTTCTAAGTGCTATCCCAATTAAGAACTTACGTAAAAATATTTTAGTTATATAGAAGAAGGCTGTCCAGTGGCAACGCCATAGATTTCGTATCCGTATGATTGCCGAACTATCAGTTTAATAAGTCACAGCCGCAAAATGCTAACGCGAATTCTTTACAGACGAATGGAGAAACTGGTAAAAGCCGGCCTCAGAGAAGATCAGTTTGGATTCCGTAGAAATGCTGGAACACGAAAGGCAATACTGACCTTACGACTTATCTTAGAAGAAAGATTAAGGAAAGGCAAACCTACGTTTCTAGCATTTGTAGACTTAGGGAAAGCTTTTGACAATGTTGACTGGAATACTCTCCTTCAAATTCTAAGGGTGGCATCGGTAAAATACACGGAGCGAAAGGCTATTTACAATTTGTACAGAAACCAGATGACAGTTATAAGAATCGAGGGACATGAAAGGGAAGCAGTGGTTGGGAAGGGAGTGAGACAGGGTTGTAGCCTCTCCCCGACGTTATTCAATTTGTATATTGAGCAAGCAGTAAAGGAAACAAAAAAAAAAAAAAAAAAAAAAAAAAAAAAAAAAAAAAAAGAAAAATTCGGAGTAGGTATTAAAATCCATGGAGAAGAAATAAAAACTTTGAGGTTCGCCGATGACATTATAATTACGTCAGAGACAGCAAAGGACTTGCAAGAGCAACGGAATGGCCAGTGTTTTGAAAGGAGGATATAAGATGAACATCAACAAAAGCAAAACGAGGATAATGGAATGTAGTCGAATTAAGTCGGGTGATGCTGAGGAAATTAGATTAGGAAATGAGACACTTAAAGTAGTAAAGGAGTTTTGCTATTTGGGGAGCAAAATAACTGATGATGGTCGAAGTAGAGAGGATATAAAATGTAGACTGGCAATGGCAAGGAAAGCGTTTCTGAAGAAGAGAAATTTGTTAACATCGAGTATAGATTTAAGTGTCAGGAAGTCGTTATTGAAAGTATTTGTATGGAGTGTAGCCATGTATGGAAGTGAAACATGGACGATAAATAGTTTGGACAAGAAGAGAATAGAAGCTTTCGAAATGTGGTGCCACAGAAGAATGCCGAAAATTAGATGGGTAGATCACATAACTAATGATGAGGTATTGAATAGAATTGGAGAGAAGAGAAATTTGTGGCACAACTTGACTAGAAGAAGGGATCGGTTGGTAGGACATATTCTGAGGCATGAAGGGATCACCAGTTTAGTATTGGAGGGGAGCGTGGAGGGTAAAAATCGTAGAGGGAGACCAAACGATGAATACACTGAGCAGATTCAGAAGGATGTAGGTTGGTGTGGGTACTGGGAGATGAAGAAGCTTGCACAGGATAGAGTAGCACGGAGAGCTGCATCAAACCAGTCTCAGGACTGAAGAGCACAACAACAACAACAACATGATTCACCGTTGGCGCATTTCAATATAAGTATGCACCGTATTGGTTTCGGTTACAGAGATCGTATCGATAGACGCTAGTCCTGAAATATATTCATGAATAACGATTCGATACTTCGACTCAGCCGAAGTACTCGTTGCTCAGTAGTGAATATATACGGTTTGCCACAGCTCTGCAGTACATATGCAGTTGCAAACGCTACCATGATGTCAATCAGCAGCCTCCTAAATCCTGTCATTGAAACAAACCGGAGAGGGAACGGGAAAGCACCACCTCTCCAACAGATCCCGGCTGGTCTTGCGCAGCGCTCGTTGTGTCAGCCCCCACTCGTACGTGGTAGGCACGTTTACAAACACCCTGCATAAGTCTGACCAGGCATAATTACTGCCTGCGCGAAGGATAGGGAAAACATTTCCAATTAGGTGGCTGAACACACACTTCGGGGTCTCCCAGCCATTAATGCCACACGACTTTACTTTTACTGTATTTGAAAGTACCTACTAATCTCTCTCCAAATCTACATCTACATCTACATCTACATTTATACTCCGCAAGCCACCCAATGGTGTGTGACGGAGGGCACTTTACGTGCCACTGTCATTACCTCCCTTTCCTGTTCCAGTCGCGTATGGTTCGCGGGAAGAACGACTGCCTGAAAGCCTCCGTGCGCGCTCTATTCTCTCTAATTTTACATTCGTGATCTCCTCGGGAGGTATAAGTAGGGGGAAGCAATATATTCGATACTTCATCCAGAAACGCACCCTCTCGAAACCTGGCGAGCAAGCTACACCGCGATGCAGAGCGCCTCTCTTGCAGAGTCTGCCATTTGAGTTTATTAAACATCTCCGTAACGCTATCACGCTTACCAAACAACCGTGTGACGAAACGCGCCGCTCTTCTTTGGATCTTCTCTATCTCCTCCGTCAACCCGACCTGGTACGGATCCCACACTGATGAGCAATACTCAAGTATAGGTCGAACGAGTGTTTTGTAAGCCACCTTCTTTGTTGATGGACTACATTTTCTAAGGACTCTCCCAATGAATCTCAACCTGGTACCCGCCTTACCAACAATTAATTTTATATGATCATTCCACTTCAAATCGTTCCGCATGCATACTCCCAGATATTTTACAGAAGTAACTGCTACCAGTGTTTGTTCCGCTATCATATAATCATACAATAAAGGATCCTTCTTTCTATGTATTCGCAATACATTACATTTGTCTATGTTAAGAGTCAGTTGCCACTCCCTGCACCAAGTGCCTATCCGCTGCAGATCTTCCTGCATTTCGCTACAATTTTCTAATGCTGCAAGTTCTCTGTATACTACAGCATCATCCGCGAAAAGCCGCATGGAACTTCCGACACTATCTACTAGGTCATTTATATATATTGTGAAAAGCAATGGTCCCATAACACTCCCCTGTGGCACGCCAGAGGTTACTTTAACGTCTGTAGACGTCTCTCCATTGATAACAACATGCTGTGTTCTGTTTGCTAAAAACTCTTCAATCCAGCCACACAGCTGGTCTGATATTCCGTAGGCTCTTACTTTGTTTATCAGGCGACAGTGCGGAACTGTATCGAACGCCTTCCGGAAGTCAAGAAAAATAGCATCTACCTGGGAGCCTGTATCTAATATTTTCTGGGTCTCATGAACAAATAAAGCGAGTTGGGTCTCACACGATCGCTGTTTCCGGAATCCATGTTGATTCCTACATAGTAGATACTGGGTTTCCAAAAACGACATGATACTCGAGCAAAAAACATGTTCTAAAATTCTACAACAGATCGACGTCAGAGATATAGGTCTATAGTTTTGCGCATCTGCTCGACGACCCTTCTTGAAGACTGGGACTATCTGTGCTCTTTTCCAATCATTTGGAACCCTCCGTTCCTCTAGAGACTTGCGGTACACGGCTGTTAGAAGGGGGGCAAGTTCTTTCGCGTTAATCTCTCTACCGAACAGTATTTAAAGTAGTTCGGATTAAACAACTTTTTAGGAAATTAATCAGCTTCCTGCAAACATAGTTCACTTATTGTAAAAGTGTGGCTAATATTAATCACTCTGTACATATTGGTATCCTTGATCATTATCGAAAGGATGATTTTTTTTATCACTGTGGTCAGTGCCGGTTCGAGAACATACACTATGTGATCAAAAGTATCCGGACACCCCGAAAAACATTCGTTTTTCATATTAGGTGAACGTCATCTGACAGCTTGTGTAGAGCCAATAGTAAAATTCCGAGGCGGTGGTGTTATGGTGTGGTCGTGTTTTTCGTGGAGGGGGCTTGCACCCTTTGGTGTTTTGCATGGAACTATCACAGCACAGACCTACGTTGATGTTTTAAGCACCTTCTTACTTCCCACTGTTGAAGAGCAATTCGGGGATGGCGATTGCATCTATCGACACGATCGAGCACCTGCTCATAATGCACGGCCTGTGGCGCAGTGGTTACACGACAATAACATCCCTGTAATGGAATGGCCTGCACGGAGTCCTGACCTGAATCCTATATAACACCTTTGGAGTATTTTGGAAAGCCGACTTCGTGCCAGGCCTCGCCAACCGACATCGATAGCCGTCCTAGTGCAGCACTCCGTGGATAATGGGCTGCTATTCCCTAAGAAACCTTCCATCACCTGACTGAACGTATGCCTGCGAGAGTGGAAGCTGACAACAAGGCTAAGGGTGGGCCAACACCATACTGAATTCCAGAATTACCAATGGAGGGCGCCACATAGTTGTAAGTCATTTCAGCCAGGTGTGCGGGTACTTTTGATCACATAGTGTATGTACACCCCCCCCCTTCAGACAGTAGTTGCCTTTTGTTGGGCTTTTACACATTTAACTCAAGTCATTAATTTGTAGAGTAATGCCCCTCCGTAGCTGAAAGGTATACGCTTCTAGGCGGTGCATCGTGATAGTACAAGATTCAGCTGACACGACTGTCACTGATTCTCCAGTAGACACCACCTTCCTGGCTCTCTATCCTACCCTTCAACAGTCCCAACGCACCCTCCAAACCCACCTTGACCAGTTCACCACTTGGTGTAACCAGTGGTTCCTCTGTCTCAACCCCTCCAAAACCCAGACAATCATCATAGGCCGCACCACCCGCTCCTTCCGTCTCCATGACTTCTACCTCACCCTTTATGGTCGTCCCATCCAGTTCACCCCCACCCTGAGATACCCTGTCCTCACCCTCGACCGTCACCTCACCCGGGCCCTTCACCTCCTGACCATGCAGCAGAAAGTCCATTCCCACCACTGCCTCCTGAAACTCCTGTCTGGCTGGACATGGGGATTGCATCCTTCCATCATCCACCACACCTACAAATTCCTCATCTCTCGTATCCTCTGTTATGCAGACGAAGTAGTATCGATGTTGCACTATTATATCTTCACCATGTTACAGTCCAATGTCAAAAACTTGTGCATATTTTGCCATTCTTGTAGCGGATAGCAAGAACTACACCATGTTTCGCTTCTGTCATTATGTGGTGCAAATCCTAAAGAAACTAGACTGCTAACAATCGTATTCCCTATTCGTGGCCACTCTTACCTAGAATGCGATAGAGATATGGCCCTGATAAACGGCAAATTTCCCGCAGAGATACCAGAACATTGGGTAAATGAAATAAAGAATGCCAGAGTAAAGCCTTCGCCTTTCACTGTCATTGAAGCTGACCAAAACCGATTTAGAAAATGGACTGCTTTTTTGGAAAATCACTGTCACAAGAAATACCCATTTGTGCACGACCAATTCGTGAAATAAAATTTTCAAAAGACCATTGTAGATTAGTTGAACACAGATCATCTTACACTGGGTACTTTCTTATGTCACCGATCCTAACACAACACCAACTTACCAAGCTATCAAGAGAGACAGAAGACCCTGGCGATAATACGTCCTTCTCTTTACCACCAATTCTGCGTGAAGGTAAGAGAAAATGACTCAACACTTTACCTTTGCTTTCACATATCAATAATCTATAAACCTATAATGAGTTACAGAATAATACCTCATAACAATAGTGTAACCTTGAAAGTAATGAAAACTTATCAGTACAGGAAACATCTTTGCCGTTATGGCTACAGATATTTAGTTAGGTTATTAGTTAAATTCATAATACGCTATGTAAGTAGGTAGGTTACTATTTTTTGACAAAAATCACCAGCAGGTTCCCATGTTTTAGCCCAAAGTTTGATTATTTCCAGATCTGATTAAACTAAAACCTGGAAAGTACCAAGACCTGCAGCACCTGAAGCAGTTTTGCAATCCATCTGCTCAAAAGTATGAAACTTCCTGGCCGATTAAAACTGTGTGCCGGACCGAGACTCGAACTCGTCCCGAGTTCGAGTCTTGGTCCGGCACACAGTTTTAATCTGCCAGGAAGTTTTCATATCAGCGCACACTCCGGTGTAGAGTGAAAATTTCATTCTAGAAACATCACCCAGCCTGTGGCTAAGCCATGTCTCCGCAATATCCTTTCTTTCAGGAGTGCTAGTTCTGCAAGGTTCCCAGGAGAGCTTCTGTAAAGTTTGGAAGGTAGGAGACGAGGTACTGGCAGAAGTAAAGCTGTGAGGACGGGGCGTGAGTCGTGCTTGGGTAGCTCAGTGGTAGAGCACCTGCCCGCGAAAGGCAAATGTCCCGAGCTCGAGTCTCGGTCCGGCACTCACTTTTAATCTGCCAGGAAGTTTCATATCAACGCACACTCCACTGTAGAGTGAAAATTTTGAAGAACTTCCTGATTGACAAAACATAAGTTGCAAGTAACACTATTAAAATAAAATCTATTTGGGCCTAATGTGTTAAAATCTAGAATATTATAAATCTTATAAAATAAACAGTAAACAGAATCTGTTTACAGGTTACAAGATCCACTGAAGAAGCACAGAAATATAGTGGACTTTCATCGTTTTTACCAAGTTTTTTATGACTACCATCACTTTTACCATGTTTTTTGTGTACCTATTTAAGTTCTTAATTAATAAAGTACCTTAAAATTAAAAATGTGTTTGTTGTATGACATTTATTACCTAAACAAATCGATATAGAACAATAAAAATGTTGTTGTGATAATTATACACTGAATGTTTATGATATACGAGAGACTAGAGCAGAAAATTCGTCGTCCTGAAAAGGGATAAAAAAGTGACTATCATCATTTTTGCCTTGTGCTCTTCATTTAATACTCCACAGTACAGAGTAGTACAAAATTAACTGTGAAGCCTTTATATGTGCACGTTAGAGATATTTGTTAATGGTGTTAATAACTTTTATTACTCCATAGTATAGAGTAGTGACAAAATTAACTGTGAAATGGTGTCAGAAACATTATTTAAAGTGCAGACTCTCCGTTGCTGTCATCAAAAAGATGCGCCTTAGCGCTCTCTACACTCGTGCGGTCGCGTCAGAGTTTGTAACGGTCGCATCAGTATCTGTGACATCAGTGCTCGCGTAGTTGACTCTGTCAACCAGCCATCGCGTTCTTTGGAGGCACGAAAAATATGACTGGTATTGAAAAAAAACTTTATTTTTATTTTTACATCCATAAACTTTGGTTTTAATGATTGGACCATATTTCTTCTTCATAAGTAGTTACAAAACCTAATCGGAGTGATACTCTTTTATGTAACAATAAATTTCTAAGAGATGTAATAACCTCACATCGAAATGGGCTCCATTTATTTCACAATGCATGTTATTTCTACAGCACTTATTGTATCATATTCAGGTTATTTATTAAATGTATTACTACTACGTATAAACAAATTTTAGTCATCTTGTTCCTCTAGCTCACTACAGTGTTACATGCACACTTTTCACAGACAATGGAAGAATGCTTTTTGCACACAACATCTTACACTGACAACAACGAAGCGTGGTAACAATATTCTTTTTTCTGCCACACATTATGCAGTGACTCTTCTATTTGTTTGGAGACACCTCCAGTTTTTGAGGCTCTTCCAGTTTACAAGCTGCCAAAAATATGTTGAGGCCATTTGGAAGCGTAGGGATGTGGGATCTTGTAACTAAATGAGTTTTCATAACCTGTCGACACAGGTGTTTCAAACACATCCTTATTGGTTTTCTGCATTGGACTGGAACAATATTTGGGCAGTGAAGTCAGCGACATTCAGTAAAGCAAATCATGCAGCCATTGTCCATCATCGAGTTGCGCCAGCCACAGAGTATTTACTGTACGACTGGTCGACATTCTCAACTCCTCCGTTCTATGATAATACGTGGTTTACTGGGTTCTCTCAGTTGTGCCTTTATTGTACATGGTGCTAAGCCAAACAACTTTTATTTGTTTTTTGCCACGTGAGACACCATTGTGATATCTTCCTTGTGTCCAACCAGTAAAGATACATTGATCCTGGATTTCAGTGGTAGAATTTGCGGAGGGATATCTGTTTTATTTATTTATGTATTTATTTTTCAGAGTTCCAATGCAAGTGATGTGTTTTGGCAAAAATGAGATTGCTAATAGACAACTAGTGTACCAGTTACCAAAAGTGATATTCTGGTTGGATCCAGATAGAGTTTCTGCAAGTCAGTGCACGATATCATATGGTTTATTTGACACCTAACAGTCATCTGGTTGTGTTCCACAACAGAACTCAGCTGATGCTGTGTAGAATGTTTTGATGTCGCAAATAGCAAAAAATTTCAAGCCATACTTGGGTAGTTTCTTCAGTAGATGCTGAATAAACAAGTATCTTATATACAAGATTTCAGAATCTTGTCTAAAGTCGCAATCTGTCCCTTACAGTTTGTAGCCGATTCATCCAAATATGATCTGATCGCTGCTAATTTATCTTTCTCACGCCTTTCTGTTCTCGTCACTTTAATATCAAATCTCGCACTTTTGAGGAGAAATAAGAACCATCTACATGACATACAAGCTCTGAGAATCATCATGCCAGTGCCGTCATTACTCCTCACTCAACATTCGTTTTACTTCATGCTTTAAGTCAATCAAAATGTTTCCAATAAGAGCACAGATGTCTCCTCGTGAAGTCTTCTTTACATTCCTGTCTCTAGACTAGTTGTTTTGTTACATCAGGTTTGTAACATGCAAGATAGGGTATTTCACATGTGAATCAATAGTGTTCTCGTTAATAATCTTGTCGAATGTTTTCACTTCCTATGTAATATCCTTAGCAGATGTCTTTGACCAGGGAGGATTTTTATTAAATTTTTTAGGGAGTGTTTGCTGTTTTGGCTATAACACTTCCCTTGGACCATTTAGTTTTACGATCTTTACCAACAAAAGACCCACAAATAGAATCAAAATCGTCGTCACCAACGTTACGGAGTAAAGTCAAACGCCAGAACGCCAGTCGGAAACGAGAGAGCAGAGAGGACTGTGAGGAAGACGTCAGCCAATTGCACGCTGACCGACCTCTCTCCAGGACGACAACGCGACAGCAGCGGCCTCTACGTCAAGAGAGCCAACTGCGCGCTGGCCGACCTCTCTCCAGGACGACAACGCGACAGCAGCGGCCTCTACGTCAAGAGAGCCAACTGCACTCTGACCGACCTCTCTCCAGGACGACAACGCGACAGCAGCGGCCTCTACGTCAAGAGAGCCAACTGCACGCTGGTCGAACTCTCCAGGACGAAAACGCGACAGCAGCGGCCTCTACGTCAAGAGAGCCAACTGCACGCTGACCGACCTCTCTCCAGGACGACAACGCGACAGCAGCGGCCGCTACGTCAAGAGAGCCAACTGCACGCTGGCTGACCTCTCTCCAGGACGACAATGCGACAGGAGCGGCCTCTACGTCAAGAGAGCCAACTGCACGCTGACCGACCTCTCTCAAGGACGACAACGCGACAGCAGCGGCCTCTACGTCAAGAGAGCAAAGCGCCGCTCCCGACTGTTGCGGCCACTTCAACAGCAGCATTAAGATTGGGTACTTCAAGACCAGCGACTTAGGAGTTGTATATCCTGCAGGGATTTCTTATTTGCATGTCGTCCTTTGCTTGTGACACTTCAGTGTTATTGTCAAAGTTACATACTGTCACTGTTCATTTAATAATAAAACTCATTATTACAATTTGCTTGAATTGTTGTCTAGCGATCCGAGAATTCGACGACTATGCAGGATTCAACAACCAACATCTTCTCCTTCATGACACTGCATTTCCTCTTCTTCAAGGGGTGTATGTCCAATTCCCACCAGAGGACCTGCTTCTATTTCGGACGCGCTGTTGAGATCTCTAACTTGTATTTGTTTCTTCTCCTTGTCAGACCAGTCAAATTCAAAATACTCGCTGTCGTTGGAATCGTAATTTTAAAAGCTTTTCAGTTTCCTCCTCTGACAACCCTCTTTCGAAACGTGCCCTAGAAGTGCATACAAGAATGAGTCTTATTTGATAATAAATTATTTTAACGCATAAAAATGATGGTATTAATAATTAATATAAAAAATTTACTTACATTACCAGTCGCTTGGTTGACTATGTAGTCCAAACATAGCGTGGGCAAAAATAAGCTGCAGTAATTGCCAACACCTTCTCCCTACAGCTGCAGCAACAATAAAGCCGACTAACAGGTCCAACTTGAAGAGAGGTAGAAGCGCCAGCCGTCCCAAGAATGGGTAATTAGAATTCAGAGTAAAACAATAATCTCTGGTTGACTGAGTCGAACAACGCGACCGCTCGAGAGTTAACGCACTATTGAGTTTAATAATTAAAATACATGTGAAAAAGCGGCTGAAATATGCTTTAGAGTGAAACAACGGCGTTAATAAACAATAAAAGATTTCTGTCACAATTCTTGAAATGTCTTTTATGGTAGAGGTCATGTGTCACAATGGCAGTAAATAAATAAATAAAAGATTTCTATCACGATTCCTGGGCACAACTCGAACTGTTCGAACAGCGGGAAATCTCGGGTTCTTTTCGATCGGCCTGCAATCTTGTGACCTGTGTAGGTACTATCAGAACGACCTGCCTTAGCGTGTTTAATGCACTGTTGAGTTTAATAATAAAAATAACTGTGAAACTGGGGCTGAAATATTCCTTAGTGTGCGGGTAAAGTGCAACAACAGCAATTAAGAAATAAATAAAAGATCTCTATCAAGATTCTGTCCAATACTGGAGCTTTCGCTCGTCCTACTATCTAGTGACGTCTGACTGTACTGTTTTAAGATGGATCTTATCGCTGTAATTCATTCACCTGAATACTGCTCTCTTCTTTTGTGGTAATTAAAATCTGGTGACGTTTTTAACTGTTTTGTCTGGGTTCAGTCAGTTGTTGTTATTATGACGATTTTTCGTCTTTGTCTCTTATCTTTAAATGAAAATCATGTTTATATATTCGTACATGATGACACTGTGAGATAACTTGTACTGCAAGTTTGTTCAAACGCATTAGTTTTTGCAGTGGTTGGAATTAATACTCTTTCCTCCAGTGTTGCATGAAATTATCGAATTTGAAATTTCAAACAAAGCCATAAATTATTGTTGTGGCTAGTTCGTAGTCCTTGCATATCCCCTACACATCCGCCGTGCGAATGAAATGTCACTTGACTGTCCGAACAAACTCGACACTGTATCGGACGCCAGGGGTGCCGACTTCTAAAAAAATATTGGGGGGGGGGGGGAGGGGCATACTCGTGGCCTTGTCCCGGGAAATTTTATAAATTTTAGGTGAAAAATAGTGAGTTTTAAAGTTTTTAATCATTTTAGAGACATACGATCAACATTAGAGCCCCAAAAACTGGACTCTCTATAACCCGACACTTCTGGAAACTCGACGAGCCTGACACATTTTTTGGCTTTGGAAAAAGAAACAAAACATAAACACACTCGGTATTTTCATAAAAAGCTAATTTAATTTCCAGTAATAATCATGGTTATAGACTATTACAGAGCAGTGCATATATAACACTGGAAAGACTGAAAATATATTTAAATAAATCGTAAACTATCTTTAAAGGGATGAAACATAAACTATTGCTGTCGCATAGTAACAGTAATTTGATTAATAAGTCAAATAGTTAATTTAAGTGTACTTTGAATACGGCTCAGGGTTCATTAAATAAAAACAATATCTCATAGTTAATGCTTTAATCCAATTAATACAGTTAATACAGTATGCCAAATACTTTCAGTCGAAAAGTAAGTAAATAGCGGGTTTTGATTGGGTCTTAAGTATTTGAAAATAACTAATACACTACTATAGTAATATAGTAATACAGTACTGAACTAAGACTAATATTTCGAAACTGAAAATTTAACATTATGTATGTATTTAATTCTCTATATTGTAAAGATTTTTAATATTGCTCTAAATTCCATTATTAGGGCTAGAGTGTCTTTAGATAGGTGCAAATGTCGACCGTCTGACTGGATTACTGAATATGAAGTCGTTGATGATTGGTCGGATATCCAATTCATCAAAACATCTAGGTGGGCATGAATAACCGCCAAGTTGTTCAATCGCTCCGTCTCATTGTTGATCGGAGATATGACTTCTGACGTCTAAGGGCGCTAAATGACCTTTCTGCTGTTGATACCGTGATTGGAACTACTTGGGGAAGCTTAATGCAATTCACTACTTCACATAACATTTTTCCAATGGCAGGCTCTTGTGTAATGTAATTTTTACATCACGCATGATTTTTACGAGCATTTGTTTTTTGTTAGCGATATCGCCTAACATATGCAAGTGTAAGCGCAGTATCTCAATGTATAGGTCATTTTTGAAAAACTCAGTTGATTTTTCCAAATTTGTTTCACCTCTGTTAACTAAAAGCAAGCACTCTCGTTCAACTGCAATGACATGTGTGGGTCCAGTTGAAGCAACTGCTCAGTAATGCAAGATTGCACCGTTTCACAAACATAGTGTAAATAGCTTTGTAGTATTCCTTTGGGATTTTGAAAGTGTGCGGTGAGCTGGCTTCGTTGTTTTCATACTTCTTTAGTTTACTTCGTTTCCGAGGAAGTGAAGGATCACCAACTTGTGAAGGTTTTTCTTTAAAACGAAATTCCCAAAAATATTCAAAACTATCACGCTTTCCATTCAATATACAAATCAAGCCCCCATATATATTTTCCAGATCAGCAGCACTTAGATGAAGGCATTGAAGTTTTTCATTTAGATCCTCTACTGGGTTCATTGCGTGGCAACAAAGACGTAAAAAGAAATAAGTCTTGAATAGTAACATTGACTCAAGGTAGCCTGCACATTTGTAACCTGCCTCTGTTTTATCCTCTGCAAAAAATGTTTCAAAAAACTCTAGTTCTTCAAAGTTTCTCAAAATTCTCAAGATACTAGAAGCTCGCATAGTCCATCGACTCGGGCAAAGGGGTCTTAGACCAGCTTGGTTGCTGGCGCTCTCACAGCGTATGCTTCTGAGGTGTCCCATCCTTTTGTTGGATTCCCTTACAGTGTTTATAAAGTCTTGGTTAAAGCCATAATATCCCTCATAGACGTAAGATGGTCCTTGTCGGCATGGAAATTGCACAGTAGTAAAAATTGTCTCAAGAACTGAACGGCCTTTCTTCATATCACTAGCTAACTGTTCATTCAATTGGAAGGCCACACTTCGGCTTGTGATAGAATTTAGTTTCAGAACACCTTCTTTCTGCGTAGACGTATTTTCATGAAGACGGAATTTTTCCAAAGCCTTTTTCCATTTAGAAAACCCTACGGAGGTAAATGCATCTTTTTTTAAAGAATTGTAACAGATTCTTAGCATCTGCCTCTTTGCAAGTTTTGCAAAAAGTTTTTTCGGTAGATGTTTCATATTCTAGCCATGTGTATTTGATCAACCAAGACTTCTGAAATGATCGTCCCTTATCGGATTGTCCAGGTTTCGGCTGTGAACAGTTCTCGTCTGAAGACGACGAAGCAATTGACGGCACAATAGTTGTTGGAGGTTGACTTGCAGTATCATCAACTTCCAAGCTCGCAATTTTGGCAACAAATTTATCCATTGCAAACTTAATTCACAATACGCTAAGAGACTAAAGTAAACGAATAAAATATATAAACTAGTCCACTAGACAATAAAGTCGGAGCTCCCTGCCGCCGTTGGATAAGCAGCTGCAGCAGCAAGTCGTATACTCGTAGCTCACTCATTTGTTACATAGTTTAATTCTTAATTTCTGTGCGTGTTTTTGGTACTTGCATTGTTTAATTCATAAATTTCGGGCGTATTATAGTATTTGAGAGTTGTAGCATCGCGTTTTAGTATCTGAATAGTGTAAAATCGCGTAGTCTCCTTCCGCCCCCGAGCAGTGTGTCAGCAGTGCGTAAGTAGCAGCATTACTGCATTTACTAGGCAATCTTGTATTTTAATAACCGTGTAAATTTTGTGTCCATTTGCTTGCGCTCTCTGTAGATTAGTTCAGACGTTCTTTGCACAACAGTTTTTAGCATGGATAGGGACTGCAACCGCTGTGTCGGATGCAGGCTGAGTTGGCATCCCTTCACTCTCAGCTTCAGGCAGTGTTGGCTTCGGTCACACAGCTTGAGGCTGTTGCCAATGGGCATCACTGTGGGGGTCCGGATGGGGGTTTGTCGGGGACGGCCAGCTCCTCCCACGCATCCCCCGATCAGATTACGACTGGTTGCCCGGGATACTGCCAGCATTGAGGCTGATCCCTCACCTGTGGTAGAGTGGGAGGTCGTCTCAAGGTGTGGCAGGGGGCGAAAGACATTCCGGAGGGCTGAACGGAAGTCCTCTCCAGTTTGTCTGACGAACCGGTTTCAGGCTCTGTCTCAGGCTGATACTGATCTTCGGCCTGACATGGCTGCTTGTCCTGTTCCAGAGGTTGCCACTCAGTCTGCAAGATCCGGGCGGTCGCAGAGGGTGGGCTTACTGGTAGTAGAGAGCTCCAACGTCAGGCGCGTAATGGGGCCTCTTAGGGATATGGCAGCAAGAGAGGGGAAGAAAACCAATGTGCACTCCGTGTGCACACCGGGGGGAGTCATTCCAGATGTGGAAAGGGTCCTTCCGGATGCCATGAAGGGTACAGGGTGCACCCATCTGCAGGTGGTCGCTCATGTCGGCACCAATGATGTGTGTCGCTATGGATCGGAGGAAATCCTCTCTGGCTTCCGGCGGCTATCTGATTTGGTGAAGACTGCCAGTCTCGCTAGCGGGATGAAAGCAGAGCTCACCATCTGCAGCATCGTCGACAGGACTGACTGCGGACCTTTGGTACAGAGCCGAGTGGAGGGTCTGACTCAGAGGCTGAGACGGTTGTGCGACCGTGTGGGGTGCAGATTCCTCGACTTGCGCCATAGGGTAGAAGGGCAACAGCCTCAACGGGTGCTGGGTAAAGTCAGGACCTGCGGGGACCAAGCAGCAATCAGTATTGTAATTGTAAACTGTCGAAGATGCGCTGGTAAAGTACCGGAACTTCAAGCGCTGATAGAAAGCACCGAAGCTGAAATCGTTATAGGTACAGAAAGCTGGCTGAAGCCAGAGATAAATTCTGCCGAAATTTTTACAAAGGTACAGACAGTGTTTAGAAAGGATAGATTGCATGAAACCGGTGGTGGAGTGTTCGTCGCTGTTAGTAGTAGTTTATCCTGTAGTGAAGTAGAAATGGATAATTCCTGTGAATTATTATGGGTGGAGGTTACACTCAACAACCGGGCTAGGTTAATAATTGGCTCCTTTTACCGACCTCCCGACTCAGCAGCATTAGTGGCAGAACAACTGAGAGAAAATTTGGAATACATTTCACATAAATTTTCTCAGCATGTTATAGTCTTAGGTGGAGATTCCAATTTACCAGATATAGACTGGGACATTCAGATGTTTAGGACGGCAGAGCATCGAGTGACATTATACTGAGTGCACTATCCGAAAATTACCTCGAGCAATTAAACAGAAAACCGACTCGTGGAGATAACATCTTGGACCTACTGATAACAAACAGACCCGAACTTTTCGACTCTGTATGTGCAGAACAGGGAATCAGTGATCATAAGGCCGTTGCAGCATCCCTGAATATGGAAGTTAATAGGAATATAAAAAAGGGGAGGAAGGGTTATCTGTTTAGCAAGAGTAATAGAAGGCAGATTTCAGACTACCTAACAGATCAAAACGAAAATTTCTGTTCCGAGACTGACAATGTTGAGTGTTTATGGAAAAAGTTCAATGCAATCGTAAAATGCGTTTTACACAGGTACTTGCCGAGTACAACTGTGAGGGACGGGAAAAACCCACCGTGGTACAACAACAAAGTTAGGAAACTACTGCGAAAGCAAAGAGAGCTTCACTCCAAGTTTTATCGCAGCCAAAACCTCTCAGACAAACAGAAGCTAAACGATGTCAAAGTTAGCGTAAGGAGGGCTATGCGTGAAGCGTTCAGTGAATTCGAAAGTAAAATTCTATGTACCGACTTGACAGAAAATCCTAGGAAGTTCTGGTCTTACGTTAAATCAGTAAGTGGCTCGAAACAGCATATCCAGACACTCCGGGATGATGATGGTATTGAAACAGAGGATGACACGCGTAAAGCTGAAATACTAAACACCTTTTTCCAAAGCTGTTTCACAGAGGAAGACCGCACTGCAGTTCCTTCTCTAAATCCTCGCACAAACGAAAGAATGGCTGACAGCGAAATGAGTGTCCAAGGAATAGAAAAGCAACTGGAATCACTCAACAGAGGAAAGTCTACTGGACCTGATGGGATACCAATTCGATTCTACACAGAGTACGCGAAAGAACTTGCCCCCCTCGTAACAGCCGTGTCCCGCAAGTCTCTAGTGGAACGGAAGGTTCCAAATGATTGGAAAAGAGCACAGGTAGTCCCAGTCTTCAAGAAGGGTCGTCGAGCAGATGCGCAAAACTATAGACCTATATCTCTGACGTCGATCTGTTGGAGAATTTTAGAACATGTTTTTTGCTCGAGTATCATGTCGTTTTTGGACACCCAGAATCTACCATGTAGGAATCAACATGGATTCCGGAAACAGCGATCGTGTGAGACCCAACTCGCTTTATTTGTTCATGAGACCCAGAAAATATTAGATACAGGCGCCCAGGTAGATGCTATTTTCCTTGACTTCCAGAAGGCGTTCGATACATTTCCGCACTGTCGCCTGATAAACAAAGTAAGAGCCTACGGAATATCAGACCAGCTGTGTGGCTGGATTGAAGAGTTTTTAGCAAACAGAACACAGCATATTGTTATCAATGGAGAGACGTCTACAGACGTTAAAGTAACCTCTGGCGTGCCACAGGGGAGTGTTATGGGACCATTGCTTTTCACAATATATATAAATGACCTAGTAGATAGTGTCGGAAGTTCCATGCGGCTTTTCGCGGATGATGCTGTAGTATACAGAGAACTTGCAGCATCAGAAAATTGTAGCGAAATGCAGGAAGATCTGCAACGGATAGGCACTTGGTGCAGGGAGTGGCAACTGACCCTTAACATAGACAAATGTCATGTATTGCGAATACATAGAAAGAAGGATCCTTTATTGTATGATTATATGATAGCGGAACAAACACTGGTAGCAGTTACTTCTGTAAAATATCTGGGAGTATGCGTGCGGAACGATTTGAAGTGGAATGATCATATAAAATTAATTGTTGGTAAGGCGGGTACCAGGTTGAGATTCATTGGGAGAGTGCTTAGAAAATGTAGTCCATCAACAAAGGAGGTGGCTTACAAAACACTCGTTCGACCTATACTTGAGTGTTGCTCATCAGTGTGGGATCCGTACCAGATCGGGTTGACGGAGGAGATAGAGAAGATCCAAATAAGAGCGGCGCGTTTCGTCACAGGGTTATTTGGTAAGTGTGATAGCGTCACGGAGATGTTGAGCAAACTCAAGTGGCAGACTCTGAAAGAGAGGCGCTCTGCATCGCGGTGTAGATTGCTCGCCAGGTTTCGAGAGGGTGCGTTTCTGGATGAGGTATCGAATATATTGCTTCCCCCTACTTATACCTCCCGAGGAGATCACGAATGTAAAATTAGAGAGATTAGCGCGCGCACGGAGGCTTTCAGACAGTCGTTCTTCCCGCGAACCATACGCGACTGGAACAGGAAAGGGAGGTAATGACAGTGGCACGTAAAGTGCCCTCCGCCATACACCGTTGGGTGGCTTGCGGAGTATAAATGTAGATGTAGATGTAGAAACGCGTCTGCAGCATGCATTGAACGAAACTATCCACACTGAATGACTGCTACTGCAGGATGGGCGTTATATAGCCCCTGCGTCGTAATGTCTCAAAGGGTCAAGGGGCCGTAAGGCGGAGGGTTCCAGGCACTTCCGCTCCGGTCCTTCTGATGTCGTCGCGGTCACAGCGCTGGCCTGCCGGCGCCAGACTTTACCCGAAGGTTCGCGCACCGGAACAAATTCTAACTGTTCCTGCAGCACCGTATCACTGCCATGATTCACACCACGCGTTTTCAGTTAACCTGCCTACTATCGTAATTTAACTCATTACTGAATGTATTTTAAAAGGAAACTATCGTGAAACAAGGAAAATAAAAAATTCCAACATATTTTTTTCATTTTAGAAAGCATAACTGTAACTTATAATTCTCTTAAATTATTGAGGGGACTCTGCCACCCCCCCCCCCCCCCCCCCCGTCCGCCACAAACGAATATTTGAGGGGCTCGTGCCGCCTCAGGACCCATGGAGTCGGCGGCTTTGTACAGATTAATCTTTGGGAGAAGTTTCCAACTACCACATTTTACATGTCTTTCTACTTGTATTGTTTCTAGAAATTTTCCTACACCAGTAACATTATAAAATTTCTTTATTCTGGAAACAGAGTAATATTATGAGTCATTGACCCTAGCACTGCCAACAAATTTCCATAATTCATATTACCAAGGGTGGTGGACACTTTGTGCACATCCAAAAAAGTTATAAAAACATAATTTGTTAATTGTTGTTGACTTTTATTAACAGCATATACTATTTTTGAACAGGTACTGAGGTATAAGTAGAGGCCAGAACCTGACAATTTTAGCACACTATTAGTAATATCAATCTGTTGTTAATAATGTGTGTTGTTAAGCTGGGTGTATTTAATGACCACCATGAGAAAAATTTAAAAAAAAGGAAATTACACTATTAGCAATATAAAAATGTATTTAATAATGTGTACTTAATGTTCAACACAAAAAAATTACAAAATGCAAATTTAGGTAACTGTGGTTGACTTTTACTTCCCACATGCTTTTTAAAGAGAGTTGGAATTGAACTAAGGTCCTCAACCCAAACCTGTAATTATTCGATATTTCATTGATTGTGGTAAGTGACTTAAATTTGAAATTAAGTTTAACTGAAAAAATTATAACATTTATGGAATCTGGTAGAAGAATTAATTTAGAACAATAAATATTTTTTCAGAATTTTAAAATATTAAGTAACTGGCTAGAATACAATATTTCCATAAGGTGGGCATTAAGTCCACCATCCCCATCCCTTTGAATTGTGAGGGTTAGGTTGACGCTGTTTTGTATCTTTAGACAGTCACACACATACAAAACCACACCAGCTTGTTCCTGGCCATTGATACTAGTGTGTGTAGGGTGTATTAATAAAATACTCAAAGTTTTGGAGACATCTTTCGTTGTCCATTGTCCATGCCAAGGCTATGTTGATAGTTACTGAGACGAACCCAAATTATGTAAGTATCATTCATTCATGGACGAGTCCAGGATATAATCCTCTATATACTTATTCCATAATGTAGGTACCACATCAGCCTTTCTGGTAAGTGCTTCCTCCACTGGTGGTGGATAAATGCCATTCTGCTTGTCTATGTCAGTGATGCCTTTGTATCTCCAACTGGAAAGGTAGCACATGTCTTGTGCACCATTATGTTAATCTCTGTCATTTCTTCCACTCCTTGTATGGCACATGAAATGTGACAATAATTGGTTCTAAATCTAGTGCATTGTATCCAAATACACATACATAGTTGATACTACATTATCTAATGAATTAACGAAATCTTCATTTGATGGCAAATTTAAACGATGTTATAGCCTCTATTACACAACAGATTCTTGACAATTTCAAATTATTAAGAATAAAACAAAGCATACACAATAAATGTTCATTCATAAACTACACAAATGCACCAATGTCATATACAGGGTGTTACAAAAAGGTATGGCCAAACTTTGAGGAAACATTCCTCACACACGAAGAAAGAAAATATGTTATGTGGACATGTGTCCGGAAACGCTTAATTTCCATGTTAGAGCTCATTTTATTACTTCTCTTCAAATCACATTAATCACGGAATGGAAACACACAGCAACAGAACGAACCAGCGTGACTTCAAACACTTTGTTACTTCTCTTCAAATCACATTAATCACGGAATGGAAACACACAGCAACAGAACGAACAAGCGTGACTTCAAACACTTTGTTACAGGAAATGTTCAAAATGTCCTCCGTTAGCGAGGATACATGCATCCACCCTCCGTCGCATGGAATCCCTGATGCGCTGATGCAGCCCTGGAGAATGGCGTATTGTATCACAGCCGTCCACAATACGAGCACGAAGAGTCTCTACATTTGGTACCGGGGTTGCGTAAACAAGAGCTTTCAAATGCCCCCATAAATGAAAGTCAAGAGGGTTGAGGTCAGGAGAGCGTGGAGGCCATGGAATTGGTCTGCCTCTACCAATCCATCATTCACCGAATCTGTTGTTCAGAAGCGTACGAACACTTCGACTGAAATGTGCAGGAGCTCCATCATGCATGAACTACATGTTGTGTCGTACTTGTAAAGGCACATGTTCTAGCAGCACAGGTAGAGTATCCCGTATGAAATCATGATAACTTTCTCCATTGAGCGTAGGTGGAAGAACGAAACTAAAATGAGCTCTGACATGGAAATTAAGCGTTTCCGGACACATGTACACATAACATCTTTCCTTTATTTGCGTGTGAGGAATGTTTCCTGAAAGTTTGGCTGTACCATTTTGTAACACCCTGTATAGTTATACTTAATAAATTCTCTGTGAGAAACAGGTAGTGCGTGATTCCACTTTTTTGATGGCCACAAAGCTATATGGTACATTCAAACTCATTTCACCTGTACAACTTCTGGCAAAACATTGTTAATCCTTTCAAAACTACGTTTCCACTGTACAGAACACCATTCATCTATACCTTCTTGTGACAGTAGTAGCCGTAATCATGCTCACAACCACTTGAAAACCTTGCTGCCATAGCGACTGGGTTTTTGGAGGTGAGTGGGTCAGATCGGCTCTGAGGCGTCTGAAGAGTGTGGCCTAGGTGCGACAGCTTGGGTCGCTTGGTGCGCAGCAGCGAAGGAGTAAACGTCGCCGGCAAAGCTGGAGGTACAATACGCAGCTCAGCAAGCAGCGTGAATGTGTTGATATCATATTTATTGCGAATACATAGAAAGAAGGATCCTTTATTGTATGATTATATGATAGCGGAACAAACACTGGTAGCAGTTACTTCTGTAAAATATCTGGGAGTATGCATGCGGAACGATTTGAAGTGGAATGATCATATAAAATTAATTGTTGGTAACACGGGTACCAGGTTGAGATTCATTGGGAGAGTCCTTAGAAAATGTAGTCCATCAACAAAGGAGGTGGCTTACAAAACACTCGTTCGACCTATACTTGAGTATTGCTCATCAGTGTGGGATCCGTACCAGATCGGTCTGACGGAGGAGGTAGAGAAGATCCAAAGAAGAGCGGCGCGTTTCGTCACAGGGTTATTTGGTAACCGTGATAGCGTTACGGAGATGTTTAATAAACTCAAGTGGCAGACTCTGCAAGAGAGGCGCTCTGCATCGCGGTGTAGCTTGCTCGCCAGGTTTCGAGAGGGTGCGTTTCTGGATGAGGTATCGAATATATTGATTCCCCCTACTTATACCGCCCGAGGAGATCACGAATGTAAAATTAGAGAGATCAGAGCGCGCACGGAGGCTTTCAGACAGTCGTTCTTCCCGCGAACCATACGCGACTGGAACAGGAAAGGGAGGTAATGACAGTGGCACGTAAAGTGCCCTCCGCCACACACCGTTGGGTGGCTTGCGGAGTATCAATGTAGATGTAGATGTAGATCAGCTGTGCTGACGGCCGCCGAGAATTTTTCTCTTAGGGTCGGTATCAATTTGGGTACAGAAGCATAACAGACCAATGGATATATGAATCATGTGGCCTAAACAATTTTGAGCGTTGTTTCAGTGGTGTGCGTAGCCACTGACGTCTCCTGTTCTTTGGCACTGGTTAATCACTGACGTTTTCACCAGCTGTGTAGTTTTGGTCTGCTCGTAACCTGTGCGCTAAGTGTTTTGCAGCTATTGACAATTCGGAGAAAGTGTTATGGTCGTGGGCGGCTACACACGTAACTCTGAAGGCAAGCAGCCACTACCAGGCTTAGGTCTATGTGTGGAGCTGCTGTTGTTTGGACTATAGTGACTGTGTGAGCTGTGAATAGTTGCTGTTATATTTAAAAGCTGAGTTCATCTGGTTTGTATGTTGCACTCCTTGGCCCTTCACTCTCGTTTCTAATAGTGATAGAACAAATTTGTAATTTTTGTTTGCTGATTGTATTTGTACATCTAATCTTGTCAGCATGCTCTCCAAGCGCATATGACCATGTACCACGTGTACTTGAAATGCGGGTCAGTGGAATGGAGTGCCGATTGCTGTGAAACCGGAGTGCTGTTCAGACAATAACAGAAGCTAGGGCTTCACTAGCGTTTGTGCTCTTGAATTATATCGGGGAACTGGTTATAGTTTTGGCATTCGAACAGCATTTGTGCTGTTCTGTTGGGTTCAGTTTAGTACTGAGTTCCAGTCAAGTCAATATTTACTTGAGAGCCATTCATTAATAATTGAGGCTGGAACTTGGCCACCATTTGTGTCTGAATTAAATCTTGTACTGACTTCTAGTGACTGAAATTTTCTTGAGTTTTTGGTATACACTGTATGTGCCATTCAAGAAATAATTGAAGCTGCAGCTTGACTAGCATTTGACCTAGGGGATAACTGTTGCATTGATTTGTGAGTATTGTAGATGTTGAAAGTGGGCCTTGTGTAATATTATAAGTGACTGTTGAGTTTTGAAATTTTTTATGAATAGTGTTACTACAAAATTTTAGATTAGGAGGGTACTTATATTGTTTACATCCTCTTGGATGTGTATTTCTATGCCTAATTGTAAAATAAAGATGATCTTAAAATGTGTACACAATCCTGATCCTTCACTCTCCATAGATCAGTACCCCTACATCAATGCTACTGTGAATGCTACATATGACTCATCGGCTTTATTTCAGGTGGATGCCTCTTCTTCTTCCATAGAGGAAAGTGATCATGATACTTCCAGTAAGTAGCTTATGAAAAATGAGATATATTCATATGAATCTAGACATTTTTTTATGTGTGATGGAAGATCTTGTCATTTAGAAACTCCATCTGTTATTGAAACAACTTGATTAGTATATAAAAGTATATTATTTAAACTATCCCATTGTTCGAGTGTCATTTTCTCTTATTTTCCTCTTAATGTTTAATCATCTTTAAAGACCTCATTAATTTCTTCTGTTGCCATAACCATTTCAGTACTATCTGTAAGCCATCACACCTGCTTACTGCCTTTCACAGCCCTTTTACTGATCACACAGAATAACACAATATTTACAAAAATGTCATTAATCTGCAAGCAAAAATCACCTTAGAAAATATATTCATAAACAGCGTCAATCTAATCACAAATGTGCTCCACTTAACCTAGGAGTCGGACAGCAGTAGCCTACCCCGACAGACGCAGCAACAGATAAGTAAACGGCTTTTGTCACATTTACGAGTTCCTAACTAGGAGCCAATTTTATTATATCATCTGTGTGTTTTAATAGTTTATTTTCCTGAGTTTCTGCATGTAAATTTAAAATCTAATGGCATATAATAATTCCAATCCCAAAGAAAGCAGGTGTTGACAGATGTGAAAATTACCGAACTATCAGCTTAATAAGTCACAGCTGCAAAATACTAACACGAATTCTTTACAGACGAATGAAAAAACTAGTAGAAGCCAACCTCGGGGAAGATCAGTTTGGATTCCGTAGAAACACTGGAACACGTGAGGCAATACTGACCTTACGACTTATCTTAGAAGAAAGATTAAGGAAAGGCACACCTACGTTTCTAGCATTTGTAGACTTAGAGAAAGCTTTTGACAATGTTGACTGGAATACTCTCTTTCAAATTCTGAAGGTGGCAGGGGTAAAATACAGGGAGCGAAAGGCTATTTACAATTTGTACGGAAACCAGATGGCAGTTATAAGAGTCGAGGGACATGAAAGGGAAGCAGTGGTTGGGAAGGGAGTAAGACAGGGTTTTAGCCTCTCCCCGATGTTGTTCAATCTGTATATTGAGCAAGCAGTAAAGGAAACAAAAGAAAAATTCGGAGTAGGTATTAAAATTCATGGAGAAGAAATAAAAACTTTGAGGTTCGCCGATGACATTGTAATTCTGTCAGAGACAGCAAAGGACTTGGAAGAGCAGTTGAATGGAATGGACAGTGTCTTGAAAGGAGGATATAAGATGAACATCAACAAAAGCAAAACAAGGATAATGGAATGTAGTCTAATTAAGTCGGGTGATGCTGAGGGAATTAGATTAGGAAATGAGGCACTTAAAGTAGTAAAGGAGTTTTGCTATTTGGGGAGCAAAATAACTGATGACGGTCGAAGTAGAGAGGATATAAAATGTAGGCTGGCAATGGCAAGGAAAGCGTTTCTGAAGAAGAGAAATTTGTTAACATCCAGTATTGATTTAAGTGTCAGGAAGTCATTTCTGAAAGTATTTGTATGGAGTGTAGCCATGTATG
Source organism: Schistocerca serialis cubense (assembly GCF_023864345.2). Classification (NCBI taxonomy): domain Eukaryota; kingdom Metazoa; phylum Arthropoda; class Insecta; order Orthoptera; family Acrididae; genus Schistocerca; species Schistocerca serialis. The sequence continues at coordinate 279,141,511 of NC_064638.1, forward strand.
GAAGTGAAACATGGACAATAAATAGTTTGGACAAGAAGAGAATAGAAGCTTTCGAAATGTGGTGCTACAGAAGAATGCTGAAGATTAGGTGGGTAGACCACATAACTAATGAGGAAGTATTGAATAGGATTGGGGAGAAGAGAAGTTTGTGGCACAACTTGACTAGAAGAAGGGATCGGTTGGTAGGACATGTTCTGAGGCATCAAGGGATCACCAATTTAGTATTGGAGGGGAGCGTGGAGGGTAAAAATCGTAGAGGGAGACCAAGAGATGAATACACTAAGCAGATTCAGAAGGATGTAGGTTGCAGTAGGTACTGGGAGATGAAAAAGCTTGCACAGGATAGAGTAGCATGGAGAGCTGCATCAAACCAGTCTCAGGACGGAAGACACAACAACAACAATGGCAACAGTTCTCGTGTTTTCGTTTGCGTCAGAAATTAAACAGATTTTGTGATGTATTACAAGTTCCTTATCAGGGGAAAATTATTTAGTTTCATCTGAGTGCTTCGGTAGTTAGGTTCTTGAATATCTGCGTATTACTAGATACAGGTCGTGCGTTTTCGTCAGGGTCTACATCAGAGTTGCGCAACATGTGCCGATAGTCCGTTTATCTGCATAGTTTAGTTTTCTACGGTCTTTGGTATGGACAGGGACTGCGATTGTTGTGCGCGGATGCGAGCCAAGTTGGCTTAACTTCGCTCTCAGCTTCAGGCTGTGATGGCTTCGGTTACACAACTTGAGGCTGCAGTGGATGGGCACCACTGTTGGGCCAGCCGTGGGGATCCAACGGACGTCCAGCACGTCAGAGTCCTCCGATCGCTCCTCACCGGTGGCCAACCCAGTTACTGCTCGCACTGAGCTTGACCCTTAACCTGTGGTCGAGTGGGAGGTCGCCCCAGGGCGAAGCAGGCAGCGAAAGACCGCCCAGGTGGCCGCATGTAAGGCCTCCCCGTTTTGTCTGACAAACAGGTTCCAGGTGCTGTCTGTGGCTGACACTGTTGCTGAGCCAGATGCTGTCGCCTGTCCTGTTTCAGAGGAAATCACTCAGCCTGCAAGATCTGGGTAATCGAAGAGGATGGGATTATTGGTACTTGGGGGCTCCAACGTTAGGCGGGTTATGATGCCCCTTAGGGACTTAAGAAGGGTAAGAAAACCAATGTGCACTCCGTGTGCATACCGGGTGGAGTCATTACAGATGTGGAAAGGATGCTTCCGGATGCTATGAAGAGCACAGGTTGCAGCCAGCTGCAGATGGTTGCTCACGTCAGTACCAATGATGTGTGTCACTTTGGATCAGAATAGATTCTCTCTGGTTTCCAGCAGCTAACAGAAGTGGTAAAGGCTGCCAGTCTTGCTTGCAAGATGGAAGCAGAGCTGACCATTTGCAGCATAGTCGACAGGACCGATTGCGGACCTCTGGTACAGAGCCGGGTGGAGGGTCTGAATTAGAGACTCAGATCGTTCTGCGACCATGTAGGCTGCAGATTCCTCGACTTGCGCCAAAGGGTGGTTGGGTTTCGGGTTCCGCTGAATAGGTCACGTGTCAAATATACAAAGGAAGCGGCTACAAGGGTAGCAGGGGCAGTGGGGCGTGGACTGGGCAGTTTTTTTAGGTTAGAGGGTCTCGGGAAAACACAAGAAGGACTTCAGTCACAAACGGTGCAGGATGAACACAGGAAAAACGTAGGTACAAGAACTATTGGTATAACAGTCGTAAAATGTCATAGCTGTGTTGGGAAAGTACCAGAACTCCAAGCGCAAATAAAAAGCACTGATGCTCAAATCGTTATACGCACTGAAAGCTGGCTAAAACCGGATGTAAGCTCAGCCGAAATTTTTGCGAAGAAGCTAACGGTGTTCGGAAAAGATAGGCTAATCACGGTTGGCGGTGGCGTGTTTGTTGCTGTTAGAAGTAGTTCTCGCGAAATTGAAGTAGATACTTCCTGTGAGTTAGTATGGGCAGAGGTCATAGTTGGCAACCGGAATAAAATAATAATTGGATCCTTTTACCGACCTCCCAGTTCAGATGATACAGTTACTGAAAGGTTCAAAGAAAACTTGAGTTTGATTTCAAACACATGCCCGACTCATACGATAATAGTTGGTGGTGACTTTAATTTACCCTAGATATGTTGACGAAAATACATGTTTAATTCCGGAGGTACGCATAAAATATCATCCGAAATTGTGCTAAACGCATTCTCTGAAAATTATTTCGAGCAGTTAATTCATGAGCCTACGCGAATAGTAAACGGTTGTGAAACCACACTTGACCTCTTAGCAACAAATAATCCTGAGTTAATAACCAGCATCAAAACCGATATATGGAATAGTGAACACAGGGTTGTCGTAGCGAGATTGAATATTGTAATCCCCAAATCCTCGAAAAATAAGCGAAAAATATACCTATTCAAAAAAAGCAGATAAAAGTTCACTTGACGCTTTCCTTAGACACAATCTCCACTCAATTCAAATTAATAATATAAGTCTAGACCAGATGTGGCTTAAATTCAAAGAAATAGTATCGGCAGCAATCGAGAGGTTTATACCAAATAAACTAACAAACGACGAGCTGATCCTCCTTGGTACACAAAACGGGTAGGAACACTGTTGCAGAAACAACGAAACAAACATGCCAAATTTAAACAGACGCAAAATCCCCAAGATTGCCGATCCTTTACATAAGCTCGAAACTTAGCGCGGAGTTCAGTGCGAGACGCCTGTAACAGTTTCCACAACGAAACTTTGTCTCGAAACCTGGCGGGAAATCCAAAGATATTCTCGTCGTATGTGAAGTATGTTAGCGGCAAGAAACAATTAATGGCTTCTCTGCGCGATAACAATGGAGATACTATCGAAGACAGTACTGCCAAAACACTAAACACAGCCTTCCGAAATGCCTTCTCAAAAGAAGACGAAGTAAATATTCCAGAATTCGAATCGAGAACAGCTGCCAACTGAGTAACGTGGAAGTAAATATCCTCGGAGTAGTGAAGCAACTTAAATCACTTAACAAAAGCAAGTCTTCTGGTCCAGACTGTATACCAATTAGGTTCCTTTCGGAGTATGCTGATGCATTAGCTCCATACTTGACAATCATATACAACCGTTCGCTCGACGAAAGATCCTTACCCAAAGACTGGAAAGTTGCACAGGTCACACCAATATTCAAGAAAGGTAGTAGGAGTAATCCACTAAATTACAGGCCCATATCGTTAACGTCGATAAGCAGCAGGATTTTAGAACATACATTGTGTTCGAACATTATGAATTACCTCGAAGGAAACGGTCTATTGACACACAGTCAACATGAGTTTAGAAAACATCGTTCCTGCGAAACACAACTAGCTCTTTATTCACATGAAGTGTTGAGTGCTATTGACAAGGGATTTCAGATCGATTCCGTATTCCTGCATTTCCGGAAGGCTTTTGACACTGTACCACACAAGCGGTTCGTAGTAAAATTGTGTGCTTATGGAATATCGTCTCAGTTATGTGACTGGATTTGCGATTTCCTGTCAGAGACGTCATAGTTCGTAGTAACTGACGGAAAGTCATCAAGTAAAACAGATGTGATTTCAGGCGTTCCCCAAGATAGTGTTATGGGCCCTTTGCTGTTCCTTATCTATATAAACGATTTGGGAGACAATCTGAGCAGCCATCTTCTGTTGTTTGCAGATGACGCTGTCGTTTATCGACTAATAAAGTCATCAGAAGATCAAAAGAAACTGCAAAACGATTTAGAAAAGATATCTGAATGGTGCAAAAAGTGGCAGTTGACCCTAAATGCCGAAAACTGTGACGTCATCCACATGAGTACTAAAAGGAACTCGTTCAACTTTGGTTACACAATAAATCAGTCTAATCTAAAAGCCGTAAATTCAACTAAATACCTAGGTATTACAATTACGAACAACTTAAATTGGAAAGAACACATAGAAAATGTTGTGGGGAAGGCTAACCAAATGCTGCGTTTTATTGGCAGGACACTTAGAAAATGTAACAGATCTACTAAGGAGACTGCCAACACTACGCTTGTCCATCCTCTTTTAGAATACTGCTGCGCGGTGTGGGCTCCTTACCAGGTAGGCATCTCATTGATCAGTTTCGTGTACGTAAGTAGAAATAGGCTCTCAAATGGCTCTGATTACTGTGGGACTTAACTTCTGAGGTCATCAGTCCTCTAGAACTTAGAGCTACTTAAACCTAGCTAATCTAAAGACATCACACACATCCATGCCCGAGGCAGGATTCGAACCTGCGACGGCAGCGGTAGTGCTGTTCCAGACTGAAGCGCGTAGAACCGCTCTGCCACTCCGTAGAATTAGGAAGTATCTGTAAGGACTAAGGAGATTCGCCAATATCAGAATGAGTTTTTGCAAATTATTTTTGTAACTGTAGACATATTTTAAATAATGCGTCTATTTATTTTGATTATTTACATTTTAAAAAGTCTGGGAAGGGGATCTGTACTTACAACCCAAGTTCTCAGAAATTTTTGTTAATTGGAAACAAAAATTGGAACTAATTAGTTGTTACTGTCCCTCTTATTTCCGCGGAAGCCACAGAAGTATATGTTGATTAGAACGTCTGAATATGTCTAATGCATAATGATATACACGATACCAATTCCCCTCGTCATCAAGTTATATATTCAGTGTGTAGCTATCATGAGGTCGAGGCGAGTCTTAGAGGTATTTACCATCTTTGTGATTCATGCGACATAGTCAAGACTCCCCAGGGCCTGTAACAATAACCCACAACAGCGTTCAACGACGACTGTTTCAATGACTGTAAGAAATGCTATGTAGGCGAATAAAAACTTTTCCACAATTCTTTCCCTATATGTCTACACCCAAGTATCTAACGATAAATTTAATTTTCATGAGTACTATGGATTTTTATTTCATGAGTGGCTATTTCTATGATCCATGTCTTCTTTTACAGCAAAATTTGAACATAACTTCAAACAGGAAGGCCCGAAGCACTATTCGACATTTGGAGGCGAAACTAAGCTAGTTTTGTACGTTGTCTAACGAATTATGAAATGTTTTAAGTCAACAACTTTTCTAAGACATTCATTGTTATATAATCAACAACTGCTTGTAAACAAAGTACGAGAAAATAATGTGAGAAGTAACTGTGGACAATTTTTAAAATAACTATTAAAATAATGCTGCTACTAAGGCGTACCTATTAAAAAAATGTCTTCCATGCTGGACTCCGCAAATTTTTAATAACGTAGGATTCGTAGACAGAAAAGTGAGTGTCCATCATTCACTTCATGTTTTGGTTAGTTATGAGAAAAACATTCCATTTTCTTCTTGCTGCCGAAATTAGTAATATAGATGAAACGAATACCATTTACGTCACTGTAGCAGGCAGCCTCAGCGTTTCGTCTCGCAACCTATTTCTTTCACAGAGCTTCCGTGCGATCAGTGCGTTATTCGCGACAAACGATGTATTCGTTACTTCGGTTAACAGCTAATAAGGACTTTCTGAGACATTCTACTACGCAATGCCATAGTTTTCTCATGGCAACAGTGACGCGTTTACAGTTACAATTATCATGTGTGCCCTTCTTAGCTGTACTACACTCAAGTGTTTTGCCAGTGAGGTACAGGAACTCCATAATATGTTGTTTGTGTACAAAAGATTTTTTAAAATATGACCTATTTATTTGTTGCAGGTAGAATAAATACTACTTTCAGAACCGTAAGCAAACCTGGTCAAAAATCAAAATGAGTTACTTTACCACGTAAACACTTAGGGAACATTCCTACAGTAATGTGAACTATTTCATTAGTTTTAGCGTTTTAGTGTAACATGATACACAGTTAACATGTATCTGGAACCTATCGCTTGGTCGCAACTGGAACGTTGTAGCCGATTAAGCACAATTAATATTTTATCACTTTCCTGTCAAGCATAGTCACCGAGAGAAAGATTAACGATTACAAAACCGTTGGGGGGGGGGGGGGATTTTATCTCCACCTTTTGAAAACACTATAATCTAGTCATTTACCATATATTTTAAAATTCTGAAAAAAGCATGTATTCTGTTTTATGATTTCTTCTAACGGATTCCGTAACTGTCTTAAATTTTTGAGTAAAACTTAACCCACAAATTTAAGTCGTAATAGTGAATGTGATGTTTCACAACAAATATCACATTCATTTTTTCAGGTTCAGGACCATTCGTGCATACCTTTGGAAAGTATGTTGAGAATAAAAGTCAACAAAAATTGTGTTTTTCAAAATATTTGTGTGGTGGTCATAAAGAATCCCCTGCTTGGTAGTACACGTTGCCGAAAATAGTTTGGAAGTATTAAGATTGTGCTAAAAAATATTTTATAGTTCTGGACTCTGCTTGTGAGTAGTACATATCAGTACCAATTGAAAAAGCATGTTATTAACAAAAAATTAACAACAGTTAACGAAATTTGTTTTTTTTTATTTTTGTGGTGGGCCCAAAGTACCCTCCCTCCCCGACCCTTGGTAGTACAGTTTGGAAAATACGTCGGTATTGCTAGGGTGAATTGAAATTTCAGTTTCCTGCATGAAGCATTTGACGCTGTCATCTGTTACAGAACCATAACTTTGTTGCCCTACACTTCGGATATTACTGGATTATCCACGTAATATCTTTCAAATTATCGAAAACTGTGAATGAGCTCGAATCCTTAACAGTTTAAATAACGAAAATTTGATGAATGTCACACAAACATTAACATTAAATGAAAATAATTACATTTTCGTCGATTAAATATATGAAAGAGGAATTTTAGTAATTTTTGCAACTTATCTTTAACAGTATTTCAGAGACAATTTCAAAGGTGTAACGTAGTAAATAATCCTATAACCTGTAATTTTTAAATATTCTAAAAAACCGAATCGAATCTAAGTAAATTTAACAGTAAAGGCAACAAATGCACACGGATTGCAGGCTACAGGGCTGCAGATGTGACGCTACACGATTAACAGACATTTTCTCGCTACTAGACCTTCACAGATAACTTAAAACGCACATCATTTGTTTTTATTCGCAAAGCTCAAGATTATCTTTGGGAACGTGCGGAATTTTACCCTCCGCGTCGGCTCTTCGGATGTCGTGAAAAATTGTGGTTGTAGAAGAAACAGCGTGGCGAGTCATCACATAATCATTTGTTGCGTCATGTCCAGGTAAGTGAAGTACCATTTACAATGCATCCACGAGGTGTTTAGATTATCCCGTACACTGGCTGCGACACTGACAGTAGATGACACGTAGGCTACAATGTTACTGGATAATAACGCATTCTTTATGGCGTGAGATGTCAGTAATTTTCCATTATTTCCCACGTCCTTTTCATCTGAAATGTCAGTAAACTTTCAATCTTGAAATCCGGGAAACAGTTGCGCAACATCTTTATCATAAGGTATGACAGCCTCTGCTCTCGTCATGGAAGAAAACAGACAGTGAAAATCGCGAGTAAAACACCTAGCAAGTGACAGGACATAAGGAAACCTGAGACGTAGTTTTTATTTTCCTAACACTAGTCAGATTTTCAAGAATTCTAGAATCAAGTGTAGATTAAGATACTACCCGTGTTTTTGTCAGTGACGTAGTGAACATGCGGTTTTTTACATTTATTGTGACTTTTGGCATGAAGACCATACAGCCATCTCTCATTGTTTTGGAGTTTTATAGAGTGAATTTACTTTTATTAGAGAATTTCATAATTAGTGTTAAAAGTAAGACATTATTTTGCTGGAAGAGAGCGGGTATAGTAGTTGGTAATGGTTTATGCCATTGCTTTAGTAGTTGTTAGAAATCGATTTGCTGGTTTGCACACAGTTTACATTCAAACAATAAGTGATTGATGTCCCCTACTGTTATTCTCTCGATTTCGCAATAAGGGTTATCTCGAATGTGTATTCGGTGTTGATGGCTATGGAATGACCCATTATTAAATCTCCCACGAAATATGGAACTTATAAATTTTTTACTCACATTAACTGTGTGGGACCACGGCTTCAAGGGAACGTCTCCCTTTGATGCATAATGATAACTGGTATTTTATTTTCACTGACGTCTTATTCTTCTAAGTAGTGTAATCTTCTGGTCTGAGGACGGTAGTAAGATGTTTTTAGAAGTGCCGTTTTGAGCGGTGGTTTTCGCTAAATCATTGACCATTTCATTATATTCAATATTAGCATGTCCTTTGATCCGCGTATCTTTTATCTTCTTTCCGAGATATTGGTTCTCCTTTGTAGCTTTCACGACTTGCATTACAAGTGGATTAGTTTTCATGAGAATGACAGGTCTCAATTTGTCTTGGAGTAAGCTTCTGCAATCCGTTCAAATCAAAATATTTCTAATGCAGAGGTTCTGCGAATAATTTAAAGCTGCAAGTATACTGTAACTTCTTCCGTGAAACTAGAAGTTTCAGTGACAGGCAGATTCAGTTCTTTGTAACCTGTGCTTCGGCATAGGAACGCGAAATCTCATCTTCCATTGGTAGGAAGTTTTAGAGACATCAGAATAAATGTGGAAATATTCAGGGGAATTATCAGCAGGATTTTACTAAAAATGGTCAAATGTGTGTGAAATCTTGTGGGACTTAACTGCTAAGGTCATCAGTCCCTAAGCTTACACACTACTTAACCTAAATTATCCTAAGGACAAACACACACACCCATGTCCGAGGGAGGACTCGAACTTCCGCCGGGACAGTCCGCGACTGCAGCGCCTTAGACCGCTCGGCTAATCCTGCGCGGCTGGATTTTACTGACTGTCCGTTTTGTTGGGAATTAGAAGACGTCAGCTACTGAAATTATTTCGTCATAATGGTGTTCTGAATTAGGATATGACGACGTTCGTCGGAGTTCAGGTAAAAATGTCCTTTTAATCTGTGAATCTTTTACTTAACTCTGTTTTTAGGACACTTCTCATTATTTGTCCGTTTACATATTCTTGATACTACACTGAAGAGCCAAAGAAACTGGTACACCTGCCTAATATCGTGTAGGGCCCCCGCGAGCACGCAGAAGTGCCGCAACACGACGTAGCCTGGACTCGACTAACGTCTGAAGTAGTGCTGGAGGGAATTGACACCATGGATCCTGTTTGGCTGTCCATAAATCCGTAAGAGTACGAGAGGGTATAGATCTCTTCTGAACAGCTTGCTGCAAGGCATCCCAGCCAGATATGCTCATTAATGTTCGTGTCTGGAGAGTTTGGTGGCCAGCGGAATTGTTTAAACTCAGAAGAGTGCTCCTGGAGCCACTCCGTAGCAATTCTGAACCTGTGGGGTGTCGCATTGCCCCGCTGGAATTGCTCAAGTAAGTCGGAATGCACAATGGACATGAGTGGAGGCAAACGATCAGACAGGATAATTGCATACGACTATGTGTCAGTACCCTGCTGAGATGCAGGGTCCATGGATTCATGAGGTTATTTTCATACCCGTACATGTCCATCCGATCGATACACTTTGAAACGAGACTCGTCCGACCAGGCAACATGTTTGCAGTCGTTAAAAGTCCGATGTCGGTGTTGACGGGTCCAGACGAGTCGTAAAGCTTTTTGACGTGCATTCATCAAGGGTACAAGACTGGGCCTTCGGCTCCGAAACCTCATATCGATGGTGTTTCGTTGAATGGTTCGCAGGCTGACATTTGTTGACGGCCCAGCATTAAACTCTGCAGCGATATGAGTCACGTTGAGCGATTATCTTCAGTCATTGTTGCTCTCATTCTTGCAGGATCTTTCTCCGGCCGGAGGTCTGATATTTTACGGGATGCCTGACATTCACGGTACACTTGTGAATTGGGAAAACCCCACTTCATCGCTACCTCGGAGATGCTGTGTCCCGTCACTCGTGCGCCGACTGTAACATCACGTTCAAACTCACTTAAATCTTGATAACTTGCTATTGTAGCAGCAGTAGCAGATCTAACAACTGCGCCAGACTCTTGCTTCCTTATATATTCTGCTTGTTTACACATCTCTGTATTTGAATACGCATGTCTGTATCAGTTTCTTTGGCGCTTTAGAACCGTCCTTAATTTCCTTCGTAAGGCATTGGGCACTTCTGCGGCTTCGGCAAACAATGCATTCGCTGGGGTGGAACGCATAGCTCCTAGGCAAGTCCTGATGCAGCTAAGCGGGAAATTTTCGTTTCGAAATTGATTTTTTGTTGCCCCTACAGAACAACGTGATTCCATAGTCGATTATGGATCTTATACTATCTATCTACTGTATATTACTTAACAGAATATTTTCATCGGCCTCCATCATACCGTTGTAACCGAGCGCAATACGTTGAGACAAGGCTGGATCTTATCTAGGAGATATGAAATATTTCTCGCTCATGACGGGCATGAATCTTTTCTGGGAATTTATTTTGACTCTTCACTGGGAAATGGTGGTTATTTGATCTTATATGCGTTAGTCCTTGTGGTATTCTTCGCCTGACAAAGATAATCATAGTTCTCGTAAGTCTGAGAGGTGCAAGCCTTTATTTTCCAACCTGTTTTCTATTCGGGACGTTGCCGAACTCTTTATTTTATTCGTTTCATAAAGGCTGGTATCAGAAGATCGCCTACATATATCATCAGCATATTACACTACTTGGCAGCTTGTTTCCAATGTTTGAACATTAAAAGGACGAGAGCTGAATACCGATCCCTGTGGAAGTCCAACAGTCGCATACCTTGGGCCTGCAGTTTTATATTTTAGATCTAAAAGGACTGTCCATAAACACAGTCGTAGTGTAGTCTTATCTGTATCTTCCCTTGTCATTATAATGAAATTATAACATTATCGTACGCCTTCCCAATATCAACATACAGGGTGTTTCAAAAATGACAGGTATATTTGAAACGGCAATAAAAACTAAACGAGCAGCGATAGAAATACACCGTTTGTTGCAATATGCTTGGGACAACAGTACATTTTCAGGCAGACAAACTTTCGAAATTACAGTAGTTACAATTTTCAACAACAGATGGCGCTGCGGTCTGGGAAACTCTGTAGTACGATATTTTCCACATATCCACCATGCGTAGCAATAATATGGCGTAGTCTCTGAATGAAATTACCCGAAACCTTTGACAACGTGTCTGGCGGAATGGCTTCACATGCAGATGAGATGTACTGCTTCAGCTGTTCAATTGTTTTGTGGATTCTGGCGGTACACCTGGTCTTTCAAGTGTCCCCACAGAAAGAAGTCACAGGGGTTCATGTCTGGCGAATAGGGAGGCCAATCCACGCCGCCTCCTGTATGTTTCGAATAGCCCAAAGCAATCACACGATCATCGAAATATTCATTCAGGAAATTAAAGACGTCGGCCGTGCGATGTGGCCGGGCACCATGTTGCATAAACCACGAGGTGTTCGCAGTGTCGTCTAAGGCAGTTTGTACCGCCACAAATTCACGAAGAATGTCCAGATAGCGTGACGCAGTAATCGTTTCGGATCTGAAAAATGGGCCAATGATTCCTTTGGAAGAAATGGCGGCCCAGACCAGTACTTTTTGAGGATGCAGGGACGATGGGACTGCAACATGGGGCTTTTCGGTTACCCATATGCGCCAGTTCTGTTTATTGACGAAGCCGTCCAGGTAAAAATAAGCTTCGTCAGTAAACCAAATGCTGCCCACATGCATATCGCCGTCATCAATCATGTGCACTATATCGTTAGCGAATGTCTCTCGTGCAGCAATGGTAGCGGCGCTGAGGGGTTGCCGCGTTTGAATTTTGTATGGATAGAGGTGTAAACTCTGGCGCATGAGACGATACGTGGACGTTGGCGTCATTTGGACCGCAGCTGCAACACGGCAAACGGAAACCCGAGGCCGCTGTTGGATCACTTGCTGCACTAGCTGCGCGTTGCCCTCTGTGGTTGCCGTACACGGTTGCCCTACCTTTCCAGCACGTTCATCCGTCACGTTCCCAGTCCGTTGAAATTTTTCAAACAGATCCTTTATTGTATCGCTTTTCGGTCCTTTGGTTACATTAAACCTCCGTTGAAAACTTCGTCTTGTTGCAACAACACTGTGTTCTAGGCGGTGGAATTCCAACACCAGAAAAATCCTCTGTTCTAAGGAATAAACCATGTTGTCTACAGCACACTTGCACGTTGTGAACAGCACACGCTTACAGCAGAAAGACGACGTACAGAATGGCTCACCCACAGACTGCGTTGTCTTCTATATCTTTCACATCACTTGCAGCGCCATCTGTTGTTGAAAATTGTAACTACTGTAATTTCGAAAGTTTGTCTGCCTGAAAATGTACTGTTGTCCCAAGCATATTGCAACAAACGGTGTATTTCTATCGCTGCTCGTTTAGTTTTTATTGCCGTTTCAAATATACCGGTCATTTTTGAAACACCCTGTATATAGATGTAACATACAGCTTTTTCTGAAATACACTTTGTATGTCTGTAGTGAGTTGTATCAAATTATCTAATGTAGAGCAATCTTTCCCAAAACCAATTTGATAATCTGGTAGTATATTATCAGTTTTGAGCCACCATTCAAGACGATTTATAATTATTTGTTACAAGGTTTTCGCAATGTACGACGATAGTGCTATGGGACTGCAGGAGTCGGAAGACGCTGGATCCTTTCCAGGTTTCAGAACTGGTGTAATGATGAGTGTAGTCCAATCTTCAGGAAATGATTCGTATAATCATATTCGATTTTAAATATCCAACAGCCTCCCTTTTGCGCATTTAGATACATTCCGAACGGTTGCGTTACAAATATGTCCACTCCTCGTGATGAGTTCAGCGAGGCTGTTAAGGCAATTGACAGTTTTCCTTCTGTAAACGGCGAGCATTGTAAATGATGTGATGTTGCTCATGGAGCACTTATTTAAGTTTCTGCCGGTACTGAGGGATATCTATTTTGTCTAGAAATATGTTTGCGAGTCATTCGTCTATCCTCTCTAAATTGACATTTACTTGTTTCCTGTATCGAAGAACCTTAAAATCTCCATATAACTTTGACATTAGTATATTTAGGTAATTTGTTACAAAATGCTGTCCAGCTGTCTTTCTTCTTTTTTTAAAAAAAAGCGCTTCACTTGGGAATCTATTTCCTTGTATTGCAAGTATTTATCTAGTGACTGGTTTGAACGCTAATCTCTCAATGCGTTTTTTCATGCTGCAGTTGCTTTTGAATATCCTGCTTCCTACCAAATAGTTAGATTTTTCATTGGTTTCTTTGACACGTTCTTCATTGGTATTGTTCCGGCGGCTACTTTGCTTGTGAGTTTAGTAAATCCTTTATAATCACTCTCTACGTTGTGATATATTCTCAGTTCTGAAATTATGAGCTGATTCCATGTCTGGTATTCTTCCCAATGCGCTTCTTTTATTCTCAATTTTCCACTTATCTCTAGTCCCTTGCCTAATGTAGGTGTTATTTCCGGGTTAATTTCAATTGGGGGATGACCTAAGCCCAGTTTATCGCTTTGAACTGTCCAGTCAGCTAAAGTAGATAATTCTGGCGAACATTTGGTTAGAGCTACCGCAGTCTCTCGCCTGTCCGGACTAGGTACTATGGTAGGATTACTGTGTTTCAGTAGTGCTAAGCCGGCCGGTGTGGCCGTGCGGTTCTAGGCGCTTCAGTCTGGAACCGCTTGACCGCTACGGTCGCAGGTTCGAATCCTGCCTCGGGTATGGATGTGTGTGGTGTCCTTAGGTTAGTTAGGTTTAAGTAGTTCTAAGTTCTAGGGGACTGATGACCTCAGCTGTTAAGTCCCATAGTGCTCAGAGCCATTTGAACCATTTTTTTCTTAAACCAGCAGACCGATTTCAGCCAAACTTCGTACACAAATCTCTTGCAGTACGAAAAGAATATCTGGCGGCGTAAGAACCACCTAACTATAAAAGGGGTGGGGATGGGGTGAAAAAGAACTGAAGCACACAATGCTTGAATACTCATACATTATCCACCCAGTATTTGAAAATGAGGGCGCTTAGTGACACTCAACAAATTTCTCGCTGAAAATCCCCACTAAATGAGGAAGGTAAAAAAGTTTATCGCTTTATACGTTTTCGCTCTTATTACAGTAAAATTTCCGCATGAAGTATGACGTTTTAATTTACTACCTCTTTGCCGCTAACTGTATTCGCGACATTTTTCAGGCAGTGTAGACGTACACCACTGAATGTAGCAGCCAAATTATGTCATTGTTCGGAACATAGTTCAGGAGATACGACGTCAAATATTGAGATGCGTGGGAGTTGCAGCATCAAGCAAGATATTTAAATGTGTTTCTTCTTTGCTACTAGCTCCATTTCCAACACTCCTAGTAGATGCTTATATGGATGTCGGACATGTCCGAAAGAACAGACACCACTGATAACGTGCAGCCGTCTAGAACGAAATTAGAATTATATTAATACCTGCAGCTGCTAATGGTCGTTGATATGTATCAATGGGGACAGGTGAAAATGTGTGCCCCGATCGGGACTCGAATCCAGGATCTCCGGCTTACATGGCAGACGCTCTATCCATCTGAGCCACCGAGAGCACGGAGGATAGTGCCTCTGCAGGGACTTATCCCTTGCACGCTTCCCGTGAGACCCACATTCCCAACTGTCCACAATTTGCATACGTAATGTTCCTAATAGATACTTTGACCATCCACTCGTTACTCGCGCACACCAAGGTGACGATTCCCGTGAGAGTTGGGGCAACCTGTGCGCATTCGCACAGACGAAGGTCAGTGGCTGGATAGCCTTTAACTATATACAGGGTGAGTCACCTAACATAACCGCTGGATATATTTCGTAAACCACATCAAATACTGACGAATCGATTCCACAGACCGAACGTGAGGAGAGGGGCTGGTGTAATTGGTTAATACAAACCATAAAAAATGCACGGAAGTATGTTTTTTTAACACAAACCGACATTTTTTAAAATGGAACCCCGTTAGTTTTGTTAGCACATCTGAACATATAAACAAATACGTAATCAGTGCCGTTTGTTGCATTGTAAAATGTTAATTACATCCGGAGATATTGTAACCTAAAGTTGACGCTTGAGTACTACTCCTCCGCTGTTCGATTGTGTGTTTCGGAGAGCACCGAATTACGTAGGGATCCAAAGGGAACGGTGATGGACTTTAGGTACAGAAGAGACTGGAACAGCACATTACGTCCACATGCTAACACCTTTTTATTGGTCTTTTTCACTGACGCACATGTACATTACCATGAGGGATGAGGTACACTTTCGACGGGCGTTTCATAGCACGTGGAGGACGCATAGATTGGCCAGCCCGTTCTCCTGATCTTACACCTCTGGACTTCTTTCTGTGGGATACGTTAAAGGAGAATGTGTACCGTGATGTGCCTACAACTCCAGAGGATATGAAACAACGTATTGTGCCAGCCTGCGGCGACATTACACCAGATGTACGACATTCATTACGCCAGAGATTGCAATTGTGTGCAGCAAATGATGGCCACCGCATTGAACATCTATTGGCCTGACATGTCGTGACACACTCTATTCCAGTCCGTAATTGAAAACGGAAACCACGTGTGTACGTGTACCTCACCCCTCATGGTAATGTACATGTGCGTCAGTGAAAAAGACCAATAAAATGTGTTAGCATGTGGACGTAATGTGCTATTCCAGTCCCTTCTGTACCTAAGGTCCATCACCGTTCCCTTTGGATCCCTATGTAATTCGGTGCTCTCCGATACACACGATCGAACAGCGGAGGAGTAGTACTCAAGCGTCAACTTTAGGTTACAATATCTCCGGATGTAATTAACATTTTACAATGCAACAAACGGCACTGATTACGTATTTGTTTATATGTTCAGATGTGCTAACAAAACTAACGGCGTTCCTTTTAAAAAAATGTCGGTTTGTGTTAAAAAACCTACTTCCGTGCATTTTTTTATGGTTTGTATTAACCAATTACACCAGCCCCTCTCCTCACGTTCGGTCTGTGGAATCGATTTGTCAGTAATTGATGTGGTTTACGAAATATATCCAGCGGTAACGTTAGGTGACTCACCCTGTATATGAAGATAGTAACTGTTTTCGAAAGAACAGACACCACTGATGACCGTGCAGCTTCTCTAGAATAAATTATAATTAACTGAAACCCTCAGCTGCCGACAGGTGTTGTTTTGATATACCTCGATGAGGGCAGCTGAAAATGTTTGCCCCGACCAGGGCAGCTGCACGGTCATCAATGGTATCTGTTCTTTCGAAAACAGTTACTATCTTCATATATACTTAAAGGCTACCCAACCATTGACCTTCGTCTGTGCGAATGCGCACAGGTTGCCCGAACTCTTACGGGCATCGTCACCTTGGTGTGCGCGAGTAATGAGTGGATGGTCAAATATCTATTAGGTACATTACGTATGCAAATTGTGGACAGTTGGGAATGTGGGTCTCGCGGGAGGCGTGTGCGAGACAGTCCCTGCAGCCAGGTTATCCTCTGCGTCCTCGGTGGCTCAGGTGGATAAAGCGTCTACCATGTAAGCAGGAGATCCCGGGTTCGAGTCCCGGTCGCTTCACACATTTTCGCCTGCCCCTTTGATATGTATCAACGCCTGTTAGCAGCTGTGGGTATTTATATAATTCTAATTTCACCTAGAAGATGGTCTCCACATATACCGCACATTGTGCGACACATAGTTCAGGAAATATGACATAACATACATTGAGCTTCGCGAAAATGGAACTGCATGGGCCAAATACATTAGAGATACATGTGAAATACGTGTACAGGTACTTGTGAAATATGTTAAATATATGTGACATATATTTGACATATGTACACGGGCAAATCCATGGATAAAAACCTTATCTTAGCTACGATCTGGAAAGAAATACTGTGGAAGGGAAGACGAGGAAAGAAATAGAGGCAATGGAGAAGAAGGGATGGACAGAAAAAGCAAAGGGCAGGAGATGGACATTGAGAGGAAGAGGAGGAGATGGATAGGGAGAAGGGGGAGGTAAAGAGACGGACAATGAGAGCTGGAGGAGGAGGTGGCAGAGTGAGGAGGAAGATACGGGCAGAGAGAAAAAGGAGAAAGGAGGTGTTGGACTAACACGCGACCGGAATAAATACATACGGGGGCAACGCCAAGTTCTCAGCTAGTAGTAAATAATACACTGAACATATCGTCCACTAACCTTGATCGACGGGAGTTTTCATTTTAGTGTTGTTTACGTTGTGAGGTGAAGGTGGGTATGGATTTGAAATTATTACATGTGGAGGTCTCTAAGAAGGTACGTGAAAGAAACGATATGCATTCCAATAGGTGGTGTAATCTCGTTGCAGGAAGCTCATATTTATTTTCATGTTGTGTCGAGTAGTGAAATGGGTTGCTCTCGGCATTAATTGTTAGCTTACATTTATCTCCTGTTTCTCCTTAGTGGAGGAAATTCTTCAGTGTCATTTATCCGGCACTGCATACGAGGCGTATTGTTTGTAAGACACTGTCCTGTTGAAATGTGTACTGCAGTGGCATACCTATATGAATTTAAGATGTTGGTTGCTTGTTCTGGTGTATTGACAGCAACTTCTGTCTGTGGCTGGATGATTTTCTTGGCAGTATATACATACGTGGACAGAGATGGGCATGTTTGTGATGTTTGTTGTCCAACGCATCTTCAGCATCTCATCTGTTTGTGCATTGATTGCTAATATGATCGTGGTGTAGGCATTTGCAACATTGTATCACAGAAGGTACACATGGTCCTACAGCACACCTCGAGCTACACTCCTGGAAATTGAAATAAGAACACCGTGAATTCATTGTCCCAGGAAGGGGAAACTTTATTGACACATTCCTGGGGTCAGATGCATCACATGATCACACTGACAGAACCACAGGCACATAGACACAGGCAACAGAGCATGCACAATGTCGGCACTAGTACAGTGTATATCCACCTTTCGCAGCAATGCAGGCTGCTATTCTCCCATGGAGACGATCGTAGAGATGCTGGATGTAGTCCTGTGGAACGGCTTGCCATGCCATTTCCACCTGGCGCCTCAGTTGGACCAGCGTTCGTGCTGGACGTGCAGACCGCGTGAGACGACGCTTCATCCAGTCCCAAACATGCTCAATGGGGGACAGATCCGGAGATCTTGCTGGCCAGGGTAGTTGACTTACACCTTCTAGAGCACGTTGGGTGGCACGGGATACATGCGGACGTGCATTGTCCTGGTGGAACAGCAAGTTCCCTTGCCGGTCTAGGAATGGTAGAACGATGAGTTCGATGACGGTTTGGATGTACCGTGCACTATTCAGTGTCCCCTCGACGAACACCAGTGGTGTTCGGCCAGTGTAGGAGATCGCTCCCCACACCATGATGCCGGGTGTTGGCCCTGTGTGCCTCGGTCGTATGCAGTCCTGATTGTGGCGCTCACCTGCACGGCGCCAAACACGCATACGACCATCATTGGCACCACGGCAGAAGCGACTCTCATCGCTGAAGACGACACGTCTCCATTCGTCCCTCCATTCACGCCTGTCGCAACACCACTGGAGGCGGGCTGCACGATGTTGGGGCGTGAGCGGAAGACGGCTTAACGGTGTGTGGGACCGTAGCCCAGCTTCATGGAGACGGTTGCGAATGGTCCTCGCCGATACCCCAGAAGCAACAGTGTCCCTAATTTGCTGGGAAGTGGCGGTGCGGTCCCCTACGGCACTGCGTAGGATCCTACGGTCTTGGCGTGCATCCGTGCGTCGCTGCGGTCCGGTCCCAGGTCGACGGGCACGTGCACCTTCCGCCGACCACTGGCGACAACATCGATGTACTGTGGAGACCTCACGCCCCACGTGTTGAGCAATTCGGCGGTACGTCCACCCGGCCTCCCGCATGCCCACTATACGCCCTCGCTCAAAGTCCGTCAACTGCACATACGGTTCACGTCCACGCTGTCGCGGCATGCTACCAGTGTTAAAGACTGCGATGGATCTCCGTATGCCACGGCAAACTGGCTGACACTGACGGCGGCGGTGCACAAATGCTGCGCAGCTAGCGTCATTCGACGGCCAACACCGCGGTTCCTGGTGTGTCCGCTGTGCCGTGCGTGTGATCATTGCCTGTACAGCCCTCTCGCAGTGTCCGGAGCAAGTATGGTGGGTCTGACACACCGGTGTCAATCTGTTCTTTTTTCCATTTCCAGGAGTGTATTTGTGCATCAGATGTTACCACACAAGTCTGATGTTCCCAGAGCTTTTGAAAATCTTCGAAGTTTTATTACTTTAAATTCACTAACAATAAGATCCAATATTTACTCTTCATTTATTGAGAGGTTAGCGTCCCTGATTACTGTTTGTTTCTTCATCATGTGTTACACCACGTAAACAACATGGCAACTATCACGTCATATGCACAGTCATATTTTGGAATGCAAATAAGGAATAAAATCATGAATAGAAATGTCGTTTCTTATTACGAGAATTCCACTGCATCGGAAAAAGAAATATTTAGATTTAGAATTACCATGCTAATTCGCTGATTAATGGAAGAAACTTCCATCGGAAGGAAAACAAATCCTTTATCGCAAAAACAGCTGTTCACTGGTGGTGCACCCCAAGACTCACAGTATGAATAGTAATAATAGTAGTACTACGTCTATTTGAGGTTTTTATGCAGACTAAAGCAAGGAATGAAAATTAGCACCACGTCCAGGATTCAAACCTGTTCTTCTACTCACTAGGCAGATGTGCTAACCACTACGCCATCTTGGCACAGTGTGTAAACAACTGTACCGACTATCCTATCACGTCTTCCTCCTCAGTCAAAATTCCCTTTCATACCTCAGTCCATTTGGTGTTCCTACTAAACTTGAACAGCACTGCAGGGGCTCTCCAACTGTATTGGAATAGCGTCTCAGCATCGAACGAAATGGGGGACCCTGCCTGGAATCCAAGCACAGGCTTTAATCAAAATTTGTGTGAATTAATGGGAATGTGGACTGAGAACGGAGGCGTGCTAGCATAGTCCGTCCAATGTTGCGCAGCCCCTGTGACAGGCTTGTGTAGTGGTTAGCGCATCGGGGTAGTGTGCAGGAGAGCTAGGTTAAAATCGTGGCATGGGTACAAATTTTCGTTGGTCGCTTTGGTCTACATGTACATATATCATAGATGTCTGACACTTGGAACGGTCTCTGGAACCAAACTGTTTCATTTGAATAATATATTTATCGTAAATAAATAACGTAGTACCACTATTAGAATTCCCTCCAGAACTGAAGAGGCAGTATTTTGTTTCTCATGGAAAGTAGAGAGTTTTGAAAAAATCTCATCGAAGCAACAGAAATATGACAACCAAATAGGCTACACTGAAATTAGATTCAAAATATACACCAAGAAGTATGTGGAAAATTTAGCCACTGTCAATAACGGTTATCTGCCACAAAAATAAATCAAGTATGATAATTTTTGCACGGAAAGTGGCTGGCGAAGTCCTGAATTTTCGCATCATCTGTTTGTTTATAAATTTTAGCCCTGAGTCACTGATTAAAGATAAACGAGATGTAACTAATTTCTCACGTTATATCAGCAATTTTCCTTCCAATCAGATAAAGATTGTATTCAGTCAATCATTTCTAACACGCCAGCAATTGCACCATGTAATTCTGCAAAAACACTAAGATTTCGTACAGGATTGTTAACATGTATACAATTCAGCATAACACTTAAGAGGGAGAGGAGCTCCGACGTTTTCACTCATAACTGGACAGCAGTTAAAAATAACTTGAGATTAGTATTCGTTTACTGACGAAATGTCACTCATATTAAACCAGATTTTTCAGTTGAGGAGAGGGAACTTAGTAAACTTGTGACTGAAGTTTAAAAAAAATGGTTCAGATGGCTCTAAGAACTATGGTACTGAACATCTGAGGTCATCAGTCTCATAGACTCCGAACTACTTAGACCTAACTAACCTAAGGACATCACATACATGCATGCCCGAGGCAGGATTCGAACCTGCGACCGTAGTAGCAGCGCGTTTCCGGACTGAAGCGCCTATAACAGCTCGGTCACTGCGGCCGGTGACTGAAGATTATCAAAGCGGCGTGATAGTAGATTTAAAACTCAGGCCATTGGTCCCAATAACAATTATTGTTAAAGTTTTAAGAAATGTGTTCCACTGAGGGAAACATTTTCTAGCGGATAATTAAATCACAGGTCGAATTTGTACTTTTTTAGTCAGGGTGGGCTAAAAGTGCGATTGTCAGTGATTCTGAATTTTTATCTACACACAGTCATCAGAAACAGACTGAAAAGCTTGGCAGTGTGTTGCAGCATAGGTTGTGCTGAGAAATTATTGCTAAGAAAAAAATTCGATACATTGTCTCGTGTACGAGATTATTGGCACTGAAGTTAGCCGGTCAGTCGGTTGTGCGAGCAGAGTGAAGCGGCCCGCCACAGACGTTGTCGGCAAATGTTTACTTCGTTAAGTTTCCTAAAGCCGAACAAGAGAGCAATAGAGAAACTGGGCGTGGGACGATAATAAGTTTCAAAAGGGAGCCAAGGGCTCAGCACTCTCTTACGCTATCGTCTACGCTATGAGAACAATTGATACTAATTTTATCTGGTGGGCTGTTTGCATTTACGCGTGCAATAGTCAGTCTGGCCAACCTCAACGTTAATTAACTCAAAGTCGGGGAAACCTATCGATTTTTTCTTGTCATTTATTACTCAGCACAACGTGCACTGCAACAGCCTTACAAGCTTTTCAGATTGTTTCTGAGCACACCGTATGTACTCGCAAGCTGTGGTAAAGAGTGTGACTGTGGCTATTTCGTATCAAAATCACAGATGTTCTACGCTAATCGGGTCGCGTATGTAGCGTGCCCTAATATCTGTTGTCTTATTCTCGCGGTCCTTATGCCCTATGTGCAATGGACACATCAGAACTGAGGCATAATCTAAGTCGAATACCGGGTTTCTAATTTAATTAACAGGTTTTCGCGAGAGCAATGTAACCTTTCTTCAGGGATCTCCGCTAAGATCTGTGAGCATCTCTGTTACACTTTAATGAGGGCTTTTTTGACCATCTACGATCCTAGTAGCACGCTTAGAATTCGTTCAAGTCCACTTGTCATGCATTGTCTCTATAATTGATTGCAACGACGTCATACATGCCGTTTCTTCAATAGATGCACCGTATTGTCCCTTAGAACTCTAGAATCTAAGTCTTCCTTTCTCATTTCCTATCGTTTCAATGAGTGCATCCTTGTCTCTCACCCCTTTGTTGTATTTACTCTAATATGAATGATATGATCAGCTTCGGACCTGTGTCAGTAATCTTGCATGGTGCTTCCTCATTGTTGCGGGTATTATATTGTGCTTATTTACATTTAAAGGCAAATGATGACCTGTACACCAAGTGTGCTCTCTAAGGGGCTCTGCAATTTCTCACAATCATCGAGAGTCGGTACAATCTCGTATACAACAGCATCGTAAGATAACTATTTACGAATTGAGCTAACTCCATCTGATAAATCACATAAGCACATCAGACAGAATATTAGTCACCTCCAGAATATATGACTGTGGTACCGTGCAGCATTTTCATGAGAAAATCCCGTCGCAACGAAAAACGCATATGTTTTAATGATTGCCACACCAATTAACGAATCATGTCTGTGACACAATCTTCCCTATTTCGCGATAATACGAAACGAGCCGCCCTTCTTTGAACTTTTTCAATATAATCCGTCAGTCCCGCCTGGTACGGATCCCACACCGAACAGCAATAGGCCTAACCCAGAATAGGCCGGACAAGGGTAATGTAAGCAGTCTCTCTAGCAGATCTGTTGCACCCTCTAGGTGTTCTGCCAATGAATTGCAGTCTTTGGAGTGCTCTACCTACAACATTGTCAATGTGATAGTTCCAATTTAGGTTATTTGTAATTGCAATCCCTAAGCATTTAGTTGAATTTACAGCCTTCAGATTTGTGTGTGTTATCGCGTAATCGAAATTTAGCGGATTTCTTTTAGTACACATGTGAATAACTTCACAATTTACTTTGTTCAGGGTCAATTGCGACTTTTCGTACCAAACAGATATCTTAACTAAATCATTTTGCAATTCGTTTTGGTCATCTGATGACTTAACAAGACGGTAAATGACTGCGTCATCTGCATATAATCTAAGAGGGCTACTCAGATTGTCTCCTATGTCGTTAATACAGATCAGGAACAACAGAGGGCCAATAACACTTCCTTGGGGAACGCCGGATATTACTTCTGTTTTACTCGATGACTTTCCGTCTATTACTACGAACTGTGACCTTTTTGAGAGGAAATCACGAATCCAGTCACACAACTGAGGCAATATTCCATAGGCACATAGTTTGGTTAGAAGACGCTTGTGAGGAACGGTGTCGAAAGCCTTCTGGAAATCTAAAAATATAGAGTCAATTTGACATCCCCTGTCGATTGCACTCACTACTTCATGAGTATAAAGAGCTAGTTGTGTTCCGGAAGAACGATATTTTCTGAATCCGTGCTGACTATGTGTCAGTAAATCGTTTTCTTCGAGGTACTTCATAATGTTTGAATACAGTATATGTTCCAAAACCCTACTGCAAATCGACGTTAGTGATATGGGCCTGTAATTCAGCGGATTACTCCTATTTCTCTTTTTGGGTATTGGTGTGACTTGAGCAACTTTCCAGTCTTTGGGTACGCAGTAGGTTACACTTACTAATATTGAGAGATATTACACCACGCATTTACAATCCTGGAAACTGAAATAAGAACACCGTGAATTCATTGTCCCAGGAAGGGGAAACTTTATTGACACATTCCTGGGGTCAGATACATCACATGATCACACTGACAGAACCACAGGCACATAGACACAGGCAACAGAGCATGCACAATGTCGGCACTAGTACAGTGTATATGCACCTTTCGCAGCAATGCAGGCTGCTATTCTCCCATGGAGACGATCGTAGAGATGCTGGATGTAGTCCTGTGGAACGGCTTGCCATGCCATTTCCACCTGGCGCCTCAGTTGGACCAGCGTTCGTGCTGGACGTGCAGACCGCGTGAGACGACGCTTCATCCAGTCCCAAACATGCTCAATGGGAGACAGATCCGGAGATCTTGCTGGCCAGGGTAGTTGACTTACACCTTCTATAGCACGTTGGGTGGCACGGGATACATGCGGACGTGCATTGTCCTGTTGGAACAGCAAGTTCCCTTGCCGGTCTAGGAATGGTAGAACGATGGGTTCGATGACGGTTTGAATGTACCGTGCACTATTCAGTGTCCCCTCGACGATCACCAGTGGTGTACGGCCAGTGTAGGAGATCGCTCCCCACACCATGATGCCGGGTGTTGGCCCTGTGTGCCTCGGTCGTATGCAGTCCTGATTGTGGCGCTCACCTGCACGGCGCCAAACACGCATACGACCATCATTGGCACCAAGGCAGAAGCGACTCTCATCGCTGAAGAGGACACGTCTCCATTCGTCCCTCCATTCACGCCTGTCGCGACACCACTGGAGGCGGGCTGCACGATGTTGGGGCGTGAGCGGAAGACGGCCTAACGGTGTGCGGGACCGTAGCCCAGCTTCATGGAGACGGTTGCGAATGGTCCTCGCCGATACCCCAGGAGCAACAGTGTCCCTAATTTGCTGGGAAGTGGCGGTGCGGTCCCCTACGGCACTGCGTAGGATCCTACGGTCTTGGCGTGCATCCGTGCGTCGCTGCGGTCCGGTCCCAGGTCGACGGGCACGTGCACCTTCCGCCAACCACTGGCGACAACATCGATGTACTGTGGAGACCTCACGCCCCACGTGTTGAGCAATTCGGCGGTACGTCCACCCGGCCTCCTGCATGCCCACTATACGCCCTCGCTCAAAGTCCGTCAACTGCACATACGGTTCACGTCCACGCTGTCGCGGCATGCTACCAGTGTTAAAGACTGCGATGGAGCTCCGTATGCCACGGCAAACTGGCTGACACTGACGGCGGCGGTGCACAAATGCTGCGCAGCTAGCGCCATTCGACGGCCAACACCGCGGTTCCTGGTGTGTCCGCTGTGCCGTGCATGTGATCATTGCTTGTACAGCCCTCTCGCAGTGTCCGGAGCAAGTATGGTGGGTCTAACACACCGGTGTCAATGTGTTCTTTTTTCCATTTCCAGGAGTGTATTTTCTGTAAATTCTCATTCATTTGTTCACAACTTTCGTGTGATACTACTTTCCTGTAGACTCTAGCATCATCGACAAACAGTCTAATGCCGCTGTCAATACCATCAACCAGACCGTTTACGTAAATCGTAAAAAGCAGCGGACCTATTACGCTGCCCTGGGGCACACCCGATGTTACGCTTGTTTCTGTTGAAGTCTCCCCATTCAGGACGACATACTGCTCTCTGTCTGTTAGAAACTTTCTATCCAACAGCATATGTCATCGGATAGACCGTAAGCGCGCACTTTTTGGAGCGAGCGGCAGTGCGGGACTGAGTCGAACGCCTGTCGAAAGTCGAGGAATAACGCATCAACCTGGGAGCCGGTATCTAGAGCCTGTTGTATACCATAAACAAAGAGGGCCAGCAGTGTCTCGCATGACCGCTGTTTCCTAAAAAAGTGCTGGTTTCTGCATATGAGCTTCTCAGAGCCTAGAAATGTCATTATGTCTGAACACAAAATATGTTCCATGATTCTACAACAAATCGATGTCAGTGAAATAGGCCAGTAATTATGTGCATCCGATTTTCTACCCTTTTTATAGATTGCTATGACCTGGGCCTTCTTACAGTCCCGTGGATCTTTCCGCTATTCCAATGATCTCTGATTGATGATGGATAAGAATGGTGCTATATTTGTAACATAGTCAACATAAAATCTTACGGGGATACCGTCTGGGCCAGATGCCTTCCTGGCGTCTAAGAATATTGTTTTACAATCCCAGATACACTAAACACTATGTCAGTCATCCTTGCACTTGGTCGATGGTTGAAAGGGGGAATGGTCTGCAGTCCTATACCGCAAACGAGTTTTTGAAAGCTAGGTTTAGAATTTCGGCCTTCTGTTTATCATCATCAGTTACATTACCCATACTGTCAGCAAGAGAAGGTATTGAATTATTTATAGCGTTCATAGATTTTACGTACGGCCAAAATTTTTTGGGCTACTTTTAGAATCTACGGATAAAATACTGTTTTCAAATTCGTTAAAAGAATCTGTCATTGACCTCTCGACAGCTGCTTTCATTTCGCTCTATTTCTGTTTGTCAGCGTGGCAGTGACAACGTATAAAAAGACTGTGCAAAATTCTCTGCTTTCTCAGCAATTTCCTGATATGTATGTTGAACCAAGTTGGATCCTTTCCGTCCCCTATATTTTTCCTAGGCACATATTTCTCTAGCACGTGGTGGACTATACCCTTAAATTTCCGACCAAAGATACTCAGTATCTTTGTGTCCCGCGGTGAATGCTGGCAGCTGACTATGAAGATACTCATTAATGACACTTTTATGTGCTTTATGTGCTTTACCAACTTCCACTGGTTAGGTTGGATTGCAGCAGCTTGGTTGTGAATTGTCAACGAATCTGACGGTGGAAAAGCTCTCTGTGAGGGTATTTCTTTTGAACGTTGTTATTCTTTTTCCTTTATTCACAGTTTCTGTCACGATGAAGAAATCCACAATGATATGACGTGACACTGGGCATAATATTTACGACGTTTGTCACATGTTTTTTACGTCACTCGCCAAAGCCAACGGCTCTTATCGAGGGCTCCTCTTTGTCTCTATGGCATCTCTGCATGATCTTCCATGGCATACGCTAGTGGCTGCCAGTACTTGACTTCTATAAAAATGAATGTGATGGTCTCCTGGATGCAAAGCATTCTCCGTAACATCTAATCTGTCAATCTCCGCTCTTCAGCAATTGCCCTTTTGCTTTAAAGTCGGTTTTTGACCGTTCTTTTTCTAATATCCACGTACACCTGCTCAAAGCTGTACGGAATCCTGGTGATTCCTGGTTTTTCCAGCTACTGGCGAATACTCTTGGCCTATTTTAGGTGATCTTGTATCTGTCGGGTGAATTTGTAGCTTATCGCGATGTTCCGTTTTTTCAAGATTTTTTTCCTACGCGGTCAGTAATGTCCTTAATGAAAAGCAGGAAGACTTTCGATTTCACCGACACTTGAGCATTGCTATAATTTCTACGTGGCAGTCTTAACTCTCTTTTCACCTTAGCGAACAAATAACCATCCTCGAGAAATGCATTGATGAGATGTTTCAACCGTGCGTCAAGCAGCTCTGGTTAGCAGATTTTCCTTGCTCTGCCCGCCAACATTTTTATTATACCTCGCTTTCGTCGTGGGTGGTGGTTCGAGTCCTGGTCCAAGTAACGGTCTTCCCCATACTCCACCCATTTCCGTCACCCATAATTTCCGAATTATTATCGATTCGAGTGACTAATTTCCTCATTATCAACAATATGTCAGGCAGAAAGTGAGGAAATAAAAAGGAAAAAAAACACATGTACAGCTGATTTCATTTACTAAATATTCCGGCTATGTTTAAATGAAATTCGGTTTATATGAGTTACGGAGCCTAGTTCACAGCTTCCCTGCACTTCGCTGGCTGTGTCATGTACACTTATGCTCATAAATTAAGGATAATAGCAGAATGCGGTGCCACACAAAATGGCACTACACAAAACTGCCGCTAATAGCATAGGCACATAGGGAACACACACGACACAGATCTGTAAGTCCATGGTATTGGTGATAAGTTGAGAAAACCGTCCCGAAACACATGTGCTACAAAACGCCCCTTTTTCCTGCAGATGTACCCCGACATCAATATGGGATATGATCACCATGCACACGTACACAGGCAGCCCAACGGGTTGGCATACTCTGGATCAGGTAGTCGAGAAGCTGCTAGGGTATAGCCTCCCATTCTTGCACCAATGCCTCTCGGAGCTCCTGAAGTGTCGTAGGGGTTTGAAGACGTGCAGCGATACGCCGACCGAGAACATCCCAGACTGTGCTCTATAGGGTTTAGGTCTGGAGAACTGGCAGACTACTCCATTCGCCTGATATCTTCTGTTTCAAGGTACTCCTACACGATGGCAGCTCGG
The DNA here is from genome assembly GCF_023864345.2 of Schistocerca serialis cubense. NCBI lineage: Eukaryota > Metazoa > Arthropoda > Insecta > Orthoptera > Acrididae > Schistocerca > Schistocerca serialis. Next base: position 279,169,621 of record NC_064638.1, read on the forward strand.
TGGGGCCGTGCGTTATCATCCATCAGGATGAAGGTGAGACCCACTGCACCCCTGAAAAGGCGGACATACTGGTGCAAAATGATGTCCCGATACACCTGACCTGTTACAGTTCCTCTGTCAAAGACATGCAGGGGTGTACGTGCACCAATCATAATCCCACCCCACACCATCAAACCACGACCTCCATACAGGTTCCTTTCAAGGAAATTAAGGGGTTGATATCAGTTACCTGGTTCACTCCAGGTGAAAACCCGACGAAAATCACGGTTCTGTCTATACCTGGGCTCGTCCGTGAACATAATCTGGGATCACTGTTACAGTGACCATGTACTGTGTTCTTGACACCAGGCTTTACGGGCACTCCTGTGACCAGGGGTCAGTGGAAAGTACCTTGCAGGTCTCCGGGCGAATAAACCACGTCTCTTCAGTCGTCTGTGGACTGTGTGTCTGGAGACAGCTGTTCCAGTGGCTGCGGTAAGGTCCCGAGTAAGGCTACCTGCAGTACTCCGTGGCCGTTTGCGGGCTCTGATGGTGAGATATCGGTCTTCTTGTGGTGTTTTACACTGTGGACGTCCCGTACTGTAGCGCCTGCACACGTTTCCTGTCTGCTGGAATCGTTGCCATAATCTTGAGATCACACTTTGTTGCACACAGAGGTCCTGTGCTACGACCTGCTGTATTTGACCAGCCTCCAGTTATCCTAGTATTCTACTCCTCATAACGTCATCAATATGTGTTCTTTGAGCCATTTTCAACACACAGTCACCATTAGCACGTCTGATAACGTCTGCACACTTACTCGCTGTACCGTACTCGGACATGCACCAACACACCTCTGCGTATGTGGACCGCTGCCAGCGCCACCGTACGACGACCGCAGGTCAAATGTACCGCATGGTTGTACTCCGACGTGATTTAAACCTGCAAACCGCCCACCAGAGCGTTGTTTCACCATGTATCAGCATTATCATTAATTTATGAGCATGAGTGTAGAATAACGTCAGCGTGACTAGTCACCTGAAACGACCTGTGATTCACTGAAACGGATTATAAACTGTGCACATATCGCAGCGGTAAGTCTGAAGGTTAAAGATTACCTGGAAAACTTCAACGACTACACTGTCTGACCATAAGTATCCGCACATTCTTGTGTAATGCGGAAATGACCACTAGATATAACAAGACATCAACCCGCAGGTATCAAAAGATATAGGGAGTATCGTGCTGTCAATAATAAAGCAGAACAGCAGAATGGGTCGATCAGGACAGCTCACTGACTTTGGATGTGGACGTGCCACTGGAAGCCACCTGAGTAATAGATCCGTCAGGGAAATTTCAGCCTTTCTAAAGCTTCCCAAGTCGACTGTTCACGATGTGATTGTAACGTGGAAATACCAAGGATCAAATATGGTTCAAATGGCTCTAAGCACTATGGGACTTAACATCGGAGATCACCAGTCCCCTAGACTTAGAACTACTTAAACCTAACTAACCTAAGGACATCACACACATCCTTGCCCGAGGCAGGATTGGAACCTGCGACCGCAGCAGCAGCACGGTTCCGGAAATGCCAAGGAACAACCGCAGCTAAACCCAGACCTGTACTTCATGTGCTGAGAGCACTCACCAACAAACGTTGCGGAGGATGGTTGAAAAAAAAAAAAAAACATGAAATCAGCGGAAAGAATCACTCGTGATTTACAAAGTGCTGCCAGCACTCCAGCTGCATCAGTGGCTGTGCGTAAGGAGATAAAAAGAATTGGATACAATGGTAGTGCAGTTCTTCATAGGCCACACCTTTTTGGAATCAGTGCTACGTGACGCTTGAGGTGGTGCAAAGAGCGATGGTAATGAACTGTGGATGAATGGAAAAGAGTGATTTGGAGTCACAGATCACGCTATGTGGTAATCAGATGGAAGGGTTTGGGTTAAGAGACTGCGTTAAATACGTTATCTGCTATCACACTTAGTGCCGATGGTGATGTACAGGTGATATGATGTTATAGTATGGGAGCGTTTTCTGTGCCACGAGAGGCCGCGGGCAGCTCTGGCCGCACTGACCTGTTTTTTTTATGCAAGGCAATTGGCTGAAAATAGGTCTGGTTGTATTGCAGCTCAGAATGATGTTTTGGGTCAGACCAGTTCAGTTCACTCCAAGTTTGTTTTCCTGGGCCAGGCGCCGATTCCACAAGAATTCCATCAATCAGGATTCTCACTCGAGGAACGACCTCCATGACATCGCTTCAATTCAGGTTTTACTCTGTGATCATGGCTCACAGAACCTCAGGTGCGTAGTACTTTAAACCTCTCACCTATTACAACAAGTAAATATCGAAGTGGAGCCCAGTGTCCTTCTGTCTGACAAACTGAATATCAGTTTGCTTGAATACTTTGACTCTAAAGTGCACACTGAGAACCACTGCCACAAATATTTCATATGTGATAAAATCCATTGACAGTCATATAGAATGGATTGCCAGGTTACAGGTTTATCTTGTCACTGCTGTTTTGAGTGCCATAAACCCGAGCGCCATCAATCTTATGCTGCTTTCTTAGTTAGAGACATGGTGTTAGTGCATGCCTAGATGATCTCTTGAAACTCAGGGACTCATCTCTAGAAATTTGGCTTCCCATCGTCAGGGAATTCAAACAGTCTCTTTGGCCCTACCCTACAGGACCGCTCACAAGTATTTGCAGCTCAGACTACACATCATCCTCAAACACAATTATGGACATAATCAGACTTACACAGTTTAGGTAAACACGCAACACCCCAGCGCCTTCTTCAACAGCTTCTTTTCTCCTGTCACTCTTTTAACATTCATCAGTGACATCACCGCCATTACCAGCAAGCAAAGTGCACTTCTTTGAACTGCACCTACATGTATCCCTCAGACATGGGGACAGGCAACTCGGATGAACTGTACTCAAACATAGCATATATTCAATCAGTGTTAACACGCTCTACAGAAATTATTTCATTAACTGCCAACATGTAACCATTTCTTTGCAAATAGTTACCGTGTCCAACACTGTCTATTGGAAATCATATTATAGTGTTGGATCCCCTTCCCTGCAACCCTTTGATACCCCAACGAAAAGTTATAGTAATGACCTTATAAAAAGTAATGAACATTGCATGGCCCAATTTCAGTCTTTATTGCAGAATATCACGGCCAGGGTTTTGGTGGGTGATGCCCTAAGATCCGTTAGTGTCTTTTTAATGCACTTGAATTATAAAGTGACGATTCTATCCCGTAGTCAGCTCCCTGGAGACAAATCTGTACCTCAAAAATTTTGCAACCCTCATTGGGTCTTAGAGATTTTGAAGCCGACACATCCCTCCTTCCACCAGCAATGCAGAAGATTTTCAATGCTAGAAATGTTCCTTAGGCGTTCATAGACAAGCCTTGAGGAGGGGGGCAGAAGAAGGAAATTTCATCATCACTCCAGTCCCCAACAGACAATGAGCCCTGTCCATTGTCATTGTTGAGAAACCAAACGGCGCCTTGCACATTTATGGAGATGCCAAAGTGACCATTAATGCTCAATTAGTCATTCATGTGAACTCGCTGCATAAGATAGTGGACATGGTCCGTCTATCGGGAAAAGTGTTTGCAGAAATTTTCCTGAGGGACACACACCTCTGACTGCCATTGGATGAAGAATCCCAATGCACCTAAATCATCAAGACTCCCTTGAGGCTGTTCCAGTGCAACAGACTTACCAGCGCATTGGCGGTATTTCAACGATATCTGGAGTATCTGCTTTAGAGTCAAAGTATTCAAGCAAACTGATATTCAGTTTCAGACAGAAGGATGTACTGGGGACAGCAAATTACTTAGACGGCAGTCTCGTCACAGACAAAGATTCCTGGGACCTGACCAACAATTTGGACGCTCTGTCCATGATCCTCCAACAGGCCAATATAAAATGTAACAAGGACAAGTGTTGTTTCTTTGTTAGTCAAGCTGATTATCTCAGATAAGTTTTCATTCTTTCTGGCATCCCCCCACGACGTGGTACATTAAGGAAATACAAAAAGTGTGGTTCCTAAAAATACCAACCAGTTGAAATCAGTGTTGGGGCAATTAAATTACTACCGAAAGTTTATTCCCCCTGTGGCTAACATTTCCAAACCAATACACCACCTACTGCGGAAAACATTCGTAGGTAATGGACATCAGTATGTTTCAAAACTTTCACAGACTTAAAAAAGGTCCTTCTCCACCTTTTTGCCTCATAACATATGACCCCACCAAACCTCTTATCCTGGAAGCAGATGTTTCATACATGTCCCATATGGAGAACAAGGTAGAACACCCAATCGCTTTTGCATCCAAAACCCTCAATTCTGCTCATCGAAATTATAGCCAGATTGAGAAAGAAGCGTTAGCCAACTTGTTTTACCTAAAAAAACTTCCACGATTACGCGTGTGGTAGGCATTTTACATTATCCACTGACTCTAAATCACTGCTTCCTCTTTCCAAGGCTTCAGCTCACATTCGCGCCGAAACAGCTCGCCGCCTTCAGCAGTGGGCCCCATTTGTGTTGAGCTATAATTATGATATTCAGTATCGATCTACGACACAATATGCAAAAGCCTGCTCCTGGGACAGAGCCTGGTGTTTGATAAGATCTCGTTGTATGTTTGCACCTGGATATCACTGCAGAAGAAGCTGTGACCAACCTCCCTCAGGACGCCAAACTCATCACACCATGGAGGACCCAACCCTCAGAGAGATTCTCCTCCTGGCACTCCACAGTGGCTCCCATACAACAAACACTTATGGCAGCCGGAGGTCCAGGCCTACTAACACTGAACGACGTGCTGTTGCTCGAAACAGAAAACAGCTGCACCCAGGTGGTCATACTTGCACCTTTCCAGCAGCACGTTTTGCTACCTTCTCATGCCTGGCACTGGCGTATGATGCTCACTAAACGTCTGGTCCACCATCGTATCTATTGAAGCTGCTTGGACACAGCTATTACTCAAATGGTAACCCCTTGCACCACCAATCAGATCAAGCAGAACATTTCTCCACAACGATACTTCCCTTGACAAGACTTTACCAGGCCCTGATCTAGGCATCATTTTGATTTTGGGGAACGTTTTATAGGCCACGCTCGGCCCACTGCAATAGACACAGGCAGTAAATTTCTATACGTTTCGTGCATCTCTGCCACATCGTCTAATCAAACTATTCAAACCTTATCTCATGTGTTTCGCCTTTGGAGGACTTCCTAACACCATTGTCACAGACAGTGGTCCCCAGTTTGCATCTGAAGAATTCTCCACTTTCTGTGACTATGGCATCGCCCTAGTTCACACAGCATCCTTCCACCCTGCCTCAATTGGACTAGTGGAACGTTTCATCCTGACTTTTAAACCCAAAATGTCTAAACTTCACCTTTACCATTCTCTGGTGAAGGCTTGCACTCTTTTTTCCTAGCATCTCAGGCATCTCATAGATCAGCCGGGCAGGACGGCTCGTATCTAGCTAAAAAATATTACATTTGATTTCATTGGTCCCAAATTTCTACCCTTCACTACACAGTTCACAGTCCACCTACTAGCTGGCCTACCTACCACCATGTTCCACTTAAAGACCTAATGTGGGCTCTAGGTTTTGCTAATGGACAGAACGTTGGTTTCCAGCAATAATTTCCAAATTATTAGGCAGGGCTGTGGCCAAGGTGACACTTACGAATGGCACACCATGCTGAAAATATCTTAACCAATTGCGACCTTGCTGTGGTCCTTCTCCTGGCACTGAGAAACTACTACATTCTTTTGTTCCAGAAATGGAGCCACCTGCCATCTAGGCTCAAACACTGCTGGGCTGTCTTCACCGCTGCTACCAGCCAGTTCACTCGAGGCGCCTTCAACAGCTCCACACACGTTGCCAGTACCAAAATCAATGGATGTGGACATCATCCCCCAACTGTCGTAGCCACCAGCATGGAACCTGCCTACTCCGGGAAGTTGAGACGAACTGTGCCATCTCCTACCCGTAGGCGGGAGCGGGCGATGCTGTACCGAAGTTTATTGTCAGTGTTGTCAGCAACCAACATTACAACAATGCTTCGAGGATGCCTAGCAAATGGGGGGCTTTTTCCAGAACGCAGACAGATCTTTTGCAAAACACAAGATAAAAAGTAGGCCAGGCTGTGTCCTAGTGCCGAGTGGTATTTAGATCAGCGCTCAGGTTAGTCCAGACCAGTTCACTCTGAGTGAGTTTTCCTTCCAGGCGCCCATTTCCCAAGGTTCCAATCGGTTAGGATTTTTACTCTAGAGCCGTCTCGATGACGTCGCTGCAATTCACGTCTGACTTTGAATCTGGGAGCTGCCAACCGAGGACATAGACTGTTTGTGGCCTTCTCACTGAATGAGACAGGGACTCTGCCATCGTGGCAGATGTGTGAACTTGTAAGTGGATTCCTGGTTAACTTTCAAATGGCTACACACCGAATGTAAACAAGTTTGCTCCCTATGGGACGTCGTTCATTCAACTTGTACTTTAACTCTGAGCGTGCTATAATACTTTGATTTTTATGGTGTACCAGAAGTACTATTGTTCTATTTTCAGAAGTGACTTATTTTACGTTTTGTTTTCATCAACTTAGGAATAGACGTGCTATTAGTCTTTGATAAATAAACTTGTTCAGTCATTGCTACCTGGACATTTTTTGTATCGCCACCAGGGGACGCGTCAGTACTTTACTGACCTTAAAAAAACTCTACATGCTAAAGGATAAGAACACAGTTTACAGCCGGCCGGAGTGGCCGTGCGGTTCTAGGGGCTACAGTCTGGAGTCGAGCGACCGCTACGGTCGCAGGTTCGAATCCTGCCTCGGGCATGGATGTGTGTGATGTCCTTAGGTTAGTTAGGTTTAATTAGTTCTAAGTTCTAGGCGACTGATGACCTCAGAAGTTAAGTCGCATAGTGCTCAGAGCCATTTGAACCACAGTTTACACATTGCGTACGGCATACAGTGGAATAACAGTTTGGAGAAGATGATTGTTTCTGCATGACAATGCACCCTGTCAGAAAGCAACATCTGTGTTGCAATGGTTTGTGCACAGTCACATTCCTAAAATAGACTGGCCTGCCCAAAATACCAGCCTGAACCCAAGGAAGCAGCTTTGTGATGTATTAGAACGTCGACCTCGTTGCAAAGTCCAACATCACTACCGTCTTTAGTTTCAGTTTTTGCGGAGCACTGGGCGGCCATTCCTTCACAGGCATTCAGATACTTCACTATAATTGTTCCCAGGAGAGCTGAACCGGTCATAAAGGCGAAGAGTGGACGCACCTCATATTAATGTCCACTAATAGATGTCCGGATGTTTTTCATCAGATGGTGTACATATAACCACTTCATTATGTTCGTATTTGATGTTGATTGAAATTTAACTACAAGCTAATACAGCATTTTAAATCCACATATCCCTGATATACTTTAAATACAAATCGTAATCGACTGGTTTATTAATAGCGTAGTTTTCCCTCTCTCAGACGTTGGTTAAGTGTCTTTCATGAACACGACGTGAAAAACTTATTTATCGCCGGCTACATTTATATATTAAACGACACATTTTCTGATTTTTCTACATAGGTTATGCATTTTCATCTTTTCTTCACTAGTTGAACGGTAATGAAGAAAGAAAGGTCAGGGTTCAGCGTCCTATCGATGATGTGATCATTATAGTTGGAGGACAAGCCCGATTTATGGAGGGAAATTTACTTTGTCCTTTTCTAAGGACTGAGAACGTAAGTCTGGAACCGCGTGACCGCTACGGTCGCAGATTCGAATCCTGCCTCGGGCATGGATGTGTGTGATGTCCTTAGGTTAGTTAGGTTTAAGTAGTTCTAAGTTCTAGGGGACTGATGACCACAGATGTTAAGTCCCATAGTGCTCAGAGCCATTTGAACCATTTTTTTGAGAACGGAAGTCTGGACAGCTGAATGGGAATTTCAACTGCCGTCGCCCGAATCCAAGTCCAGTACCCCACAACAGCGCCACCTAGCTCGGCAACCAGGAGATATGTTTTAGAAGAGTTCAGCTACAAATCATATAAAAGACGGGCAAGATAAGAAGCTGACGAACCTGATTGTAGTTTCGATACTTGTAAGAAGTGGCGGTGATAACAAAGCATCAGGGTTTAGTAACGTATCACAAGACAAGAAATAACGCAAGAGATTGATTATCTTGGAATCTCAGCCCAGTATCGCTAAGAACGTGTTAAACGATTCCACACCGCCTACGGCCGACATTTTTTTTTCTTTCCTCTGCTATCGTTCAGTTTCGATCTTACGATATTTTGAAATATCTTGATACATTAAACGATTGTAGGATCATCAAAAAAATGTGGTGGCAAAATTTTCCATACTCATGTAGTGCACTCAGAAATATAAGGCTACTGCAGACGATATAAACAACAAGTGCAACAGATCAATATACTAAAATTAAGTATTGCAGATTTTCGGTGTTCCTACCGTCAATAAAGGTAAATAGGAAACTGAAAATGTCCCAAGGCCGACATTGTATGATACTATAGAAAATAAACATAAAATTGACAGTAACAGGCAATATGGAATCATTAAAAAAGATACGTTATTATTGTTCAAAATTTGAGGAGCGGAAAATACGACGGGTTATGCGTTAAGATTTAATTTGCAGTAACTGTTTCCCAGAAGTTACTTGAACATTAGAATGCGCCAAAGGATGTTATACTAACGCTGTTCTATCGACAAATATGTATCAGAGGTTCGGAACTTCGAGGCACTACTCGAAACCATGACGATAGGACCTCGAAGGGGTCAAGGGGAGTGCTAAACGTATTAGTGCAAATTCTTTGTGGTAACTGGAGCACACAGCGCTTCACATATGAACATTTGTAAACTCTAACACTCGTCTCGATCCCTAGAAGGACAGAAAATTAATACTAGCAGACGTAGCAGGCATCAGAGGACGAAGACTATTTTTTTAATGTATGCTGTGATAGGTAGAGTAGAGAGAAAATTACTGAAAAATGTTATTAATTTCCCTCTTGGTTGCCTTGTTTAGTTTTTTATGTAAAAAATCTTCCAACCAAAACTAAACATCATATTGAACTCAGTTGGCCCTCCCCCAAACCGCCCCTCCCCCCCCCCCCCCCCCCCCCCCCCGCACTTCATCTAGGACCAATCTTTTGCTGCCTACTTCCAATTTTCTTTAATACAGTCTATTACATTTTTCCCATACGCTGAACTGGTGAAGTTTTTCTTGCAAGGATGGCGCACTGTCGTCCTGATTGCAAAGACGACATTTAATCGTAGAACGATAGGCTTCTGTTCCATGGTGCTTGTTGAGATCATTAGTAATTTGTCGTGCGGACTCTGGAGGATCTCCTAGAGAATAAGTTAGTCAGCTTTGACAGTAGTTTTTCGTTGTGTGCCTTGTCCTGGTTTATTGCTCCTAGGAGCACGGATTCTACAAATTTTATTTCTGGCAGACACCAGTTGTCTAGTTCTAGTTACTTGAACCTCAGCTTGTAAGACGTATGCGTTGCCAGCGATGGGCGAGGCATGGCAGAATCTCTGACCAGAGAGTAGTATGTAGTTAGTTGTTGCTTGTCGCTAGTTGGCGCGAGTCGGCGTCAGTATGCAGTAGTAGTCAGTCGGCTTTAGTCTTCAGTCCGTAGTAGTCTTCAGTCCGTGCTAGTAAGCAGTAGTATGCAGTAGTCGACAGCAGTCGGTGCGTGCCTGCGCGTGTCGGCAGACTGCTCTGGTCGGGACCCTGGAGGATGAGTATTATTGTAGAAGGTAAAGAAGCAGGCTTGCGCATATCTAGTAATGTATATTAACTGTCATTAATTTCTTTTAAAAAAATGCCCCCAATAATAATTTCTATAATATAAAGTAATTTTTTTTAAAGAAAAGCATTCATTTCAATTTAAAGAATATTTCCAATGCATGATCATTCCTTCCAAGAATCAGAAAAAAATATACGACAGCATTGCACGAAGCTGTGCCAAAAATTTCTACATAAGAGCAGATATATATTCGCAGTCTTTATTGAGGTAAGAATTTTTCCTTTTTTATTCAGAATACAGGGCCGAGGCGCAGCGCTGCTTTCGTCATAAAATTTACCAGGTTACTGAATTTTTTTTATTATTTCCGGGTTTAGGAATTGAATTTTGTGGTTACATTAAATGTGAATGCATTTCTGCACGGAGATTATAAATGGGAGCCAATATTGTTCAGAGGTTACATTAAAATTAGTTTTGTTCAGAGGTTACAACGTAATTAAAATTAATTTAATAATTATTATTTTTGTGTGAGGTTATGCTTGGCTCATTTTAATTATTTAAATTTTTTGTGGGGAGGTTACAAGCTTGCGTTTCACTTTCTTCCAAAGCACATATTACCGCCTCCACAAATCTATGGGCTAGTCTTTACGTTTCAGTACTGGTATAATTTTTATTTTTTGCCTTTGGATTTGTTTGTTAAAGATAACCATTCATAGTTAAGAAAAGGAGACTTTTAAATGTTATACGTTACATGTTACATGTATTCAAAAAATTGCGAATATGGACAACCATCAGTTGTAGAATGAAATGATAGCAATGAAAAACTGTGCCGGGCCCAGACTCGAGCCCAGATTTCGCGATTGACCGGTCGCCTTACCATGATGCTATCCGTGCATGACTCATGGCAATATCCAAGCTTCCATATGTCGTCACCCATGTGTCGACAACCTCTTCTCGTACAATCAATATTTACACCACTGGCCATTAAAATTGCTACACCAAGAAGAAATGCAGATGATAAAAGGGTATTCATTGGACAAATATATTATACTAGAACTGACATGTGATGACATTTTCCTGCAAAAAAAAAAAAAAAGGTTAAAATGGCTCTGAGAACTATGGGACTTAACTTATAAGGTCATCAGTACCCTAGAACTTATAACTACTTAAACCTAAGGACATCACACACATCCATGCCCGACGCAGGATTCGAACCTGCGACCGTAGCGGTCGCGCGGTTCGAGACTGTAGCGCCTAGAAGCGCTCGGCCAATCCGGCCGGCCATTTTCATGCAATTTGGGTGCGTAGATGCTGAGAAGTCACTACTCACAACAACCACCTCTGGCCGTAATAACGGCCTTGATACTCCTGGGCATTTAGTCAAACAGAGCTTGGATGGCGTGTACAGGTACAGCTGCCCATGCAGCTTCAACACGATACCACTGTTTATCAAGAGTAGTGACTGGCGTATTGTGACGAGCCAGTTGCTCGGTCACTATCGACCAGACGTTTTCATTTGGTGAGAGATCTGGTGAATGTACTGGCCAGGGCAGCAGTTGAACATTTTCTGTATCCATGAAAGCCCGTACAGGATCTGCAACATGCGGTCCTGCTGAAACGTAGGGTTTCGCAGGGGTCGAATAAAGGGTAGAGCCACGGGTCGTAATACATCTGAAATGTAGCGTCCACTGTTCAAAGTGCCATCATTGCGAACAAGAGATGCCCGAGACGTGTAACCAATGGCACCCCATACCATCACGCCGGGTGATACGCCAGTACGGCGATGACGAATACACGCTTCCAATGTGCGTTCGCCGCGATGTCGCCAAACACGGATGCGACCATCATGATGCTGTAAACAGAACCTGGATTCATCCGAAAAAATGACGTTTTGCCATTTGTGCACCCAGGTTCGTCCTTGAGTACACCATTGCAGGCGCTCCTGTCTGTGATACAGCGTTAAGGGTAACCGCAGCCGTGGTCTCCAAGCTGTTAGTCCATGCTGCAGCAAACTTCGTCGAACTGTCGGTGCAGATGGTTGTTGTCTTGCAAACGTCCCCATCTGCTGACTCAGGGATCGAGACGTGGCTGCACGATCCGTTACAGCCATGCGGATAAGATTCCTGTCATCTCGACAATTGGTGATACAAGGCCGTTAGGATCCAGCACGGCGTTCCGTATTACCCTCTTGAACTCACTGATTCCATATTCTGCTAACAGTCATTGGATCTCAAGCAACGCGAGCAGTAATGTCGCGATACGATGAACCGCAATCGCGATAGGTTACAATCCCCACCGGCGCCAACCTTGTGTGAATGCTCTGAAAAGGTAATCATTCACGTATCACAGCATCTTCTTCCTGTCGGTTAAATTAAGAGTCTGTAACACGTCATCTTTGTGGTGTAGCAATTTTAATGGCCAGTAGTGTATATTCGCGTACAGGCGAGACATTTTACGTGTGTCGCTTGCCCGTTGTCAGCGGATAGATGTCACATTGTAGTGCCTGTGTCATTCCAAATTAGGATGCCTTCTCGTCTTACAGGCATGTCCAGAGGAACGATGCATCTTATTCCGAAAAAAAACAGGCTCTGTAGTGTCGTATTTATCCGCCGAGACCAGGCAAGTAACTTTCAAGTGAAATGTCTCGTGTGTATGAGAATATACATAATGGATGTACGAGTATAGGTTATCGACACATGTTTGACGACATTTGAATGTTTGGGTCTGGCCGTGGGTCATGCATACATGCGTGCATGTCAGAAGAAACTTTGCATTGTAAATCGGAACAACTAAGGTACTACAGTATCATATTTTCAACGTTATGTCAAAACACAAATGACCTGAAGTTGTCATGCTTTAGTCATGTACTGTACGTATTTATCTACTCTCATTGACTCTGTTGTGCCATGGGACACAGACTGAACTCTATGCACCCTTGTCTCCTTGACCTGAGCTCTCGCTTTTGAGCGCTGCTACACAACAGAAACATGACACCACATCATACACATGTACCCATTAGAGTTACCTACACTCTACGGATACACGTACGTCACAAGTCTTATACAATCTGCAGAAAGTCGACATTGTGCATAGAAGGAAAAAGTAATCGCAGATTAGGCGGCTCGGCCTATCTCTCGGGGTCTTTCTTTTATTGCTGATTGACAGCGCCTATGGTATTCGAAATTAAATATTTTAATCACTAGTAAGTTTGAATTTAATGTTTTGCATGCAGCTGCTTTTGCTTTGTGTCGTACAGTGGTATGTCATTTTCTGTGGACGATGCATGGCTCATCACACCAGATCATGATGGCAACTCCTCTAGGTCACTTCCTTCTGGTATGATTGTGTTATCGAGACAGGACTGAGTTCCCCCAATTTTCATGTCTGAGATTTTGTTACTATTCGCCCAGTCAAGTTAAATGCCATGTCATAAACAAAATATTGTAAAAACTATTGCCGAAATATTTTGAAATACAAAGATAACTTTACTCAAGAAGCAACGCACTTTGTACACATCCAAATGATTTTAGCTGGAATAGAAGATGATCTACAACGTAGGTATACCTCCTCGTGAAAGTAGCAAATGAGTATAAAGTAACAATCTCCACATCAAAAACAAAAGTAATGGCATTTAGAATGCGTGAGCTAGTTAAGGCCAAAATAGTCATTAATATTAATAACCAAGCAATGCAGCAAGTTAATAAATTCCTTTATCGTGGTTGCAGTTATTCAACATTACATCTGATGCAAACTACACAGGGGCCGTGGAGTCGTTATTGTCCCTCAGACAGACACGAAATGAATTTAGATTTAAATGGTTTTAGGTACTCCTACATTCTTTTTTCTGACAAATGACGTATGCCACAAACCTTTGATTGTAGGAAAGATTACATTGTCAGCGGTAATTAGTTTGAATGTAGATTTGTTGCTACCACTTCAGTCGTACCATTTCGATGTGTAATGTCCTTAGGTTAGTTAGGTTTAAGTAGTTCTAAGTTCTGGGGGACTGATGCCCTCAGAAGTTAAGTCCCATAGTGCTCAGAGCCATTTGAACCATTTCGATGTTCATGCAATCGGATTACGTTTTCATAGCAAAACAAATAAATTCTGTATTTTTTTGTTCACGGTCTAGGTTTAAAGCAACTTTCATTTCACTTATAGCCTACATTTTGATGTCGTTTTACTCGCAACGTTTGCCATTTATTAAGCTGCTTCTGTCTTCCCATACCATACATTTCCACTAACCCTCTCGCCATCTTCCTTGCATGTCTTGACAGATACCTATATTCCTCGTCACATAAATCTCTAAGATTATGTTTACGGAAAATACCAGAGAGGTGTTTACAGTGCGGACTAGATCTGTGTTGGAAAATTGTTTTGTAAGTTGTTCGGAGAGATTTGATGTTAGCTTCGTATAACATGAACGTCAGCTCTATTAGCTAGTCAGCTGCTAATTCCGTTTCACGAAAGCTTACAAAAACATGAGCTTGTGCTGATGGGTATTAGTACCCCTCCAATCAATGAAGGAAATATATTTTAAAATCGAAATACTAACTTATTACTGTAACCCCTCTGATGACAAATCCACTTACCTGAACCACACAAAATAAATTCTTGTCTGGATGTAAAGTTAAAAATGTGGCAAATAGTTATTGTTCAGCTACCACGGAGGCGAAAAGTAGTATGAATGCCTTTCTTGCTCCTATTCTTTATTCGGTAACCCACTTTGTCTCCTCAAGATTTGCGAAGGACGTATTACAGCGTACCATTTATATATGTTATTAAAAACTGACTTTGATTCTCCTGTAGTAGTACACAGTGCAGGTACGCGGGATAACCTTACCTATCCACTTGCTGGAGCTGACAGTAAACAAATTTAAATACTCTGATTGAAAAAAAAAATCACAACACCTAAAAGTCATTGTGCGGGATAAACGGAAGTTGGTATTCTTATTTCTACATCTGAATGACTATGTCTCTTCAGATTTCGCGCCAGTTGCAAAAGATTGGCGCTGGTAGCGCCACTATAAGGATGCAAATGTGGTTTGTTTTAAATACACGCTGTAACGGTGGTGACGGTCCGTTACCTTTGATACTGGACGTGGTGAGCTGGTATTGGTCAAATACGCCTTTAAGGGGTCAAAGACGCCGTCGTCAACAACTCACTGAGAGTGAATGACGTCATGTAATAGGGCTATGAGAAGCTGGATGTTCCTTCTGCGGTACTGAAGAAAGACTTCAGAAGGCACTGTCTTTGACTGCTAGCAGTGGTGGTCACGAGAATGTATCGTCGCAAGACTACTGGTCTCTGAAACGGCCACATGGCACTACCGAGAGGGAAGACCATAACTGTATCATAACTGTATCTGCAGCAGCGGTTGGTACCACAGTGACACAACTAATTGTTAGAAAACGGTTACTTCAAGGACAGCTCCGAACCAGACGCCCTGTAGCGTGCATTCCACTGAGCCCCAAACCACCACCATTTGCACCTTCAGTGGTATCAAGCGAGAGATCATTGGGGAACAGGATGGAGGTCTGTTGGGTTTTTTGATGAAAACTGGTTCTGTCTCGGTGCCAGTGACAGTCGTGTGCTGGTTGGCCAGGTGAAGACCTGCAACCAACTTGTCTGCGTGTTAGATTCACTGGACCTACTCCTGGAGCTATGGTCTGGGGAGCGATTTCGTTTAACAGCAGGTACACGCACGTGGTTATCCCACGCACCCTGGATGCAAATTTGTACTTCAGTCCGGTGTTGTGCTGCCATTCATGAACAGCATTCTGGGAAGTGTTTTCCAACAGGATAACGCTCGCCTATATACCGCTGTTGTAAGCAAACATATTCTTCAGAGTGTCAATATATTGCCTTGGCCTGTGCGATCACCAGATATGTCTTCAATCGTGCAAGTATTGGAGATCCTCGGACGACAACTCTATCGCCATCCACAAACAGCACTAACTGGCCCTGTTTTTGACCGACCAAGTGCAACAGGCATCGGACACCATCCCAAAAACTGATATCCGGCACCTGTATAGCGCAATGCATGCACGTTTGCATGCGTGCATTCAACATTCTGGATGTTACACCGGTTATTAATGTACCAGCATTTCACAAATGCAATGGCTTATCTCGCGCTTACATTAACATGTGATCTTGCAGTGTTAATCACTTACAAAGATTACTCAAACAAATGCATGCTCCATATTTCATTACTCTACATTACTTACGTTTCAGTGTTGCGATTTTTTTCCGTTAGCGTAGAAGGTAAATGCTCATCGGTCATTCAGTTAACATTTGCTTGATAATATGTATTTTTTATTTTGCTTCTGAACAGAAAATCATATGCTATGATCAATACATATGGGACACCTTCTGCGCAGTATAGTATTGTAGATTCAGAAAATTCCCCAATGGAAAAAAATCATACGCTTTTAGTTCTTCTTCCCGAAACTAACCTCTGCATTCAGGCAAACGAGGAATCATGTTTTTGCCAATAAACTGCCTGCCAGTTTATTACTAACGAGATAACTGCAAAGTCATCTTACTTAACTAAGTTCCAGCTAACAGTCTCAACAATGACCTGACCCTCTTGACCACAAGAATGGACAAGTATTCTCCTTACTCATCATGTGGCCATCGGAATACCCTCACCTCTGTGTTTCTGTTTTCTTTGGGAGACTAGTACTCGTTCTTCAGGAAAAGACAGTTTTCGCTTTCCCTGTATGAATAATAGTAATGGTACTGTACTTGTTATGTTTTTCAGCTGTTAGTAGAGAGTACATCCATAATTGCGCTTGTATGTCCTGTTGAAGCCAGTTATTGTGAAAACAACGTTACTGTGTCTAGAGATGGAAACATATTAGATGACAAACATCTCAGTAATTTCGTTGGTAAAACTTTGTTTGCCATCGCTGGCCAGTCTACGACGCACAAAACTCACGTATCTTATTATCGACGTATATCAATGAATATAATCCAGAACGAGCAGCTGAGGATGAATCACACTTACCTCACGCCACATCCATTGTATTCTTGTTGAACAAACAGAGGTAGCAACTGATAAGTCTGTTTTGTAGCTACAGCTCTTGCGAAATCTGCATACGAAATCTGGGGTCCGTACTTGCGCAGTAATCGATAACCAATGTTCAATCGCTGTTCTAGCCGGCCTGTGTGGCCGTGTGGTTCTAGGCGCTTGAGTCTGGAACCGCGTGACCGCTGCGGTCGCAAGTTCGAATCCTGCCTCGGGCATGGATGTGTGTGATGTCCTTAGGTTAGTTAGTTAGGTTTGAGTCGTTCTAAGTTCTAGGGGACTGATAACCACAGATGTTAAGTCCCATAATGCACAGAGCCATTTGAACCATTTATTTAATCGCTGTTCTCCGAATGTGTGATGCTTAAAGATAACTCATTAGTTAGAAATTTTCTCTCGAAGCAGAAATCAGTGAATGATGAGCACACTACGATTGTCATAGGTAGAACCTGTTCAAGTAAACTAAAATGAATACCAGTCAGCTCAGACAAAAAAGGTGGCTAGAGTTTGACGTCTGTACTCCACAAGCCATCTTATCGAATGGCAGAGGGTACTTCTGGTAACACTGTGGTTCTCTTCTCATTTCCTGTACGATTCGCCGATCTACATCTACACCCATACTCCGCAAGCCACCTGACGGTGTGTGGTGGAGGGTACCTTGAGTACCTCTATCGGTTCTCCCTTCTATTCCAGTCTCGTATTATTCGTGGAAAGAAAGATTGTCGGTATGCCTTTGTGCGGGCTCTAATCTCTCTGATTTTATCCTCATGGTCTCTTCACGAGATATACGTAGGAGAAAGCAATATATTGCTTGACTCCTCGGTGAAGG
Source organism: Schistocerca serialis cubense (assembly GCF_023864345.2). Lineage (NCBI taxonomy): Eukaryota > Metazoa > Arthropoda > Insecta > Orthoptera > Acrididae > Schistocerca > Schistocerca serialis. The sequence continues at coordinate 279,187,278 of NC_064638.1, forward strand.
TATGTTCTCGAAACTTCAACAAAAGCCCGTACCGAGCTACTGAGAGTCTCTCTTGCAGAGTCTTCCCCCGGAGTTTATCTATCATCTCCGTAACGCTTTCACGATTACTAAATGATCCTGTAACGAAGCGCTCTGCTCTCCGTTGGATCTTCTCTATCTATTCTATCAACCCTCTCTGGTGCGGATCCCACACCGGTGAGCAGTATTCTAGCAGTGGTCGAACAAGTGTACTGTAACCTACTTCCTTTGTTTTCGGACTGCATTTCCTTAGGATTTTTCCAATGAATCTCAGTCTGGTATCTGCCTTACAGACGATTAATTTTATATGGTCATTCCATTTTAAATCACTCCTAATGCCAACTCCAAGATAATTTATGGAATTAACTGCTTCCAGTTGCTGACCTGCTGTACTGTAGCTAAATGATAAAGGATCTTTCTTTGTATATATTCGCAGCACATTAGACTAGTCTACATTGAGATTCAATTGCCATTCCTTGCACCATGCGTCAATTCGTTGCAGATCCTCCTGCATTTGAGTACAATTTTTCATTGTTACAACCTCTCGATATACTACAGCATCATCCGCAAAAAACCTCAGTGAACTTCCGATGTTATCCACAAAGTCATTTATGTATATTGTGAATAGCAGCGGTCCAACGACACTCCCCTGCGGCACACCGGAAATCACTCTTACTTCTGAAGACTTTTCTCCATTGAGAATGACATGCTGCGTTCTGTTATGTAGTAACTCTTCAATCCAATCACACAATTGGTCTGATAGTCCATATGCTCTTACTTTGTTCATTAAACGACTGTGGGGAACGGTATAAAACGCCTTGCGCAAGTCAAGAAACACGGCATGTACCTGGGAATCCGTGTCTATGACCCTCTGAGACTCGTGGACGAATAGCGCGAGCTGGGTTTCACACGATCGACTTTTTCGAAACCCATGCTGATTCCTAGAGAGTAGACTTCTAGTCTCCAGAAAAGTCATTATTCTCGAACATAATACGTGTTCTAAAATTCTACTACTGATCGACGTTAGAGATATAGGTCTATAGTTCTGTACATCTGTTCGACGTCCCTTCTTGAAAACGGGGATGACCTGTGCCCTTTTCCAATCTCTTGGAACGCTACGCTCCTCTAGAGACCTACGGTACACCGCTGCAAGAAGGGGGCTTCGTAGGGTGATGAACTGTTAATGAATCTCCGTATGCCCTCCTTTTTTTTTTGGAGTCATCAGCCTTCTGACTGCTTTGATGCTGCCCGCCACAAATTCCTCTTTTGTGCCAACCACTTCATCTCAGAGTACCACTTGCAACATACGTCCTCAATTATGTGCTGTATGTATTCCAATCTCTGCCTTTCTGCTCAGTTTTTGCGCTTTGCCGTTCCGTCTAGTACTATGAAAGTCATACCCTGATGTCTTACCAGATGTCCTATGATCCTGTCTGTTCTCCTTGTCACTGTTTTCTCGTACATATTCCTTTTCTCTCCGATTTTGCGCAGAACTATCTCATTCATTATCTTACCGATCCACTTAATTTTCAGCATTCGACGTCTCAAACGCTTCGATTCTCTACTGTTCCGGTTTCCTCACAGTCCATGTTTCACTACCGTACAGTGCTCTTACTTCTCCGACTTTCTGGACGTGGTCACTTCTGGCGACATATGTGAGAGGAAGGGCTATGTTGCCCAAATGTTCGAATACTTAATCTCGAAATTTTATTAGCAAACCTCTCCGTGATAAACAACGGCGTTTTTTTAACGTCTGTCACGGAATTTTCTTGAGTATCTTCGTAAGTTCTCGCACCTACTAATAAACTAGTCGTTGGATCCTCTTTACTTGACAATTGAACCTAACCTCGTAGTGGTCCCAGGCTGATAAGCAATACCCAAGAATTGGTCGAATGAGTATTTTGTAAATCACTTCGTTCGTGGAAAATTACATTTCCTTAAGATTCTTTCACTAAACCTCAGCCTGGCATCTGCTCCTCCCGCAATTAATTTTATGCGGTAATTCCACTTCAGGTCACCCTGCAAGGGATTTTACTGTTGTTCTTGGTTCCAATGATTTTTTGCCGATAGCGTAGCCAACATTAATAGATCCCTTTTTTCTTTTTCTTCTTTATTTAGTTACTGGCATGTTTGGATGAACAGAAACTAATGACGATTCACACCCGTCCGAAATTAATTCGAAATAAATTCCTAACTGTGATACGTGTAAGTGTACAACCTAATGGTTGTACAGTTATACCAGTCACAGCTGAAGCCAAGAGATTCGCATTTAAGAAATTCATTTCGAATTAATTTCGGACGGCTGTCATCCGGACATGCAAGGAAATAGTATATGCCGAGGCTGGCACAAGACGATAACATCTTGGGTTTCGATGCCTTATACTGTCGTTCTCACTGGTGCTCGAATGCAGAATAAAGCTGCGAGCATTAAGTGACAAAGGTAGGGCACTATGGTTTTGGAATGTACGTAGTATGACACATGAAGTTTGGGTTCGTCCAGGAGGCGTGCACGGATAGCCGAAGTGGTTGTGCCGCGGTGGATGGCCTTCCTCCGGCCTTTATTTATATTGTCGTGCGTCTACTCCGAGGGGCTACGTCATGAGTGATAATCAATGAACGCGCGGAAAGCCCGATTACCATATCCCGTTCGATATGACAGGAATGCCCGCTGTCGTTGATTCTGTACGCCATCGCCCTCGAACCACTGTTTCATGGACTGTGATGCCCGCTGATGGGAATTGCGTCGTGGTTCAAATGGCTCTGAGCACTATGGGACTTAACATCTCAGGTCATCAGTCTCTTATTGCGAGTGATTACCTGTACCACATTTTTCCTTTTTTTTACAAGTCATGAAGGATACGCGTCAATATAATTTTGCACAACTGGTTCCTTGTGGCAAGGAAACAATAACAGCACATTGTACAATAATGAAAAATAGAAAAGAATAGACCACCCTCCCTGCGTAACAAACAAAAAGGCAGCACACCCGTGGTTGTATGGGAGTGGCTACAAGTTGATCCCCTTGTACTGCAGACCAGATCTGGGCACACAGTCTCGAAGAAAAATGGCGTATTAGTCTTAAACGTCTCACCCGGGAATAAAAGAGACTGTGGGGCCACTGCGTGTGGGCTGTGCGAAGAAGAAGGGCAAGCATTTTGATTATAAAGTGCTACTTTCCGCAGAAGATGCGCACTCCAGACCACGTGCATTTCGTATCAAGTAGATGTCATTGTCGTTTAATTGGAGAGGCAGCCATATTAGTGACATGGAGCCGATGCTGCGTCATGTTTTTCGTTGATCACCAGATACCAGTTTGGGCGTTCGCGTCGAGAATGGGGTGGTGTATTGTACGCCAGACCACAGACCTAGGTTGACATCGTTCCATCGCATTTCGAGTATACCCTCTCATCATCAGGCTGTAAACAATAAACGCAGTAGGGGTACTGGTGCACGGGAGATCGCCGTGGACGCAGTCAACGAAAAAAGTCTTGATGTAGGAAAGCAATGAGGCTACTTGCGCCACTGCAATGAGTGTAGTCGGGAGGAGGTCCCCAGCTCTTCGGTCGGGGTACCCGATAAACTCTGCCGACATCGGCTCCACGACTTTATCATCGTACTGACGTACATTGCCACCCTCGTACTTGGGCGTTGACGAGCCCTAAACTGCCGGCGTTTGTATGTAGAGTGTTTGTATCCTGTTGAACTTATAGCATCAGACCAGTGCTCACGAAGTAGTCATAGACCTTCGTCAACTTGTGCGCCGTCGTCTTCGACATCGGTGAATCATTTCAGTTTCAGAAGTAGACTGCCTCGGACGCTCGTGCATATCCCTTGAAGAAGTGTGAGAACAATTACCAAACATTTAACAGTATCTTGTAATCGAAACGGGGTCACACTCCCTTCCAGGACACCTCTGCCTGTTACCGTTGCTCCAGGCTTCCTTAAATTCATACGGCTGCCCGCAGCAGTTTCGTATCTGGCAATCCATTCCAGCATCCCTTGCACTGGGTTAACCTATCGAGCCAGATCGTCTGCGTACAATCGGCAGCTGAAGGTATGATCTCACAACGCAATTGAGTCGGCCGCAGTGGCCGAGCGGTTGCAGGCGCTTCAGTCCGGAACAGCGCGACTGCTACGGTCGCAGGTTCAAATCCTGCCTCAGGCATGGATGTGTGTGATGTCCTTAGGTTCGTTAGGTTTAAGTAGTTCTAAGTTCTAGGGGACTGATGACCTCAGAGGTTAAGTCCCATAGTGCTCAGAGCCACTTGTTTGGGATCCCCACCACGTCGGATTAAAGAAAGGTATCGAAGCAATTGAGAGGCGTGTTACCAGATTTGTTACCGGCAGCTTCGATCAACACGCGAGTATTAGAGAGATGTTAAGTGAAATGAAATGGGAATCTCTGTAGGGAAGACGATGTGTTGCTCTCGAGAAACACTATTGAGAAAGTTTAGAGAACCGGCATTTCAAGTTGACTGCAGAATGATTTTGCTGCCACAAGCGCGTATTTCACGTAAGGACCGTGAAGATAAGATTAGGTAAATTAGGGCTCCATTTGCGAGTGAAACACAAAAGGAACTGACTAGCAGTGGTTCAAGGTACCCTTCGACCTGCACCATAAGGTGCTTTGCGGAGTACGGATGTAGATGTAATGCAAGTAGGGGCAACAGAAGCAGTGCTCTGGTTTGTCAGTGGCTTTGGCAGAGTGCCTGCTGTGACCACTGCCAAGCTGTTTTTAGTGCTCAAAACCGAGCGAGATGTAGGATCGCACGTAGCCAATCAAACGCTCTCTGAGTCCACTTTGCGTCTACTTCGAACCAAGTACTCGAAGGCTGAGCGCGATCAGTTAAACCAGTGCTATACAGGTCCTCTAAAAAAGGAATATACAGAGTCGGGCTCGTTTATTCTTCATTCAGATGACATACACAGTAACCTATGGTTTGCACTGAAAGACATCCTTCATAAATCAGTTACCCATAAACTGTAATTATGTCTGTGTAGTCCTCGTCTTCGTCATCAAAGTGCTCGTGCTGTTGAGTCGATGGTTCAAATGGCTCTGAGCACTATGGACTTTTCATCTGAGGTCATCAGTCCCCTAGACTTAGAACTACTTTAACCTAACTAACCTAAGGACATCACAACATTCATGGCCAAGGCAGGATTCGAACCTGCGACTGTAGCAGCAGCGCGGTTCCGGACTGAAGCGCCTACAACCTCTCGGTCATAGCGGCCAGCTGCTGTTGAGTCGGATATTATACATGTTGCATATGAGCACACTGGGATTTTCGGAACATTTCTGCTCGTTAGTTCTTTACGTACTAGGCGCGCCACATATATCTTCCGTTTCTCGCTCTGGAGTTGGAGAAATAGGATTCTTTGACTCGTCCAGTCGTTGTGATGAGTGCCATATACATTTGCCACCCTTGACACGTTATCGCAGAAAGCATTCTGTGGTTATCGAATCAAGTGACAGCGGTGGTCAGAGTAATCTCGGCGTATCACCATTCCTGATCCAGCATTCAGGCGTTCACAAAAATTCTACGAGATATCTGTTGGGGAAGGAGTGATAACAGTTTTGAAGTTCAAAATAAAGGAGTTGTGATAGTTTCGGTGTAAGCCATTACGTTAACATGACTGTGCATAAAACCAGCTACTGTTTCATTAAAAAGTGACGCTTCATGAGGACAAGTTCAGAGAAAGTCCTATTTTGGAATCCGCTGCAATAATGTGTATGCCAGTTGAGTCTGGTGTCGCCTGAGTTGTCCAAGATTTCTTACGCTGCTTACTGGGTGAACCCAAGCTCAACAGACAAAATTTCAGAGGTTGTTCCGGGGTATTTTCTAAGTATTTCGGCGTAAGTGGTTCTTTACAAAGTAGTGAAGTAAATACGATTTATTCGCTCTGTTGCTGCCTTTCGCTTTGTTTCTGCGAAAACACCCTCACAACAGTTAAAAAGCCTGCAACATGCAACCACCCAAATGGAACAACACTAAAACACAGCGTAATTCAGCAGTCCTAAGAAGAAGCTGTGATTTGGTTACGCTCAGTGCGGGAACAGTTCAGTATAGTGTTGTTGTGACGCTCTACCAATACATTTAGTGAACACATACACCCTTCTTTTCAGCCTTTACATCGCTGACATGCCTGCAACCAGATCGCGCAAATTTGGTTATGCTGACGACTGGGCTCTAGCAACAGCCAACAGAAATATAGAAACTGCCGAAGATATCCTTACGAGTGACCTAGGGATTCTCAGAGAGTACTTTAGAAAATGGAGGCTACAACCTAGTGCTACAAAGACGGAAGTATCTGCCTTCCATTTGAACAACAAAATGGCCAACAGAGAACTACAAGTCTATCTAGACGGGAAATTACTAAATCACAAGAAACACCCATAGTACCTTGGGGTTACCCAAGATAGGACACTAACATTCAAAGAACACCTGACGAAAACTGCAGCGAAACTTAAAACACGCAACAACATACTGCAGAAGCTCTGTGGCACCACTTGGGGCTCCACAGCATCTACCTTAAGAACATCCGCTCTTGGCTTGGTGTATCCAGTGGCAGAATACTGTGCCCCAGTGTGGCTCAACAGCAAACATACACACATGGTAGGTAGCCAGCTTAATGCAACAATGCGTATTATATCAGGCACAATCAGGCCAACTCCTACAGTGTGGCTGCCCGTTCTCAGTAACATAGCCCCTCCTAACCTGCGCCGTGAACACGCTCTGGTTAGAGAATTTCAAAAAATCGTGACTAACCCTCAATTAAAAATCCATGAAGATACTCACGACATCCAAGGAAACCGACTCCGGTCTAGGCATCGTCCACTAAAGACCGCACAGGCTCTGCACCAAACCAACTTTAAAATAAATGACCGATGGAAAGAGGAATGGGAGAGCAGAACAGTAGTAAACTGCCACAGTAGGCCATGCATCTTTAGGAAACCAAAAGGATTTGATTGCCCTCGCAAAGTTTGGTCAACTCTTAATCGCATCAGAACCAACTGTGGGAGATGCGCCGACTCCTTACACAGATGGGGTAAACTTCCTTCGGCCGCTTGCGACTGTGGCGCTGAGAGACAGACGGTCAAACACATCGTGCAGGAATGCCCACTAAGGGCATACGAGGGTGACACACAGGATTTCCTAATGGCGACCCAAGAGGCAATCGACTATTTATTATCTAAGCTGGACGTCTGCTTGTGATTGTTCTTCTGTGAGTGTAAATTTACAATTGGCGGTGTTCTTATATACAAACTGTTATTTATTGCTCTGTTTATACATATGTGATTTTTCTTAAATCGTGTTGTTTCTGTAATTTTTACTGTGATGTTATGAGCCATACGCTAAATAAATACACGAGGATCATATCGGCCAAGTCTGCCTCACTAAAGTAATCTGCGTATCACTGTTAACGGTAACACTGCCGCAAAACCAAACCCAAGACGAGTAAAGTTGGCACTACTGTTGCCAACCGAGTTCATACCGTTGACGTCTGCACTGTTCTGTATTTGCAAAAAAGGGAAATATATTTACAAAAATGAGAAATCAATAAATCAGGCGAAAGTCAATCACACTGTAACGAGTCAGCGATGACCACGTATCTCCTACAACAAAATGAGCAGAAGATATCTCTGAACAAAAGCCAATAATTCGGCGGTGGAGTGCAGGCTGTATATTTGCATGAGTGCTGCTCAGTTTCAGTGCCGTTATGTTTAGCGTTTTTGGCTCTGTCATTTGTCCTGAAGTTTTTTAATAAGGGTTATCTTTGCCTTCTTCTTTCTCATGTCTTCAGAAGCTCGGAATGTTAATCTCGAGCCGGCTGATGTGGCCGTGCGGTTCTAGGCACTTCAGTCTGGAACCACGTGACCGCTACGGTCGCAGGTTCGAATCCTGCCTCGGGCATGGATGTGTGTGATGTCCTTAGGTTAGTTAGGTTTAAGTAGTTCTAAGTTCTAGGGGACTGATGACCACAGATGTTAAGTCCCATAGTGCTCAGACACATCTGAACCATTTGTTAATCTCGATTTAGCAATGTGGTGGTAGAGGATAGGTAGCTGCACTTCCCTGGTGGAAAACATTGCGCTTGTTAGCCGATTTTAAGCAAATTTTTCACATCTCAAATGCGTATATAGGAATCGGTATGATGATAGAACCCTTGCTGAATCTTTGTGTCTAAACCTACCTGACAAACATAAGGTGAACTAAGCGAAAATGAGCGTAAGGAGAGCAATGAGAGAAGCGTTCAATAATTTCGAAATAAAAACGTTGTCAGCTGGCCTGAGTAAAAACCCTAAGAGATTTTGGTCGTATGTAAAATCAGTTGTTGTTGTTGTTGTGGTCTTCTGTCTTGAGACCGGTTTGATGCAGCTCTCCATGCCACTCTATCCCGTGCAAGCTTTTTCATCTCCCAGTACCTACTTACGGAACTAAATCACCAGTAAAATCAGTAAGTGGGTCAAAATCATCTATTCATTCTCTCAGCGACCACACCGCCACCGAAACGGAAGACAACAGAGAGAAGGCCGAAATACTGAATTCGGTCTTCCGAAGTTATTTCACCGCGGAAGATCGACAACACTGTCCCTCCTATCAATCGTCGTGCGAACGTCGAAATGGCAGATATTGAGATAACCGATCGCGGAAAATGAAAAGCAGTTACAAACGCTTAGTTGTGGAAAGGCTTCAGGACCAGATGAGATGCCTATAAAAGTGTACAAAGATTATGAGAAGGAACTAGCTCCCCTTCTAGCAGTAGTCTATCGAAGATCGCTTGAGCAACGACAGGCATCTAACGACTGGAAAAAAGCGCAGGTCATTCCCGTTTTTAAGAAAGGCCGTAACACAGATCCACTCAATTATAGAGATATATCATTGACGTAAATCTGTTTTAGAATTATGCAAAATGTTTCATGCTCAAGAGTTATGACGTTCTTGGAAAATGAACAGCTCCTCTATAAAAATCAGTATGGCTTCCACAAGCAGAGATCCTGCGAAACTCAGCTCGCTCTGTTCCTCCATGAGATCCACAGTAAAGTGGACAACGGCGCTCAGGCTGAAGCCGTTTTCTTGATTTCAGTAAGGCACTTTACACCGTCCCGCATTTCCGTTTAATGAAAAGACTACGAGCTTACGGAGTATCGGAGCAGACCTGCGATTGAATTAAAGACTACCTTGCAGGTAGAACTCAACACGTTGCTCTTACGGAACTAAATCACCAGATGTAAAGGTAATGTTCGGAGTATCACAGGGATATGCTGTTCACAGTATATATGAATGATATAGTAGAAAATGTCTGATGCTCTTTAAGGCTATTCGCAGATGATGCGATTGTTTACAACAAAGTAAATGTCGTATCGCGACATTGCTGTTCGCGTTGGTCGAGATCCAATGACTGTTAGCAGAATATGGAATCAGTGGGTTCAGGAGCGTAATACGGAACGCCGTGCTGGATCCCAACGGCCTCGTATCACTAGCAGTCGAGATGACAGGCATCTTATCGGCATGGCTGTAACGGATCGTGCAGCCACGTCTCGATCCCTGAGTCAACAGATGGGAACGTTTGCAAGACAACAACCATCTGCACCAACAGTTCGACGACGTTTGCGGCAGCATGGGCTATCAGCTTGGAGACCACGGCTGCCGTTACCCTTGACGCTTCATCACCCTGCGATGGTGTACTCAACGACGAACCTGGGTGCAAGAATGGCAAAACGTCATTTTTTCGGATGAGTCCAGCTTCTGTTTACAGCATCATGATGGTCGAATCCGTGTTTGGCGACATCGCGGTGGACGCACATTGGAAGCGTGTATTCGTCATCGCCGTACTGGCGTATCACTCGGCGTGATGGTATGGGGTACTATAGGTTACACGTCTCGCTCACCTCTTGTTCGCATTGACGGCACTTTTAACAGTGGACGTTACATTTCATATGTGTTACGACCCGTGGCTCTACCCTTCATTCGATCCCTGCGAAACCCTACATTTCAGCAGGATAATGAAAGACCGCATGTTGCAGGTCCTGTACGGGCCTTCTGGATACAGATAATGTTCGGCTGCTGCCCTGGCCAGCTCATTCTCCAGATCTCTCACCAATTGAAAACGTCTGGTCAACGGTGGCCGAGCAACTGGTTCGTCACATTACGCCAGTCACTAACTACTCTTGATGAACTGTGGTATCGTGTTGAAGCTGCATGGGCAGCTGTACCTGTACACGCCATCCAAGCTCTGTTTGACTCAATGTCCAGGCATATCAAGGCCGTTATTATGGCCAGAGGTGGTTGTTCTGGGTACTTGTTTCTCTGGATCTATGCACCCCAATTGCGTGAAAATGTAATCACATGTCAGTTCTAGTATAATATATTTGTCCAAGGAATACCCGTCTATGATCTGCGTTTCTTTTTGGTGTAGCAATTTTAATGGCCAGTAGTTTAGTTTCCAGCTGCAACGCGGCCACAATTTTCTCTTTGCCAAAATCTCTAATATACATGCCAGTAATGAAAATTTGCAATCTGATCTCGTTGAAACAACATCTGATCTATGAACAGCACGTTGCACTAAAATTAGGAATGGCCCTTTGTTCAATAAACCATTTGCAGAAGAGTACCAGTGCAGGAAATCAGTTGCTGATAGTGCCCGCACCCACTGTAAATGATATGGATGCAGCTGGTCCTTGAGTAACACTTGCCAGACGGACAAGAGGTCCATATTCAGTGTCGCAACTACATGTCTTGTACTGACACTGGGGTCGTCGTCAACTGCATGAAGAATTGTCACCTCCCATTGCGGTGTCCTCATCGTTCGAGGCCTCCGCATTAGCGAGTATTAGGCTTAAACGGCCCATGCTCCCTAAGGCGACGTTCCATTGCTTCAGACGTTTCCTGTCGGGGCCCCTTCGTCCTGGAAAACTCGCCTGGTAGAAACGTTGAGCTCGAGCGCCATTCCCGCCAGCTAATCCATACATCAAATGGGCATCCACGATCTTCTACGTTTAGGTACACTGCCATTGCACGAGCCATTCCTGAATTCCAATCAAGAACAAATGCCAAGATGAGAAACATAGAAATAGATATCCTCGTGGTCGCAAAGCAGCTTAAATCACTTAATAAAGGCAAAGCTTCTGGTCCAGATTGTATACCACTCAGGTTCCTCTCAGAGTATGCTTATACAATAGCTCCATATTTAGCAGCTATATACAACCTCTCGCTCACAGAAAAATCCGTACCTAAAGACCTGAAAATTGCTCAAGTCACACCAATACCCAAATAGGAAGTTGGAGTAATCTGCTGAATTACAGGCCTGTATCACTAACGTCGATTTGCAGTAGGGTTTTGGAACATATACTGTATTCGAACATTATGAATTACCCCCAAGAAAACGATTTACTGACACATAGTCAGCGCGGTATCAGAAAATATCTTTCTTGTGAAACACCACTAGCTCTTTATACTTATGAAGTAATGAGTGCAATCGACAGGGGATGTCAAATTGACTGCATATTTTCAGATTTTCAGAAGGCTTTTTACACCGTTCCTCACAAGCGTCTTCTAACCAAACTGTATTGCGATGGAATATTGCCTCAGTTGTGTGACTGGATTCGTGATTTCCTCTCAGAAAGGTCACAGTTCGTAGTAATAGACGGAAAGTCATCGAGTAAAACAGAAGTAATATCTGGCGTTCCCTAAGGAAGTGTTATAGGCCCTCTATTATTCCTGATCTATATAAACGACATAGGAGACAATCTGAGTAGCCGTCTTAGATTGTTTGCAGACGATGCTATCATTTACCGCCTTGTAAAGTCATCAGATGATCAAACGACTTGCAAAATGATTTAGATAAGATATCTGTATGGTGCGAAAAGTGGCAATTGACACTGAATAAAGTAAATTGTGAAGTTATTCACATGAGTACTAAAAGAAATCCGCTAAATTTCGATTACGCGATAAGTCATACAAATCTGAAAGCTGTAAATTCAACTAAATGCTTAGGGATTACAATTATAAATAACCTAAATTGGAACTATCACATTGAAAATGTTGTCGGGATGGCAAACGAGAGACTGCGATTAATTGACAGAACACTTAGAAGGTGCAACAGGTCTACTAAAGAGACTGCTTACGCCAGGCTTGTCCGCCATACTCTTTAGTATTGCTGTGCGTTGTCGGATCCGCATCAAGTGGGACTGACGGATGACATTGAAAAAGTTCAAAGAAGGGCAGCTCACTTTGTATCATCGCGAAATAGGGGAGATAGTGCCACAGACATGATGCATAAATTGGAGTGGAAATCATTACAACAAAGGCGTTTTTCGACAGGATCTTCTCATGAAATTTCAATCACCAGTTTTCTCCTACGATTGCGAAAGTATTCCGTTGGCATCCACCTAAATAGGGAGAAGTGATCCTCACGATAAAATAAGAGAAATCAGCGCCCACAAAATTTAAGTGCTCGTTTTTCACGCGTGCCGTTCGAGACAGCTTGAAGGTGATTCATTGAACCCTGTGCCAGGCACTTTATTGTGAATTGCAGAGCAATTACGTAGATGTAGATGTAGATTACATGGCAGAAGGAACATGTAAAACAAAACACTGGCGGTGCACAGTGTAACCAGAGTGCATTCTCTCCATGATTCTGTCGTTCTGTTCTTATGTGTTTCCCACTAAAATGAGTTGGAGAAAATGAGTTGTAACTTGGAAACAAAGCGTTTCCAGTCCCATTTTCGTATAACATAATTTCTTCATCAACGTGTGAGGAATGTGTCCTGGAATTTATACAGCACAGTTTTGTTACAATGTGTATGTGTTTATATTATCTTGCTTCAAGCGGAGTAAGTTGCAATTATACGCATATTCGAAAATGTTTCTTCATCAAGATTCGGCTGTTTTACGTTTCTTTCACGACCATTCGTGGCTGTTAACAATTTACTAATATTTGGAATGCAAAAACATAATAATTATTTCGTTAATTATGTTGTTAAATAATTAAAAACAAATATTAATCTGACGCTTGACTTTCTCGCCGCTAGGGGCGCTAGTATCGTTCCCACTGTCAGAAGATAACTACTGTGACACGGCCGTAGGAGAAAGTCTAAACACTCGATGTCTAACGTATACGGCCTACGTCTAAAATTTAATAAAACACTAGCCTGTCACAAAATCTCAAACACCGGATAATTTTACAATCCAAGACATTACTCTCGACGGCATTAAAACACTAGGTTTGTCAAATGGTTCAAATGGCTCTGAGCACTATGGGACTTAACATCTGTGGTCATCAGTCCCTTAGAACTTAGAACTACTGAAACCTAACTAACCTAAGGACACCACACACATCCATGCCCGAGGCAGGATTCGAACCTGCGACCGTAGCTGTCACGCGGTTCCAGACTGAAGCGCCTAGAACCGCACGGCCACACCGGCCGGCTAGGTTTGTCCGGGCTAATCGCGAACATATGCTAAACCTAACAAGTATCCACTTAGACACTGAGCACAACAACCAGCGGTTTAATCCTCCAGTTGCAACTTATATTGTAGGTTAATTAATATAAATCATACAGGTTGATTTTGTACTAGCTATACTCTGTCATGGACAAACTAATCGAAAAGGTAGCGAATGTACGAGGTGATTGAAAAGATTGCCAACAAATTGAAGGAAGTGGTAGATGAGTCAAAATGCGACAACTTTTTATTAAACACTCACAGCAAATAATCACGAGCCAGCGAAGGCTCTGCAATATCAGGGACATTAAGGACACTCAAAGCACAATCGGAATAAGTTCAGCGAAGATAATGCATTGTTCGCTCAACAGTTTTTTGCATTATAGAAGATGTTCAAAATGGCGACCATCACTTTCAGTCTTCGGAGAAGATTGTACCATACCGTACCAAGTACACCACATATCGGACGAAACTCATCAAGAGGCTGCAAGTATCCTGGAGTGAACTAGCCTTATGTACACGAGATTTTTGATGTGCCCCATCGAAAAATATCAAAACGGTCAGGTCAGGGGAGCGAGGTGACCATGCAACTGGACCTCAGCTTCCGATCCAAGGCCTGCGATATGTGACATTAGGACGTCGTGTATTTGCATAGAAAAGTGTGCCATCCACTTCTACTTGAACGAGATGACGTGCACAGAAACAGTACATAATATTTGCTGAACATATGGCGTGTATGCATTGATTGTCCTCGTTGTTAGTGACATTCCATAGCTTTCCCTGGCTCAGGGCTACTTCCGAGACCATAGAGTTTTTGTTCCAAAGTAGTTGTATTTCGACACATCCTTCAGCTCCTTAAGTCTATGCGCAAACTTTTGAATCACCCTGTATACTCGCGAGCAACTACCTAGAGTAAGAGCGGAAAGAAAGGAAAATTACCACACATTGAGCGTAGTATGGTATAAATCAAAAATATTCTAAAGAGAACGTTACCGCAGAAACGAGATAAAATTTTAAGTTGTTTAGGGAAGGACCAGTTTGGTTTTAGGAGAGTCGGGGGACATTAGAAAAGCGATGTTAACAATGCGGATAGGAAAAACAAGGAAACAGACATTGTATTTCTAGAAATGTAGAAGAGTTTTGATAATGTGGAATGCAATAAAATGTTTTCCATTTTGAGGCAGCAAAGTACCAAGTACAGACATAAAAGGGCTATCCACACCTTTAATGTGAAGCATGCTGACGAAATGTTACAAGAGACCAAAATACTAAGAGGTGTAAGGCAGCTTCGCTCATTGTCACCACTGATGTCTAATTTGTAATTTTCAAATGCCTCTAAGCACTATGGGACTTAACATCTGAGGTCATCAGTCCCCTAGACTTAGAACTACTTAAACCTAACTAACCTAATGACATCACACACACCCATGCCCGAGGCAGGATTCGAACCTGAGACCGTAGCAGCAGCGCGGTTCCGGACTGAAGCGCGTAGAACCGCTCGGTCACAGCGGCCGGCTCTAATTTGTAAATTTGAGACGCACTGAGGGAAGTAAAGGGCTATGTCGGTTTGATAGCTGTTTGCTACGGACAGAAAATAAGAATGATGTCAGTCGCTGATAATGCGGCAGTACTAGCCAAACGTTTGCAGGATTATGTGGTAGCTATTCGCATTAATATGCACATAAACATTAGAAAACTTTGCTAGGTACGAGCATAGTAGACGGATGTGCTGAAAGGAAGAAGGAAACGAAGATTAGTACATACGTAAAAAAAAATTTAGCATCACCCCGGCTCCCAAAACTCCTGCAGATAAACGTTGACTGTGGATATGTTATTACAGACACAGTCCCTTTGACTGTTCAAAGATGTCACTAAACCCGTCCAAGGATGCAAAGATCCGTGCATGAGCAGCGGCTATTAGACGGAGTGGGCCCGAGAGCCGATCAGTTCCAGTCATTCCACCAGGAAGGAGGTACACGGCTCGTGAAGTTTGTTGTTCAACCACGCCCAGTCGGTCAATACCGCGGTTCGATCGCGTCCGCATTGTTACTTTGTGCCAGGAAGGGCTCTCAACAAGGGAAGTGTCCAGGCGTCTCTGAATGAACCAAAGCGATTTTGTTCGGACATGGAGAAGACACAGAGAGACAGGAACTGTCGATGACATGCTCAGGCTGCCCGGGGGCTACTACTGCAATGGATGACCGCTACCTACGGATTACGGCTCGGCAGAACCCTGACAACAACGCCACCATGTTGAATAATGCTCTTCGTGCAGCCACAGGACGTCGTATTACGACTGAAACTGTGCGCAACAGGCAGCATGATGGGCAACTTCACTCCAGACGTCCATGGCGAGGTACAGATGGGCCCAACATGCCTAATGGACCGCTCAGGATTGCCATCACATTCTCTTCACCGAGGAGTGTCGCCTATACCTTCAAGCAGAAAATCGTCGGAGACGTGTTTGAAGGCATTCCGGTCAGGCTGAACGCCTTAGACACACTGTTCAGCGAGTGCACCAAGGAGGAGGTTCCCTGTTGTTTTGGTGTGGCATTATGTGTGGCCGACGTAAGCCGCTGGTGGTCATGGAAGGCGCCGTAACGGCTGTACCATACGTGAATGCCATCTTCCGACCGGTGGTGCAATCATATCGGCAGCATATTAGCGAGGCATTCGTCTTCATGGACGACGATTCGCGCCCCCATCGTGCACATCTTGTGAATGACTTTCTTCAGGATAACGACATCGCTCGAATAGACTGACCAGCTTGTACTCGAGACATGAACCCTATCGAACATGCCTGGGATAGATTGAAAAGAGCTGTTTATGGACGACGTTATGAACAAAACACTCTGAGAGATCTACGCCGAATCGCTGTGGAGGAATGGGACAATCTGGACCTACAGTGCCTTGATGAACTTGTGGATAGTATGCCACGACGAATACAGGCATGCATCAATGCAAGAGGTCGTGCTACTGGGTGCCAGAGGTACCGGTGTGTACAGCAATCTGGACCACCACCTCTGAAGGTCTTGCTATATGGTGGTTCAACATGCAATGTGTGGTTTTCATGAGCAATGAAAAGGGCGGAATGTTGATTCCTAATCCAATTTTCTGTACAAGTTCTGGAACTCACGGAACCGAGGTGATGCAAAACACTTTTTGATGCGTGTACATAAGGTTTCGTTGACATCGAGGTCATTAGAGACGGGGCACACGCCTGGAGTGGTGCAAGGATGGGGAAGGAAACTGGCCGTGTCCTATTCAAAGGAACCATCCCGGCATTTGCAATAAGCGAGTCGTGGAAATAACGGATAACCAAAGATTGGATGGCTGGATGCGGATCCGAACCGTCATCCACCCGAATGGTAACCACTGCGCCACCCCATTCGGTGATGATGCACTGGATGGCTGCATACTGAACGAGGGCAAGAGATCTCTGAAGAGCTGAACGAATTTGCTGTTGCGGAAGTAGAGTACATGCAGAAGGAAGATGCAAGAAATACGTAGGAGGAGGTACAGCAGCAGGCAGAAATGTTTTTTTATATTAAAAAATCAGTTTTCTTAGTGGCTAGTTTACTGGTTGAGAGCCACTACGAATTATGTTCTGGTGGAGACTCTTCATCTCATAGCAGCACTTAAAACTTACGTCCTCAGTTATTTGCTGCATGTATTGCCCCGAAGTTTTTAGCCTCCGCGGCTCCATCTAGTACCAGTTCTGAGAATTTTACTCACCAGTTTATAAACGCGTGAAATATTTATCAAGACATGTTTCGAGACTACGTTATCTCATTATCAAGTGCTTAAAATTCCTATGTCATTAGGCGCCGTCTTGGGATTACGTTACCTCATTCACCATCACAAGTCGTGATAAATATTCAACACATTTGACAGCTGGTGCGTGAAATTCTCAGTACTGATTCACGACACAGTAGCACAATGGCTGCACAGGAGATACCCCTCCAGTAACGTGTAAGTTATTCTCTGAAGTCCTAACACATGTGTTATCATCCTGATCTTTCTTCTTGTCAGTGTTTTCCATATGTTCGTTTCCTCATTCCTTACCTCACCAGTCCACATAATTTTCAACATGCTTCTATAGCTCCACATTTCAATCGACCCAGTTCTCTTTATTTCCTGTTTTCCAATTGTACCATACAATGATGTGCTCCAAAACAGAAAAATAGGTAAATGTCTTCTACGGATTAAGGCAGATATTTGAAACTAATAGATTCCTCTTGGCCAGTGATGCCCTCTTGGTCTATCCAATATGCTTCTTTATATCCTCCTCACTTCCTCCACATCACATCATATTTTGTTTCCAACGAAGGAGAATTCATTAAGTTCGTCTCCTTCGTGGTCACCAGTCCCGATGTTAACTTTATCGCTAATCTCATTTCTGCTACTTGTTATTGCTATGATCTTTCTTCGATTAACTGTCAATCCATATTATGTTCTCATTAGACTGTTCATGTCATTCAACAGATCCTGCAATTCTTCTTCTCTTTCACTTCCTAAAACAATTTTACCATCGAATTTTATCACTGAGATCCTTTCAACCTCAATTTAAATCCCACTCTTGAACCTATCCTTTATTTCCGACATTATGTGTCCGTCGTACAGGCTGAATAGTAAGGCGAAAGATTGTATCCCTGACTTACTCTCTTTTTTAATGCGAACACTTTCTTCTTGTCATCCATTTTTATTGCTGCCTCTTGGTTCTTGAAGATATTGTAAAATGCCCGTCTTTCCCTATTGCTTATTCCTATTTTCCTCAGAATTTCGGACGCTTTTTCTCTTTGTATCAAGATCTGACTGCACATTTGTGCCAATTTTTGAGAATAATGGCGAAACAGCAACATGAGATGGTATTTAAGAGTTTGCCTCCAAGAACCTTCAATTGCGAGTTTTCCAAACACAGATATCCACAGTATAAAAGAATCCTCTGCTTGTTGTCGGATTTTCCTAAACTCTGTAGCCCCGACGTAGCTTTTTCTGATTTATTCCATTCTTGGTATGCAGAAAAGGAAGTCATGGTCATCTGAATCACCAATAGCTGATATTTCTGAATATAACGGTTACCTGAGCCTTCAACGCGTGATTTGAGCGGATATAGGGAGAGTATATGAGCAAATATATGAGTTTCGAAGTAGGGTAGTTACGATAATGATAGTCAAGACTTTTATTGTTCCTCGTATGATTTGTAAGGTTTAAAAATTGTTTTGCTTCACACAAACAAGGCGAAGCACCCTACTGGTCTACCCTCTGTGCCCTCCATTTTGTAGATCTGAAGTTAATCTAAACCGCTCATTACAAGAAAAAAATATACTTGATCTAAACTGTGTTTGCTTCAGGTAACATGATCACTAAACTCACAATTATCGCGACCCAATTCCGTCTTACTGTATGTTTAGATTTAACAAGATATTTCGTTTAAAAGGATGTTTATTAAGCTTGGTGTTTATCATATACAAATAATTCTCCATTTTCTTAAACATCTGGAACTAACAAAAAATATATCTAATGATAGATAACATTCCAACAAGCGAGCTGCTGGTTTGAAAATCTAGGTCATAAAAACTATAACAACTACACAAGGCAGTTTGTTATGGGATGAATTCAGAATGTGTAGTAGAATTCAGCACGAAGGAATACTTATTTTTGGTGGATCAAGCACTCAAATGTAACGAAACGATTCGTGTCTCTCCGATACTGGACAGCAAATGGGAGATATCTTATCTCCCCATCACCCGATAAAAAGCATCTGGCGATGTATTCGAGTTGGATGATTGTTCCTATTTGTCAACCTGTGCTGACAATCTGGCAGATACGATGAAACCGAATACGCGATAAAGACTACACTCGCGATAAAGACTACACTGTTTAACGCCAGTGTGAGAACAAATTTATCGATCAGTTTAGGTGGAATTCACATATTGCCGCGATCATGAAACTCCCGATTAGGGTCTCGTCTCACAATGTAAACGCTCTTGGAAGGGCAGCTTCCTTCGTACAGCACTCGTTTTCTGTAAAACTGAGAGATAATGACAGGAAATATCTATTACTAACTTAAGTCTCGTCAGAGTATCACTCAAGAACCATGGACCTTGCCAATGCGGCGTGGCTTGTGTACGTCAACGATGCAGCCATACCATAGGTGCAACCATAGCAATGGGATATGTATGGAGAGGCCCAGCTAATCAGTGATTCCTGAAGAGGGCAAGCAGCCTTATCTTCAGTAACAAGGGCAACAACTGCTGCAACAATGGTAGATTATCAAAACACAAATGAGTGTGACCGTGGTGTTATAGTCCGCGCACAAGCGATGGGACACACCATCTCCGACGTAGCCATGAAGTGAGGATTTTCCCGTGCGACCATTTCACTAATGTACCGTGAATATCAGGAATCTGGTAAAACATCAAACCTCCGTGATCACTGTGGCCGGGAAAAGATCCTGCAAGAACGGGATCCACGATGATTCAAGTGCATCGTTCAACGTGACAGAAGAGCAAACCTTCCGCAGATTGCTGCAGGTGTCATCGCTGGGCCATCAACAAGTGTCAGCGTACGAAACATTCGACGAAACATCATCGATATCAGCTTTTGGAGACGAAGGTTCCACTCGTGTACCCTTGATGAATGCGCTAGACAGAGCTTTACGTCTCGCCTGGGCTCGTCTACACGGACATTGGGCTGTGGATGTCTGGTCGTACGAGTCTCCCTCAAATTGTAACGAACGGGTGGACGTGTAAGGGTATGGAGACAGCATCATGAATCCATAGATCCTGCATGTCAGCAGGGGACTGTTCAACCCGGTGGAAGCTCTGTAATAGTGTGGAGCGTGTGCAGTTGGAGTGATATGGAACCCCCGATACGTCTAGATACGGCTCTTACAGGTGACTCGTACGTAAGCATCCTAACTGACCATCTGCATCCATTCAAGTCCATTGTGCTTTCTAATGGAAATGGAAAATTCCAGCAGGGCAACCCCACACGTCCAGAATTGCTACAGAGTGGCTCCAGGAAAACTCTTCTGAGTTTAAACATTTCCACAGGCCACCAAATTCCCTAGATATGATCATTATTGAGCATATCTGGGATGCCTTGCGACGTGCTGTTCAGAAGTGATGTACAGTCATACTCAAAAGTATCCGAACGACCTGAATTGCATTTCGCCTGATTCGCATGCAACCGGCATAACGCAGCTGTCTAGCAGGTCCTCTAATCGCTCCTTGGTACAGTCGTTTGACTATTGAAAATGGTTCCAACAAGTCACCACTAGAAAACACTGCTCTGTATCGCAGTAACTCATGATGTAAAGTAATACCACGATGCTACAAATATCAGGGAACACCTTATCACAGATAAGACTGTCCTTAATGCTTGTAAGCTCACATTTATTACAATAAATGACATACCTGAAATGTTACCACTCTCATTATTATGACAGATAGGCAATGCACGTAGTAAGCCGGCCGGTGTGGGCTTGCGGTTCTAAGCGCGTCAGTTTAGAACCGCGTGACCGCTACGGTCGCAGGTTCGAATCCTGCCTCGGGCATGGTTGTGTGTGATGTCCTTAGGTTAGTTAGGTTTAAGTAGTTCTAAGTTCTAGGGAACTGATGACCTCAGTAGTTAAGTCCCATAGTGCTCAGAGCCATTTGAACCACGTAGTAAGTTCGTCGTATTCATGATTTCCTCCTCAAAGTAACATACAGTATTTATTATTTAACACAAAATGATATTAAAAATTTTAGTTATCCACGAGCAGCTAGTTGAGAATATGTATGAACTTCAAATGGCACGACGAACCGTCTCGTTCTGCATATGGATTCAAACCCAGGTCAGGCAGACTAAGCAAAGATTTCGTGACTGACGCAAGCTAACAGTCATTCCTGAGTAGGCATACAGAGAGTGATATACCTCGATTTTAGACAGTATCAGTTAGCAAATATCAACTTTAAATTACATAACACAAACATTTTAACGGACGCGAATTCCTCCCCAGCATCTCTTGTCCCTATTAACGAACTACGAGAGATGTTAAATATTGCTTCTTCACAAGTAACTTACTTGAAATGCCGTGAGGTAAAGCTTTGTGTTGGACAGGGATTCGAACCCAGAACCTAATCGGATGATATCAAAACACAGCCAACTGTGACATATCGGATTTCCTTGCCAGTAGCTAGATGTTTTAACTGAAATGACGAGAAGAAACATTAATTTTTTCCTTCCCAGGACTCCAACCCGGCACCTATCGCTGTTATATTCTAGACAAAACGAACGTTAAATATGGGTTTGTTGCACCAGCAGCGACATGTGAGCATGTTTGAACTAGAAATAATATGACGAAGAGTTCAGTGCTCACTGGGAATAGAGCCCCACACATATCGTTGTTACTACACACAAAGAGACGTCATCTACCGAAATTTTCTGCACCAGCAGCTCGGAATAACATCTTGAACTTACAGTGATCTCGCAAATATTTCTGTGTCCCACTGGGAGTCAAAACCGTCAGATATCGTTAGTGTTGACAACGAATGAAAAAACATTAAAAATCAAAATTATTATCCACCAGCAGATAGGTGTTCTCATGCTAGAGCTTGATAATACATAATGAAATCTTTAGTGCCGGGCCAGGATTCGAACCTTTTCACACGTTATATGTGGAGATGTTGAGGAGTCTGCAGTTTTGAACAAACAACAAATTGTAGCCGAGCTGTATTGCCACGAAGGGATCAAATTCCGCGTTAAGGGCGGTCTGAGTTGCATTCTCAGTTCAAAACCGATTTTATCGACATACAGAAGCTCAGATAAAAGATAGAATAAGTGTCCTGTGACTCTACATAGCGTTTGTTTCGTCACTAGAAATAAATAACTAGTATAAGAAAGGTTACTGATGATAGATTTTCTACATGTCGCCACTCCAGACTTTATTGTGGCTCAACCTAACGTCTACTTGCCAGAGAAGGACTATCATTTTCAATGTAAATTTCAGACCACACTGCCATTATATCTTCTTCACTTGGTGTAGACAGAAGAGAATGGAATCTTTCTCTCCCTATCTAAAAACATTGACAGAAGTGGGAATCGAACCCAGACCATAGGTATAAGAACCTACCATCAGTCCAACAGACCACCAAACCCTCTTTTCTGTGACTCATTTTTCTATTGTAACGCCGTTGCACCAAATGGATGAGAATTCTGACACACAGGCTCCCTGTAGTAAATTGCAGCATGTTCAGTAAAATCAT
This sequence comes from Schistocerca serialis cubense, assembly GCF_023864345.2. Taxonomy (NCBI): domain Eukaryota; kingdom Metazoa; phylum Arthropoda; class Insecta; order Orthoptera; family Acrididae; genus Schistocerca; species Schistocerca serialis. Next base: position 279,209,995 of record NC_064638.1, read on the forward strand.
TTACTTCATTGACCAAATCACCATGAACTAGCTGCCTCGGCTACCCAGTGCATACATTCTACTCCATTTTGTAATCACCGAAATAAAATCACGTACACAGAACTGCCAACAGTGTAGGATGCAGAAATTTAAATAGGAAGTGTTCCTTTCCACTCGAGCTATTCTATTGCGCTATCTGTTTGTAAAAAAAGTCGTGCAGCGCAAAAGAAAACCTGTAACTGTTTCTCTCATTGTCAGAAGTCTAGACCCGGCCATTTGCATTATCTCGCAGCACTGTGGTATGCAGAAGTTCTGGAGGAATTGTTGTTCAGCTCTGGAGCTATTGGAGCAATGTGTCTGCTAGTAGCGTAATGATAAGTGCTGTGCACCATAGATAACATGTCCCGAATTCGAATACATTCACTACAAAATTTTTTTAAAAACGCAATTCTGCTGTCTGCTGAAGTTACCAATCTAATGGAACTTTGAACATAATTCCCTTCACTTCTTAACCCAAAATAGTCGCATGTGGAAAAAGGGCTAACTTCTGTGACATTTTGTTCCTTTCAGGTTTAATAGACAGCCAGGCAGCAGATGCATCTCGATGCTTTTGTATTATATATGGAGAGAGCGCATCGTGCCCAAATACGACAGAAAAGTATTTTCTATATTAGCTGTCGTGTGGTCACGACTGTACCAAGTAGCGATTAGAGGACCTGCTAGACAGCTGCGTTATGCCGGTTGCATGCGAATCAGGCTAAATGCAATTGAGGTCGTTCGGATACTTTTGAGTATGACTGTACATCCCCTCGTACTCTTCAGGATTTATGGACAGCCCTGCAGGAGTCATGGTGTTAGTTCCCTCTAGCACTACTTCAGACTTTAGTTGAGTCCATGCCACGGTCGGCCGGTGTGGCCGAGTGGTTCTAGGCGCTTCAGTCTGGAACCGCGCGACCGTTGCGGTCGCAGGTTCGAATCCTGCCTCGGGCATGGATGTGTGTGATGTCCTTAGGTTGGTTAGGTTTAAGTAGTTCTATGTTCTAGGGGACTGATGACCTCAGATGTTAAGTCCCATGGTGCTCAGAGCCATTTGTACCATTTTTTTCATGACACGTCTTGTTGCGGCACTTCTGAGTGCTCGCGGGGGCACTACACTGTATTAGGCAGATGTACAAGTTTCTTTGACTCTTCAGTGTAGATATATTGGGAATTATTGAGGTGTGGTGACAGGAAGAATGTATCTTAAACTCATGTATGCGCTAGGGTGTAAATACAGTACCAAATAGGCGTAATGCACGAGTAGGTATAATCCATACCTGTACTAATAATGAAGCTGTATAACCCTCGTGTATGTCTGTCTGTTAGTGCACGCTAATCTCCAAAACTAGTAGACGAATTTTCATGGGGTTTTAACAAGCAACTTGAGATGAGCTTGGTGCTACATACAGATTTATTTAATCGAAACGAATCATGGAAAAAACTTATCGTGATTTAGAGATTTATCTAAAACCGTCGTGTGTGTCTTTTTGAACACTATAACCTCAACCAAAACTACTAAACAAATTTTCATGGGGTTTCACAGATATCTTGAGCGTAGCTTCGGGGCAACTTATAGGTTTTATTTCCTCAAAAATCTGATCGCGAAAAACTCTAAAATTTTACCCATTCTAGTATTAGTAATGAGAAAACAACCCGGTCCATTACGTTTCCTCGACTAAATCGATTAAATGATTGCAGTGAAATTTGATACGCAGTTAGCAATAGCCCTGTGGAAGAACACAGGTTACTTTAGAGAAAATAGATCTACCCCTAGGAAGGTGAAACGAATGGAACATTTGTTCTTTTCACCAATGAACGTAAACGACGTTAATATATTATTAAATTTGTTATACAGTGTACATGTTGCATAATGAATATCTACTTCAGTAGCAGAGTGCATAGAAAACAAATTCTTAACCATGCCCGTCCGTACGCAATGCTCGGCAGCAACACTGCAGCAGATGCCATGCATCGTGCACTGAGTAGGAGGAGGGTGATGTGCACAACATGAGATACGCCGACCCAAACAGGCAGACATGTGAGCGCAACTAACGTCAAAAAAATGGCCCTGAGCACTATGGGACTTAACTACTGTGGTCATCAGTCCCCTAGAACTTAGAACTACTTAAACCTAACTAACCTAAGGACATCACACACATCCATGCCCGAGGCAGGATTCGAACCTGCTACCGTAGCGGTCACGCGGTTCCAGACTGTAGCACCTATAACCGCACGTTCACTCCGGCCGGCACAACTAACGTCATACCACGTACAATAACTTACTCACCACCATTCGTCACAGAAACTACTGGCATGCGAGGTCAGTCGCAGGTAACAGCTAATAATGAATGAGAAAACAGAAATGCGTGCGAGCGACAACGAACAGCGTAGTGAATGCATTATTGTAGCCAAGTTAGACACGAAGCCAACACCCACCAGAGGAGTGTAATTTCATATCCAAATACCTCCATAGGTTCTGAAGAGTTTGTAGTACACTGCTGGCCATTAAAATTGCTACACCACGAAGATGACGTGCTACAGATGGAAATTTAACCGACAGAAAGAAGATGCTGTGATATGCAGACGATTAGCTTCTCAGAGCATTCACACAAGGTTGGCGCCAGTGGCGACACCTACAACGTGCTGACATGAGGAAAGTTTCCAACCGAATACTCTGCAAATTTCTGAACATTTCAACGCTGGGCCATCGACAACTTTCAGCATGCGAACCATTCAAGCCGAAGGCTCACTCGTGTATCCTTGATAACAGCACGCCACAAAGCTTTACGCCTCTCCTGGGCCCGTCAACACCGACATTGGACTGTTGATGACTGGAAACATGTTGCTGGTCGGACGAGTCTCGTTTCAAATTGTATCGAGTGGATGGAGCTGTATTGGTATGGAGACAACCTCATGAATCCAAGGACCACGCGTGTCAGCGGGGGTTGTTCAAGTTGGTGGAGGCTCTGTAATGGTAGGGGCCGTGTGCAGTTGGAATGATATGGGACCCATGATACGTGTAGATACGACTCTGACAGGTGACACATACGTAAGCATCCTTTCTGATCACCTGCATCCATTCATGTCCATTGTGCATTCCGACGGTCTTAGGCAATTCCAACAGGACAATGAGGCACCCCACTCGTCCAGAATTGCTACAGAGTGTCTCCAGGAACACTCTTCTGAGTTAAACCCTTCCGCAGGCCACCAATCTCCCCAGACATGAACATTATTGAGTATTATTTGGGATGCCTTGCAGCGTGCTACCCCCACGTACTCTTACGGTTTATGGGCAGCCGTGCAGGATTCAGGGTTTCAGTTCCCTCGAGCACTATTCAGACATTAGTCGAGTCAGTGCCACGTCGTGTTGCGGAATTTCTGCCTGCTCTTAGGGCCCCTTTACGATATTAGACAGCTGTCCCAGTTTCTTTGGCTCTTCAGTTCATTTTGAATGGAGTCATACTGCTAGTACATACAGATTCTCATTGTAGGTGGTATGGATTTAGTATAGGAATTTTGTAGACAGTTACACCTGCACTTGATACCTGGAATAAAATGGGCACTTAGCTTTGAACAGCAAAATGAACAGGCATCACGTAACGGCACCGTAATACATTTACACTGTCCGGCACGTCGAGTCACGTCAATTTGCTGAGGCCAGTACCGAGCGGTGAAATTGAGGTTATGACTCACCATCAGTGATACAAAATGTCATATTATAATACCGAAATTAAGAAACTAGCAACGACAACGTTTATTGATGGCCAAAGCAAACTTCATAACATATGTTCTTGATCAGTTTTGTTTGTTAAAGGGCTAAGAAGGGAAACAGCATTTCAAAACTTCGACATTTATTTGCTAGGGAAACAATATACACACAAACACTTCACACAATAAATGCAAAGGAATAAATTGAATTCTGTTATGTTCTTTTTTCTTACGTAACTAACAACGCCATAAACAACTGTGTGTTTCTTGTTTACCAGAGATGACCTTTCACTTAAAACTCTTTTGTAACACAAAGTGCTTTGTTAGCTTACTGTATTATGTTGTATGTATTGTGCGTGTCAGGTCTGTTCTGTTACAGTAAAACGAAATAATTTTTCGGTCAGATACATGACCTCGCTTGTGTAAGAACACTGAATGGAAAAAATGTCCATGTCGTCATGGAAAATTTGCAGGTTGCCTCGAAAACAAACCAAAATAATAAAAATGAAAATTAAGAAGATAAAGTGTTGGTTAGACCGTCAGTGAGAGAGCACCCCGAGTTCCTGCTGCTAATAAGCCGAGTACACCGTTCGTTGTTACATATTTTTACGAGCTTCAAACAGGAGCGACTTCAGCAATGGATAGGAACTGTGATTGCTGTGTACAGATGCTAGCACAGTTAGTGACTCTTCGCTCACAGCTCCAGGCTGTGTTGGCTTTCGTCACATAGCTTGAGGCTGCTGCCAAGGGGCATCACTGTGGGGGATCAGACGCAGGGATTCGAGGGACGTCGAGCACCTCCCACGTGTTCCCCAATCAGTCCAGTGCTGTGACCACCCCAGGTACTACCTGCAGTGAGGTTGACCCCTGACTCATTGTCGAGTGGTAGATCTTTCCAAAGTCTGGCAGGCAGGAAAACCTTGCCGAGGGGCTGACTGTAGGGCCTCCCTGGTGGTTTGATGAACAGGTTTCGGGCATTATCTGTGGGTGACGAAGTTTCTAAGCCGGATGCAGTCGGCCACCCTGTTCCAGAGGAAGCTTCTCGGCCCGCAACGTCTTGTCATTCACAGATGGTGGGTTTGCTGGTAGTTGGGAGCTCAAACGTTAGGCGAGTAATGGGAAAGCCCAATGTGCATACTGGGGAGAGTAATTCCGGATGTGGAAAAGGTGCTTGGAAATGGTAAAAACTGCCAGTCTTGCTTGCGAGATTAAGACGAAGCTCACCATCTGCAGCATCGTCGATAGAAACGACTGTGGTCCTTTGGGGCAGGGTCGACTGGAGGGTCAGAATCAGAGGCTCAGGCGGTTCTGTGACCGTGTAGGCTACACCGTTGAGTGGTGGGTTACCAGGTTCCATTTAACAGGTTAGGAGTCCACTAAGACGGGAGGATGCTACACGGGTAATGGGGGCTGTGTGGATGGGACTGGGTGGTTTTTTAGGTTAGAGGGTCTCAGGGAACCACAGAAGGAGAGCCCCTCTAAAAGTGGGCAGGTAAAACACAGTAAGGTAGTTGTAGAAACGATTGGTATTGCAGCTGTAAATTGTCGTAGCTGTGTTGTGAAAGAACCAGAGCTCCAAGCCCTGATAGAAAGCACTGACGCTCAAATAGTTAGAGGTGCCGAAAGCTGGCTAAAGCTGGATATTAAGTTCAGCCGAAATTTTTTCAAACAACGTAATAGTATTCGGAAATCATAGATTAAACTGAGCTGCAGGTGGAGTATTTATTGCTGTTTTAAGTTGTTTGCCTTGTAATGAAGTTGAAGTAGGTAGTTCCTGCGAAATAGTATAGACGCTATGCTTGAAAATCGGACTAAACTATTAATTAGTTCGTTTTAGCACCCCCCCCCCTTCCCCCGACACAGAAGACATAGTTGCTGAACAGTTCAAAGGAAATTTGAGTCTCATTTCAAATAGGTACCCAACTCATACAATTATAGTCGGTGGTGGCTTCAATCTACCCTCGATATGCTGGAACAATTATACGCTTAAAGCCAGCGGCAAGCATAAAACGTCATCCGAAATTGTATTGAATGCTTTCTCAGAAAATTATTTTGAACAATTAATTCATGATCCCAATCGAAGCGTAAATGGTTACGAAAGTATATTTAACCTCTTAGCAATTCAGATTGTCCGTAAGCAAAGAACTCTTGTAACTTCCCCACAGAAATAAAAGAGATTAAATGTTAATGGACATCGTGCTAAACGTAACCTCCCAGCAGAAATAAAAGAAAAGTCTATGATAATGAAAACGAGCCAAATATTTGGTCCCCACAGAAATTATAGAATAATAATGACCCAAATGTAAACTCGACACAGAAATTGAGAAATGAAATTTAATCATTAAACCCACAATAATAGGGCAGCATCGCTGACCTTAGGCCCTGTGCAATAATTAATCTGATAAATTGATTCTGGGAGGAAAAGCATAGGAAATATTGTTTCAATTGGAATGATTCTTTTCTTAAAAACGATTGCTTTGAAAACAAAATTATTATTGGGGCATTTCTTGAACAAATTAATTACAATTAACATACATTACATTATCAGATGTGCGCAATGCTGCTTCATTACCTTATTTAACAATATACCTCGTCCCGAACCTTGACCAGAGATGTAAAGGGCGCACGCCGCCGATCCATGCCGACGCCCACTCAGTACTACCGTCCACTCGCTACTACAGTCGGCTGACTACTACCGACTCATTGCAGCTCGCAACTTCCTACTCGCTCTGCCGACTCCACACACACTACTTCCGACCGAGTCCAACTCGCAACTCAACTCTCTCGCAGTCAAGCGCAGACTAGACACGATAAATAACTCTCTGGTCAGAGATTCTGTCATGCCTCGCTATCGCTGGTAATGAATACATATGAAACGTACGCGTTTCATAACCCTCCACTGGGGGAGCAAAAATTTGGTAGCGATGGTGTCATTTGGACTTGCCATTAGCAACAAATTTTTTCTTGACTAATTAACTTTACAATCACAGAATACACAGATGTAGAACATGAAGTAAATGTGGTGCACACGCACCGAGTACAAAACATATTAGACAATAACAAAATGTGAGTACAAAACATATTAACAATTGACATAAGTGCACATGCACTGTAAAATTCGTCAACGTTTTCACAACAAATAAACATAATGAGTACAAATCTCATTGACAAATGACATAAGTGCACATATACTGTAGTTCAGAACATATCAGCAAATCAAAATGCACATACAATGAGTATAAATCATGTTAGAAAAATGACAAAAATGCACACGCACTGAAAAACTCTTTAGCATTTTCTCAACAAATAAACAGCTGCACTGAAAGTCCATATCTTTCCACAGAAGTACAACACCAAGTGAGACAATCTGAAGTTGTTTTCCCAGAAGTGTTTATCAGCGTAGCCAAGACACTGAAATGTCGTAGTAATACTTCATGTTATAATTTTGTCAGTACATCAGGTACATCAAACAGTGGGACCATAATAACGTCTCCATCGCTCACGGTGGTGGACAGCATGTCGTGTCAACACCACGCTCTTACAAGGCACACCAATGTAGAATTAGTGCAAAAACCAAATATAGTGCTCCATGATCAAGAGGATATACAGGACAAATGGATATTGCAGTAATTCAAGGTAGTTAGGTCAGAAGGTGAAGGACATTAAGTCACATACTAGTCTTCATTGGGAATTACAGTAGTAGTTTGCGGCAGTCATAGCCCAGTTATTGAACATTTCTGTACCATTACAGAAAAATGTTCATTAATTGTTTTACAGAGAACATTGGCACTCATTCTCTAATTACAAATCATAGAAGTCATACGTTTTACAGAGAACATTTTACAGAGAACATTGGCATTCATTCCCTAATTACAAATCATCAGAAGTCATTACTTAAAACAGGAGGTAGTCAATAACATAGTATTACAGAATAATGTTGATAATTAATCATTGGTGATCCCAATACAGTAATCAGTAGCATTCATTTCCCAGTTACAAAGCATTATTAATTAATCATTGGTCATCCCAATACAGTAATCAGTAGCATTCATTTCCCAGTTTCAAAGCATTATTAATTAATCATTGGTCATCTCAATACAGTAATTAGTAGCATTCATTTCCTAGTTACAAAGCATTATTAATTAATCATTTGTCATCTCAATACAGTAATCAGTAGCATTCATTTCCCTGTTACAAAGCATTATTAATTAATCATTGGTCATCCCAATACAGTAATGAAATTATGCACATAGTATTTATGCATTCATTATTCAAGTGACATACTATTCAGAGCTAATCAGTATTACTCAGAACTTTCTTAAACTGGTATCATTATTTGGGACTGGTAATACATTTTTTTGTTAGCAATGCATTGCTTTGGATATTTATAGGGGAAAGCAAGAAGAGAAAAAGAAAAAATTTGCTTCTGGGTTGTTCCTGTAAATGAAAATGTGGAACGTCATTAGTCATGAGTCAGCTGTAGCAAGGTTATGAAACAAGTAGAGTATATGTAATCACATTCATAAATGACATAGATTTAATGAACAACTGCTTATAGCACATTCATTTCAAAAATAATTTCTCCTGCAAAAATATATTTAAAAAAATGGATTATTAAGCTGAAAGAAGAAACGCATTTTATGCTGAAAAGTAGTGAACTTCGAATTAACAGGTAGTGAAATGTGTATAAAGATGTGTTCCATAGCTGTCCTTTCCAAAACCTTCAGTCATTATACTATGCAATATAACACCTGCTGTCAAAGCGAACTGCAACAAATACTTAAATAACTACATAGCATGAATACATAACTTCCACATTATCCTCATCTGTGAAGGAAAACTTCATTATCCATCACATCATTATCTATATTATCATAATTCCATTATTATCATCACCTGTAAATAAAAACTTCATTATCTATAGTAGCATGTTCTTCATCATTATTCATCAGCTTTCTTTATCATCTGCAAAAAAATCACTTCATTAGTCATTATACAACTATTCCTTATTTCTATCATATTTCATCACTAAAACTAAGATGTGTAGTTCTGTCTGACAGCCTGCATCAATCGCCTCGTATTCTGAAAGAAAAAATTAGTTAAGACTGCTATTCTACGATGTGTATAGTATATTCTTGTTAATGCTTATTAATTCTGATCCATTTACTCTTCATCACGAAGTATTGCATTCTCTTTCGTTCATTCCGAAGGTGAAATTCCCATTTTGTTTAATTTATTTCTTTCACGCATCATTTCTTTCTGAAATTGATGAACAGAGATTAATATCTTGCATTTACATCATATACTCACTAAATAATGACTGGTTTATGGTAACATAATTAAGCATACAGCATAACATGACAAAAAACGTAATATGTGAAAAAACATAGTGTTCAGAGGCAGAAATGTACCCAGTGTATCACAATGTAGCAGTAAAGTAGTCACGATGTTGAGATATCATAAGGCAAAATGTCAAAGTCAACTGGTGTTTGCTATATTTTAACTATTTCATAGTGCATACAAACAAAATATGAAAACAATGGTACAAACATAAAAAAAAAGATGACAAGAAATGTGACCTTCTTTGTGTTCAGCTTGTATGTTGTGTAGTTAATAGAGGCGAGAATTGAAGACTTTAATAGAGAAAAAATTTTATAAAATTAATTTATCACTAGATAGAATTGCATAATTATTCGTAACATACGTCATTTTATCTGGAAAATGTGCACTGTCTAATGTGTAATGACAAGAAAAGCGACCTGCTATCCTTACCTTGCCGGGCACTTGCCAAGAAAAAATACGATAATCATCAGTAAGTAGTTACATAAATATAATTGCATAAGTGGTCATAAAATGTGTAAATTCATCTGGGAAAATATGCACGGACTGATGTGTAACGACAAGAAAAGCGACCTGCTAACCTTACCTTGCCGGGCACTTGCCAAGAAAAAATACGATAGTCATCAGTAAGTAGTCATGTGAATATAATAGCATAAGTGATCATAAAATTAGCTAATGGCATTATAGCATGTTAAATCATAAAGTATCGTCATTCAATAAAAGGTTTGACGTTTGACCAGTGGTGGTTTCCTTTCGATTTTCTGGTTCTCAAAGTTTCGACGTGTAGAACATTAGGGTGAGAAATGCTGCGAATTCGATATGGACCTGCGTATAGAAGCTCAAATTTACTGCACCTACCTTTTCCTTTGTTGGATAAATAGTGTGTACATACTAATATTTTCTGTCCAATGTGAAAGTCACGGCGTGTACAAACCTGTTTTTGCTGTCTTCTCCGGCGCTCTGCGGCACGTTTGATGTTGTTCAGCGCAATGTCAATTATTTCATGATGTCGTAATCCACGAGATGTAGGAAAGTTTACTAATTCTGTAATTTTGTTAGGTGGTTCAACATTTTTCAGTATAACAGACGGAGATAGCATAGTGGATTCATTTGGAATGGAATTAATTACATCTTGGAATGAGAATATGTGTGTGTCCCAATCAATATGTCTTTTGTGGCAGTATATTCTACACAGTTTACCAATTTCTTTCATTAATCGTTCACAAGGGTTCGAAGAAGCATGGTACTTGGATATATAGATCGGAGAAATGTTTCTAGCTCATAACATGCGTGTCCATATAGCAGAACGAAATTGTGATCCATTGTCGGAAATTACTTTCAACACATGCCCTACATGAAATAGAAAATGTTTTACAAATGCTTTCGAAACAGTTTTAGCAGTAGCTTTGCGTAACGGAGTGAAGGTAACAAATTTTGAAGTGAGTTCAACAGCGACAAAGATGTAGCAAAAACCTCTATTAGTTCTGGGAATCGGATCAAAAATGTCTACAGCGGCCATATGTCTTAATTTAACAGGTACAATGGGATATAATGGAGGAATATGTGAAGTTGTGTCTGACTTAGCTTTCTGGCAGATTTTACATGACGCTAAAACTCGTCGTATACGTTTCTTCATGTTGGCAAAATAACAGTTCTGTCTCAGTATAAGAAAACATTTTCTAGCTCCGTAATGTGCGTAACTTAAATGAGTGTACCAGATTAATTTGTTAACAAGCTCGTCAGGAATGCATAATAACCAATTGTTGCTGTCAGGATGAGAGCGGCGAAACAGAATGTCATTGTGTACAGTGTAATGGTTTCTAATCGTAACATTATTCCTATCTTGCCAGAGGTGTTTAATCTCTTTCCATACGTTGTCTTTACTCAGCCCTTGTGCTATGTCCTGTAGTGATGACGAAATAAAATTTTCGAATGCAACTTGTTGAATGTACATCACGCTGAAATTTGCTTTACAGAAGTTGGTTGCGATGTCTTCCTGATTGTTGCTGAGAGAACGAGATAGTGCGTCTGCTACAACATGTTGTGTGCCGGGAATGTGAACAATTGTGAAATTAAATTCCTGTAAATAAAGCTTCCACCTGCTTAATCAGTCGTGTGAAAATTTAGCTGAATGTAAAAATTGTATCGATCTGTGATCTGTGTAAACGGTGGTGTGTCTTCCATAAAGAAAATGCCTAAATCTCGTAAAAGCCCATACAACACATAACGTTTCCAGTTCTGTAACAGAATAATTTCGTTCAGCAGGTGACAGAATGCGGCTTGCAAATGCGATGTTTTTAATTATTGTTGAGCCATCTTCTTCAATTTCCTGAAAAATATGTACGCCTAAAGCGGTGTTGGAACTGTCGGTGGTATGGAAAAATTTCTGGTAAGATCTGGGTGCGATAAAAGTGGTGCATTCAACAAAGCATGGTTCAGGTTCATAAATTCAGAATGTGCTTGCTTATCCCAAGACCGAATAGTGTTTTTACCTGTCAATTGGCATAATCTAGGTGTGTCTAAAGCAGAGTGATGAATAAATTTACTAAAAAAGTTAATTAAACCCAAAAAACTGCGTAGTTGTTTTTTCATCGTAGGAACGGTAATGTCACGTAAAGCTTGAAGTTTTTCCGGGCCAGGCGCAATGCCTTCTGCTGAAATTACATGTCCAAGAAATTTTATAGAAGTTTTGCCTAAATGCGATTTACTGAGATTAACTGTGAGTCCTTGAGCATGAAAAGTTTGCAACAGTTGTTCTAGAATCAGATTGTGTTCAGACCAGTTAGCTTCTGCAATAAGAATACCGTCTACGTACGTTGTAATTCTGTCTTTAAGTTCTGTCGGAAGTATTGTATTCAAACCGCGAATAAACGCTGCTGAAGAAATAGTTAAACCGAATGGTAATTTGCAAAATTGATAACAGTCGCCAAAACAGAAAAATGCTGTGTACTTTCTACAGTTCGGATGGAGCTGAATTTGCCAAAATCCCGATTTCAGATCTAATGTAGAATAAATAGCAGTACCGTGAAATTTCTGTAGAAGTTCCTCTAATGTCTGTGGTCGATCTGTTTCATTAATAATTATGTCATTGATGTGACGCGAATCAAGTACGAGGCGAAGTGAGCCATCCTTTTTCTTAACAATATGGAGCGGGTTTATGTACGGACTAACTACCGGTTTAATAATTCCTTGGTCAAGCATATCCTGCAATTCTTTCTTAACTTGTTCTCGGTGGATATATGGAATGGGATAATGCTTGGCTTTAAATGTATCATGCTGTTTGACTTGAAATTCATACATAAAACCGGACATAGTACCAGGGATGTTGTCGAAAACTGGAGCTTGCTGTAAAAGAATTTTGTGTAGTTGCGTGCGTTCGTCGTCTGTATTTGCATTGCTCTGCTTAACTTTATCAGAAATCATGTGCATTACATCGTAGTCAGCTTCGTCTGGAGTATTATAGTTATGTACGTACGTATCTGTGAACAATGTGGAATTACAATCTGTGTTACGTGATGCGGAAATGACCTCTATGCGATTAATTGTTTGTTCTTCCGCAAATAGTGAGTGCTGAAATTCTATAGCAAATTGTATATTTCCATCCTTCAACATTAAATAGGAATTCTGAAAATCGATAACTGCGTCGTGTTGTACCAGAAAATTCGTACCTAAAATAACGTCTGTTGTCTATAAAGGAACAATCCAAAAATTTGAGTGAAATGTGTGACCTGCAATGCAAAATGATAAATGGGTCTGTAATTTAACGTCTACTCATTTACTCGATACTGCTCCTTTTACTTTCGTTTTGCCTAATGGTATTGTAGGATAGGTATTCTCTTTATTACACTCGTTGAAAGTTTCTTCATTTATTACTGACATCGATTACTGCTGAAAATTTCGATGAACCAATTTTAGTTTCGATGACAGGATGTGAAATGGATTTTTGCACAATTAGTCTTTCCTGCAAAAGAGTGTCTCTGATGTCGTCAAAAGTAATAACATTTTCGTGAACAACATTCTGCGTGTCTAAAGTAGTGCTTGTGTTACTGGAAGATGCGACCTGCACAATATCTAGTCAAATTCTATCTGACGTATTATTATTGTCAGGACGATTCTGTGGCATTTCGACTATTTGAACTGTTCTATTATTTCTTCCAGACGTATTACGCTCTGGATGATATCTACTGTCTGGTTCAATCATGAGAATGTTGTTGATCATTTTGCTGCTGGTAAGACCGACTGTTATTAAACGTATTTTGGAAATTATGCTCATCGTTTTTACGTCTGTCGTGATAGTCATTTCTATATGGTGCATTGCGATAGGAATTGAAATAATGTGTTTTCTGTACGTAGTTGTTTCTTTGCTGCCGTGCGTTACTATTTGTTGTACCCTGGACTATATGTGCACGCGGCAAAACATAAAAGCTTGGTTGACCTTGTGCATTACATTGTTGGTTAGCTATGCTAACCGGCTGGCTTTCATGCTGTTGTGGTGAAAAACCTCTATTGTTACTAAAATGTGGTTCTTGCTGCTGATAATTTCGACTACCTTGATAATTAAAATTTTGTCTGTTATTAAAGTTCTGGTGGTTGTCGTTCCTAAAGCGTCTGTTACCTTTGCTATTGAAATTACGCGGCTGATCGTAATTGCTGTACGTTTGTTGACCTTGGTTATTATAAGAAAAATTTTTGTTTATATAGGAATAATCCGATTGCTGTACTTCCAAAAGCTGTAACAGATCTCTGAATGCCGAGATATTATCTTTTTGCTGACCAGTTAAAAGTGACACTCTTAATGATCGTGGCAATTTAGAAATACATAATTGAATGAGAGCAGATTCACTATATGGTTCACTTAATTTGGTTCCCATAATTTGGTAAACTAATTAGTTGATCTTTAATTCCATGCTGTGTCGTCTTCGACCAATACGCTGACAGAAAAGCATTCTGAAACTCTTCTACCGAATAGCATTGCCTCGCGATCGGTCTCATACGAGTTGCCGGTTCGCCTTCCAAAAACCTGCAAATAATTCAAGTTTATGCGTAACGGGCCAAGTCGGTGGAAAAGCAAAGCTAAATTGTTGTATCCAATCCAGTGGGTGAATCTGTGTTCTGTCATTTTTAAACACTTTAAATTTTCTCACTGACAGAAAATGTTTGTAATCAAAATTATCGTCTCTGTATGATGGAACACGTTCAGGATTGTAAGAGAATCTATTTCTCTGTGTCTGTTCGGAATCTAAGTCGCGTATTCTCTGTAGATTACCCAAATTACACGCACTGCGTGAGTCTGACAAATGTTCGCAAAGTGGCGTCTGCTGTGATTTGTTAAACCCTGAAACGTTTTTTGTCTCTGTTACCTCTTGCTGTAAACATGACAATTTTCTACGTAAGGCGTTATTAGATGAATCGATCTCATTGATTGTCTGTTGTAGATTTTGAAATTCAGGTGTTTGATTAAATGAAACCGGTGAGGTATCGTCTGATTTGCTGTCATTATTACTTTCAATAACGTCAATACGACTGGCCAATTCATCATATTTTTCAGTCAGTATTTTTACCTGATCATCGGTTTTAGTGTCACAAGCATTAATTTGTTTTTGAATTTTACGTGTGGTTTCGTTCAAGTTTTTAACGTCTGCTTTAATGACATTGGAATCCTGTGTTAGTTCTAATTGTTCGAGTCTGTCTGTCACTGTCTGAAAGTCTGCCATGTGTTTGTCTGTTTTCGATTTAAGATCAGAAATTTCATTACGTAATTCTGTGTTCGACTGTTTGATGGTATTAATTTCATCGGACACTGAAACAATATTGTTGTCTACATACGTTTTTGCTTTCGCAAACAAGTTACGTTTGTCTTCCTGTCTCTGTGCAGTAATTGTTTCCATAACTTGTCGTTTTACTTTATTCTGTTCCTGTATAAATTTGCGGAAACGCGTATCACTGTTTTGTAGGTGAAGATTAAAACGTTCGTCAATTTGAGTGTAATGTTGGCCGAATTTCGCGTCTATCTTTGCATCCATTGTGCGCGAAAGTTCTGCTGTCATTAACTTAAACTCGTCGCGTAATTGTGTAGCTTTTTCAGAACATTGTTTACCGACTCTACTAATTTCGTCTCTGAGTGATTCTGTTGCAGCTGTTTGCATATCCCTTAATTCTTGAGCAACAGATCTAATTTCTTCGCTACTTTTTCTTGAACAAGCCTCAATTTCGTCGCGTAACTGTTTCTCAGTATCATGACACTGCGCGGCAATCTACTCGCTAAGCTGTCTGGAATTGTTGTCTAATTTTTCACTAAGTTTGTCTTATTTTTCATTCTGTTGTCTGAAATTTTCACTAAACTGTTGTTTGAGATTCTCACTTTGTTGTTGTAGCAATCTTGTCATAATTTGTTCCAAGTCAGTATTACCGGCTCTATTCTCTGTCCTATTTGATGCTGTACCTGCAATTGTCACGTTTTGTGTATCCATTTGGATATTCTGCGAATCTTGAAAATGTTTGCCAATCGGATGTGCACTGCCAGTCACTACCTCGGAATTAAATAAATCTGTCGTACTCTGATTATACTGCTCATTTTCGTTAGAAAAATTAGTCTGTTCGTCACGTGAATTTTGCAAACCGGCTGTGCCAAGCTGGGCAGCGCTCACTACAACAGAGCGCCCCGCGGCATCAATTGTCGTCAAATTAACAGAGGAGACAATTGAGTTCGCTTGTTCATCATTAAGATAATAATCATTATTAGTGGTTGGAACGCACTGATTGTCAGTGAACGCAGGATTGTCATCATTACACTGCGTGTCACAAGTACTATCGGTGAAGTTGTTTAAGTCGGTAATTTCATTCATTACACCTCGCGATGTACTATTAATAATTTCTCGCGGCATTTTTATACAAATCACACTTATTCACAAATGAAACAAAGACAATACAAAATTCAACAAATACAAATACAACAAAGAGCAACGAATTGCCGATGGCCTGTGAAAGAAATTGACAAAATTAGTAAAAGCGTTGCGCCAAATCCTAATTATATTTAAGTATATAAGAGCAGATATCTGACTGTTTCTTAGAAGATTCACAAAGAAATACGATCCTGGACCGGATGTCGCCAAGTGTAACCTCCCCGCAGAAATAAAAGAGATTTATATTTAAATGTTAATGGACATCGTGCTAAATGTAACCTCCCAGCAGAAATAAAAGAAAAGTCTATGATAATGAAAACGAGCCAAATATTTTGTCCCCTCAAAAATTATAGAATAATAATGACCCAAATGTAAACTCGACACAGAAACTGAGAAATGAAATTTAATCATTAAACCCACAATAATAGGGCAGCATCGCTGACCTTAGGCCCTGTGCAATAATTAATCTGATAAATTGATTCTGGGAGGAAAAGCATAGGTAATATTGTTTCAATATTGCTTAAAAACGATTGCTTTGAAAACAAAATTATTATTGGGGCATTTCTTGAACAAATTAATTACAATTAACATACATTACATTATCAGATGTGCGCAATGCTGCTTCATTACCTTATTTAACAATATACCTCGTCCCGAACCTTGACCAGAGATGTAAAGGGCGCACGCCGCCGATCCATGCCGACGCCCGCTCAGTACTACCGTCCACTCGCTACTACAGTCGGCTGACTACTACCGACTCATTGCAGCTCGCAACTTCCTACTCGCTCTGCCGACTCCACACACACTACTTCCGACCGAGTCCAACTCGCAACTCAACTCTCTCGCAGTCAAGCGCAGACTAGACACGATAAATAACTCTCTGGTCAGAGATTCTGTCATGCCTCGCTATCGCTGGTAATGAATACATATGAAACGTACGCGTTTCACTTTGCCCCAAGATAACGTAACAGTTACAACTTAATTGCCGCGCGGGGTAGCCGCGCGGTCTTGAGCGTCTTGTTACGGTCCGTGGGGCTCCTCGCGTCGGAGTTACGAGTGCTCCCTCGGGCATGGGTGTGTGTGTTGTCCATAACGTAAGTTAGTTTGAGTCAGATTAAGTAGTGTGTAGGCTTGTGGACGGATGACCTCAGCAGTTTGGTCCGATAAGACCTTACCACAAATTTGAAAAAAAATTCCAACTTAATTTTGAGAACATGGCAGAAGGCAGTGCTGAAACCAGAGATATTTCTACTCTGTGGAGAAGAACAGAGACACTATACAAAGCAAAGCATTTGCATATTTCAGAGACAATCGCTGCTACATACACCGACGAAAAAAAGCGCAGCAGCAAAATATAATTAATGTAAAGTGAGGAATTTTCGGGAACACATTTATCTAGGTTACATATTTAAGTGATTATTATTGCAAGAGCATGGGGTAATGTAGCCGCGAGATAAGCCATTGCAAATGTGTAATGCCGGTACATTAATAACAGCCGGAATGTTTAATGCAGGCGTGCAAACGTGAATGCGTTTTGTTGTACAGTCGCCAGATGTCATTTTGTGGGATGGAGTTCCGTGGCTGTTGCACTTAGTCGGTCAGTACACGGACGATTAATTATATATGTGGATAACACTGGAGTTACCGTCCGATGATGTCCCAGACGTGCTCGATTGTAGACATCTGGTGATGGAGCAGGACAAGGCAACATGTCGATACACTGTACAGCATTTTGGTTTATAACATCGGTATGTGGGCGAGCATTATCCTGTTGGAAAACATGCCCTGTTCATGAATGGCAGCGCAACAGGTTTAATCACCAGACTGACTGACAAATTTGCAGTCAGGGTGCGTGGGATAACCGCAAGAGTGCTCTTGCTGTTATACGAAATCGCACCCCACACAGGCATATAAGTCCAGTGTGTCTAGCATGCAGACAGATTGCTTCCAGGCCCTCAACAGACCTATTTCTAACCAACACACGGGCCTCACTGGCACCGAGGCAGAACACAACAGACCTCCAGTACGATGGGCCAGAGCCATACGCCGAACGCGATGCCGACCCCTGTGGCCGAGCGGTTCTAGGCGCTACAGCCTGGAACCGCGCGACCGCTACGGTCGCAGGTTCGAATCCTGCCTCGGGCATGGATGTGTGTGATGTCCTTAGGTAGGTTAGTTCTAAGTTCTAGGGGACTGATGACCTCAGAAGTTAAGTTCCATAGTGCTCAGAGCCATTTGAACCGAACGCGATGGTGTTCCCTCTTAGTAGTGCCAAGTGGCCATCCGAAGCTGCCTTCTTGCTACCATACATTCTCGTGTCCACCGCTGCCAGCAATCATGTACAGTGGCTTGGTTCCTGCCAAGTCTTTCTGCAGTATCGCAGAAGGAACATCCGGCTGCCCCGTAGCTCCATTACAGGACCTCGTTCAAACTCAGTGAGTTGTTGATAATGGCGTCTTAGTCGCCTTAGAGGCATTCTTGAGTAACATAAACTCACCATGTCCAATCTCAAAGGTAACAAACGCTCACGACCGTTAATGCGCATGTTTGTAGCAAACGTGATTTGCATTCTCCTAGTGGCGCCACTAGGGCCAAATTTGATGTATATGGTGACAATTATTGAACTATATGCAACAAAACCACCATAACTTCTGACGGTTTGCGTTAGGACGTTCAAACATCACAGTTGGCTGCTGGCCACTATGGGTATTACTTTGCTTTGGTTTAGCAACGAAGCCCACTTTCATTTCGATGGGTTTGTCAATAAGCAAAACTGGCGCTGTTGGGAGACTGAGAATCCTCATTGCGCGATCGAGAAGTCTCTTCAACCTCAACGGGTGACTGTGTTGTGTGCAATGTCACGAAATAATCGGTGCGATATTCCTTGAAGGTACGGTGGCTACAGAACGGTACTTGAAGGTTTTGGAAGGTGATTTGGTCCCCATTATCCAAAGTTAGTCTCATTTTGACCAGATGTGGTTCATGCAAGATGTAGCTAGAGCACATCGAAGAAGGAAAGTGTTTCATGTCGTGGAGGACCACTTTGGGGACCACGTTCTGGGTCTGGTGTAGCCAGAGGCTTCTAACACGGGCCTCGATTGGCCGCCGTGTTCTCCGGAACCGAACACATGCGACTCCTTTTTGTGGAACTATTATTAAAGATAAAGTGTACAGCAATAACTCCAAAAACATTGCTCAGCTGAAAACAACCATTCAGGAGGTCAGCAACAGCATCGATGTTCCGACACTTCAGCGAGTCACGTAGAATTTCACTATTCGTCTGCGCCACATCATCGCCAAGGGTGGCAGGCATATCGAACATGTCATAAGCTAAGTCCTAATAACTGTAGTTACGTTTACGTGTTGAATAAAGTGTGTGCACGCCGTAGTTTATAAGTAATTTACGTTTTTTAATATACACTACCGCTGATTAATTTCAATATACTCTAGTATTTCGGATTTACAACACAAGTCAAACGTTATTTATCACAAAATGTAATTGTATTAACCTCCAAATATATAATATAATCACAATCATTGTATTTTACTTTCAAAGTATCCTCCTTTGGATTTAATGATGCGTCACAAACTCGATGCATGCGGTCAATTAGTTTTTGTAGGTATCGTGTATCTATATGATTCCACACAACCTTAACAATATTCAAGAGATGTTCCTTGCTCAATATATTAACTTTCCTGATACGTCTGTCCACCTCATCCCACACCGTTTCAATGGGATTACAATCGGGGCTTTGGGACGGCCATACCATACCATTCAGTACTTTCTGTCTTTCCTTTGATGTTATGTAGATCGTACAGTATGCCGACCGACTTTTTGGGTCATTATCCTGTTTTAAGGTGAACCCTGCCCCTACTAAGCGCAATCCACTTCGTATTGGCATGATATTGAGGTACACGGTGGTACTGCTTCTGATTCATTCATCCTTCCATTTTCACAATGTCGCCAGCTCTACCTCCAGCAAAACATCCCCAAACCATTAATAGAACCTCCACCGTGATTAACTGTATGTAGAACACATTGCAGGGCTATCCTTTCCCCTACAAATGGGCGAACAAATATTCTCCTTCTGGTTCCAAAAATCTCGAACTTCGATTCATCGGTGAATAACACCTTCGGCCCCTCTTCCGAAGTCCAATTACGATGTTTTCTAGCCCAATCAGATCTCATCTGTTTATTTATGAGCCTCAGCAGGGGTTTTCTTGCTGTGACACATCCTTTCAAGCCGGCTTCAGTCAGACCCCTTTTCACTGTTGCAACAGATATTGTTGTCCTATTCATTTCTACCAATTCTGCACGAATCTGGGGCACTGTTTTGAATCTGTTTCTCTTACTGGTAATTCTGACATATTTATCATCACTTTTAGTTGTTTTACGAGGTAGTCCTGGTCACGGTATGTCCTTACTACTACTTGTCTTCTGGCGGTGAAGGGCGTATTGCACTCCCCTTATAGGCATACTACACTGTTTCACAATTTGGCGAATAAATAAACCTGCTTGGCTATGTGCTACAATTGCAGCATGTTTTTCTATGGATATCTCTACTCTTGGAATCATACTAACGACATGCACGCTTCAGTGTCATGAAGAAACTGACGTGCACGAACCACATGTTACGTATCGTAGCAATGCTTGCCATTTGCTGCCGACATCACCTCACTACAGGGAACAACACAGATGCAACAAATGCGGTGTCCATCGGCAAACAGGTAAACAAACCTATCAGACGGGTAAAAAAATTGTTCAGATGGTTCTGAGCACTATGGGACTTAACTGCTGAGGTCATCAGTCCCCTAGAACTTAGAACTACTTAAACCTAACTAACCTAAGGACGTCACACACATCCATGCCCGAGGCAGGATTCGAACCTCGACCGTAGCGGTCGCGCGGTTCCAGACTATAGCACCTAGAACTGCTCGGGCGCGCCGGCCGGCTATTAGACAGGTACATAACGTTAATGTACACAATATTGTTTGTTGCATACTATTGTATCTCGATGACCACAAACAGAAATCATGATATATGAACAACTGTTCTCTTCCAGAATAAAATTTTCACTCTGCAGCGGAGCGTGCGCTGATATGAAACTTCCTGGCAGATTAAAACTGTCTGCCAGACCGAGACTCGAACTCGGGTCTCGAGATCGAGTGTCGGTCCGGCACACAGCTTTAATCTGCCAGAAAGTTTCAACTGTTCACTTCTTTGTTTCTTTAACCGTAAGCACGATATTACACCTTATCTACAGAGAACCAGATGTCATTTATTGGGTGTATTGAAATTAATGAGCGGTAGTGTAGTTCAATGATTATCGCCCTGCAGAAACACACCTTCCAATTTTGGTTTATCTCTCACTACATCTGCTGGGATTTTTTTTTCCGTCAGTGTGTATCGCTTATGTAGATGTAAGTTCTCGAACCGTCAGTCTGTTAAGCAGTTTCACGGTGACAGAACTGAATTTACAAAATTTTATGTTAAAAGTTCAATATTAATTTAAATACACGGAATTTACACTGAAGTACCAAAAAAACTGGTATAGGCATGCGTATTCAAATACAGAGCTATGTAAACAGGTTGAATGCGGCGCTGCGGTCGACAACGCCAATATAAGACAGCGAGTGTCTGGCGCAGTTGTTAGATCCGTTACTGCTGCTAAAATGGCAGGTTATCAAGATTTAAGTGAATTTGAACGTGGTGTTATAGTCGGAGCACGAGCGATGGGACACAGCATCCCTGAAGTTGCGATGAAGTGGGGATTTTGCCGTATGACCCTTTCACGGGTGTACCGTGAATACCAGGAATATGGTAAAACGTAAAATCTGCGACATCGCTGCGGCCGGAAAAAGATCCTGCAAGAACGGTACCAACGACAAGAGAATCGTTCAAGATGACAGGAGCGGAAACCTTCCCCAAATAGTTGCAGATTTCAGTGCTGGGTTATCAACAATTGACACCGTGCGAAGAATTCAATATAACGTCATCGATATGGGCTTTCAGATTCGAAGGCCCTCTCGTGTACCCTTGATGATCGCACTACACAAAGCTTTACGCCTCGTCTGGGCCCGTCAACACCGACATTGGAATGTTGATGACTGCAAACATGTTCCCTGGACGGAAGAGTCTCGTTTCAGGTTGTATCACGGATGGTCGTGTGCGGGTATAGGGACAACCTCATGAATCCATGGACCCTGCATGTCAACAAGAGACTGGTCAAGCTGGTGGAGGCTCAGGCGTGTGCAGTTGGAGCGGTATGGGACTCCTGATACGTATACATACTACTCTGATGGGTGACACGTAAGTAAGCTTCCTGTCTGATCACCTGCATGCCTTCATGTCCATTGTGGTTTCCGACGGACTTGGGAAGTTTCAGCAGGACAATGCGACACTCCATACGACCAGAATTGCTTGAGAGTTACTCCAGGCACACTCTTCTGAGTTAAACATTTCCGGTGGCCACCAAACTCCCCAAACACGAACGTTATTGAGCAAATCTCTCTAAGCACTAAGGGACTTAAAACCTGTGGTCATTAGTCCCCCAGAACTACTTAAATCTAACTAAGCTAAGGACATCACACACATTCACGCCCGAGGCAGAATTCGAACCTGCGACCGTAGCAGCCACGCGGTTCCGGACGGAGCGCCAAGAACCGCTCGTCCACCGCGGCCGGCGTTATTGAGCATATCTGGGAAGCCTTTCAACGTGCTGTTCAGAAGAGATTTCCACCCCTTCGCACTCTTACGGATTTACGGACAGCACTGCAGGATTCATGGTGTCAGTTCCATCCAGCACTATCTCAGACATTAGTCATCAGATACGTGCTCGCGGGGATCCTACACGGGTTTAGAAAGGTGTAACAGTTTCTGTGGCTCTTCAGTGTACCTCTTTAGACGTGAAATGATTGATTTTTGTGGACACTGTTTTATGTGAGTTTTTCCGTTGTGTTAACGAAGATACCGATGCCTGCAGGTTTCCTGACTGCTAATGTACACCACTGGCTATTAAATTTGCTACACCACGAAGATGACGTGCTACAGAGGCGAAATTTAACCGACACGAAGAAGATGCTGTGATGTACAAATGATTAGCTTTACAGAGCATTCACACAAGGTTGACACCGGTAGCGACACCTACAACGTGCTGACATGAGGAAACTTTCCATCCGATTTCTCATACACAGACAGCAGTTGACCGGCGTTGCCTGGTGAAACGTTGTTGTGATGCCTCGTGTAAGGAGGAGAAATGCGTACCATCACGACTTTGTTAAAGGTCGGAATCTAGCCTATCAAAAAAGGCTCTGAGCACTATGGGACTTAACATGTATGGTCATCTGTCCCCTAGAACTTAGAACTACTTAAACCTAACTAACCTAAGGACGTCACACAACACCCAGTCATCACGAGGCAGATAAAATCCCTGTCCCCGCCGGGAATCGAACCCGGGAACCCGGGCGTGGGAATCTAGCCTATCGCTATTACGGTTTATCGTATCGCGGTATCGCGGCATTGCTGCTCGCGTTGGTCGAGATACAATGACTGTTAGCAGAATATGGAATCGGTGGGTTCAGGGGGGTAATACGTAACGCCGTGCTGGATCCCAACGGCCTCGTATCACTAGCAGTCGAGATCACAGGCATCTTATTCTCATGGCTGTAACGGATCGTGCAGCCACGTCTCGATCCCTGAGTCAAGAGATGGGAGCGTTTGCAAAACAACACCATCTGCACGAACAGTTCGACGACGTTTGCAGCGGCATGGACTAGCAGTTCGGAGACCATGGCTGCGGTTACACTTGACGCTGCATCACAGACAGGAGCGCCTGCGATTGTGTACTCAACGATGAACCTGGGTGCACGAATGGCAAAACGTCATTTTTTCGGATGAATCCAGGATCTGTTTATAGCATCATGATGGTCGCATCCGTATTTGGCGACATCGCGGTGAACGCACATTGGAAGCTTGTATTCGTCATCGCCATACTGGCGTATCACCCGGCGTGATGGTATGGGGTGCCATTGGTTACATGTCTCGGTCACCTCTTGTTCGCATTGACGGCACTTTGAACAGTGGACGTTACATTTTAGATGTGTTACGATTCGTGGCTCTACCCTCCATTCGATCCCTGCGAAACCCTACATTTCAGCAGGATAATGCACGACCGCATGTTGCAGGTCCTGTACGGGCCTTTCTGGATACAGAAAATGTTCGACTGCTGCCCTGGCCAGCACATTCTCTAGATCTCTCACCAATTGAAAACGTCTGGTCAATGGTGGCCGAGCAATTGGCTCGTCACAAAGCGCCAGTCAGTACTCTTGATGAACTGTGGTATCGTGTTGAAGCTGCATGGGCAGCTGAACCTGTACAAGCTGTGTTTGACTCAATGGCCAGGCGTATCAAGGAAGTTATTACGGCCAGAGGTGGTTGTTCTGGGTACCGATGTCTCAGGATCTATGCACCCAAATTGCGTGAAAATGGAATCACATGTCAGTTCTAGTATAGTATATTTGTCCAATTAATACCCGTTTATCATCTGCATTTCTTCTTGGTGTAGCAATTTTAATGGCCAGTAGTGTATTACCGGCTCGATCACATTACGTAGTGTCGAGAGCAGTAATGGGAATCGGTCGGCCAGCAGGCGAGATAACGGCGGTGGGACGCGGCGGAGGTGACGGCGGCGGCGGCCCGCGAGGCGGGGCCGGCCGCCACATAAAGCCGGTGGCCGCGGGCCCTGGGGCCAGTGCAGCCAGCGCCCCTGCCATGGCCGCCCCCAGCACCGCGCTCCTCTTCCTCCTACTGGCGGCCGCCGCCGCGTCGGCGGCGGAGCAGCAGCTGGCGTGGTGGCAGTCCGGCGTCGTCTACCAGATCTACCCCAAGTCCTTCAAGGACAGCGATGGCGACGGAGTCGGCGACCTCAACGGTAAGGTACCGGGCCACGCTCTTTCGACGTTTCACAAGACATTATAACGGTCGCCTACATCTACATCTACATCTACATTTATACTCCGCAAGCCACCCAACGGTGTGTGGCGGAGTGCACTTTACGTGCCACTGTCATTACCTCCCTTTCCTGTTCCAGTCGCGTATGGTTCGCGGGAAGAACGACTGTCTGAAAGCCTCCGTGCGCGCTCTAATCTCTCTAATTTTACATTCGTGATCTCCTCGGGAGGTATAAGTAGGGGGAAGCAATATATTCGATACCTCATCCAGAAACGCACCCTCTCGAAACCTGGCGAGCAAGCTACACCGCGATGCAGAGCGCCTCTCTTGCAGAGTCTGCCACTTGAGTTTATTAAACATCTCCGTAACGCTATCACGGTTACCAAATAACCCTGTGACGAAACGCGCCGCTCTTCTTTGGATCTTCTCTATCTCCTCCGTCAGACCGATCTGGTACGGATCCCACACTGATGAGCAATACTCAAGTATAGGTCGAACAAGTGTTTTGTAAGCCACCTCCTTTGTTGATGGACTACATTTTCTAAGCACTCTCCCAATGAATCTCAACCTGGTACCCGCCTTACCAACAATTAATTTTATATGATCATTCCACTTCAAATCGTTCCGCACGCATACTCCCAGATATTTTACAGAAGTAACTGCTACCAGTGTTTGTTCCGCTATCATATAATCATACAATAAAGGATCCTTCTTTCTATGTATTCGCAATACATTACATTTGTCTATGTTAAGGGTCAGTTGCCACTCCCTGCACCAAGTGCCTATCCGCTGCAGATCTTCCTGCATTTCGCTACAATTTTCTAATGCTGCAACTTCTCTGTATACTACAGCATCATCCGCGATAAGCCGCATGGAACTTCCGACACTACCTAGTCGTAGATATTGCTATAATCGCCCTATTTCACTCTCATTTACGGAGCTTGTTAGCACTTGATGTTAGGTTGGCGCCATTAAAATGCATTGTGGAAATCGCTGCTGCTTGCTGGATCGCTACTGTGTCTCGAAGGTAATGCTGGCTCTAAATCTGGTTGTCTAGGGGTAAAAAGATGAGGTCCGTGTTTTTGATGTGCTTTTGATGATAAATAATGAGTCTTCAGGTCCAGATTGTATACCGATTAGGTTTCTTTCAGATTACGCTAATACAATAGCTCCCTACTTAGCAATCATATACAACCGTTCGCTCACAGATTGATCAGTACCTACAGATTGGAAAATTGCGCAGGTCTTACCAGTGTTTAAGAAGGATAGTAGGAGTAATCCATCGAACTACAGACCTATATCACTGACGTCGGTTTGCAGTAGGGTTCTGGAGCATATACTGTATTCAAACATTATGAATCACCTCGAAGGGAACGATCTATTGATACGTAATCAGCATGGTTTCAGAAAACATCGTTCTTGTGCAACGCAGCTAGCTCTTTATTCGCACGAAGTAATGGCCGCTATCGACAGGGGATCTCAGGCTGATTCCATATTTCTCGATTTCCGGAAAGCTTTTGACACCGTTCCTCACAAGCGACTTCTAATCAAGCTGCGGGCCTATGGGATATCGTCTCAGTTGTGCGACTGGATTCGAGATTTCCTGTCAGGAGGGTAGCAGTTCGTAGTAATAGACGGCAAATCATCGAGTAAAATTGAAGTGATATCAGGTGTTCCCCAGGGAAGCGTCCTGGGACCTCTGCTGTTCCTGATCTATATAAGTGACCTGGGTGACAATCTGAGCAGTTCTCTTAGGTTGTTCGCAGATGATGCTGTAATTTACCGTCTAGTAAGGTCATCTGAAGACCAGTATCAGTTGCAAAGAGATTTAGAAAAGATTGCTGTATGGTGTGGCAGGTGGCAGTTGACGCTAAATAACGAAAAGTGTGAGGTGATCCACGTGAGTTCCAAAAGAAATCCGTTGGAATTCGATTACTCGATAAATAGTACAATTCTCAAGGTTGTCAATTCAACTAAGTACCTGGGTGTTAAAATTACGAACAACTTCAGTTGGAAAGACCAAATAGATAATACTGTGGGGGAGGCGAGCCAAAGGTTGCGTTTCATTGGCAGGACACTTAGAAGATGCAACAAGTTCACTAAAGAGACAGCTTACGCTACGCTCGTTCGTCCTCTGTTAGAATATTGCTGCGCGGTGTGGGATCCTTACCAGGTGGAATTGACGGAGGACATCGAAAGGGTGCAAAAAAGGGTAGCTCGTTTTGTATTATCACGTAATAGGGGAGAGTGGGTGGCAAATATACGCGAGTTGGGATGGAGGTCATTAAAGCATAGACGTTTTTCGTCGCGGCGAGAGCTATTTACGGAATTTCAGTCACCAACTTTCTCTTCCGAATGCGAAAGTATTTTGTTGAGCCCAACCTACATAGGTAGGAATAATCATCAAAATAAAATAAGAGAAATCAGAGCTCGAACAGAAAGGTTTAGGTGTTGGTTTTTCCCGCGCGCTGTTCGGGAGTGGAATGGTAGAGAGATAGTATGATTGTGGTTCGATGAACCCTCTGCCAAGCACTTAAATGTGAATTGCAGAGTAGTCATGTAGATGTAGATGTATATGTAGAAACCAACAAATATTTAAACTTCAAATATTTATTACTCTGGTGGCCATCTTAATTCCACTGTCCACCAAAGACAATGACACAACACAAAGTAGCACTTCTTTTACACGTTCTTTGCAATGATTATCCACCTCGGACAATAACACACATACACTATACCAAAGTGACATTTAGACTCCGCTCCCGACCATTCTTGCTGCTTGTATTTATAACCTTGTCAAAGTACTACTAAAAAGATATATAGTTTATAAGTCACATGTACATCTGTTATCATAATTTGTGCAGAAAAGTTATTAATTTATATCGGGTGACGTAATTTAACAGGTTATTAAAATGACAGACAGATTTGTTGACTTGACAGAATAATTCTTTGTTACAAAAAGGCCGTTTTTTAGAAGTCGGTCAATTGCCTTCTCTAATTTGCATAAATAAGTAAATAACATGAATTATTAAGAATTACATTGGTTTTCGTCTAAAACAGGAGTGTTTACGTGAATACTGAGTGAAAACGGTCCTAGTCAACAAATTGGTTTCACTGGGTGATTTTTATTTAAGGAGATCCAAAATACGTAAGTTGGCCACTATTTTTCGTACTTCATATTAATTATTTAAGATGAACTTAGTGTTTTTACATGATGACATTTGCTGTATCAGTGATCAAGTGATATTAACTGTTGTGTGGGTCAATTATTCAGTATAACTTAAAGCGTTGACTGTTTATGGAGACATGTTATGCAGTCATTGTTAACATACACAATAACTTTTCTATAATCATAAATACTCGTTAAACTGGTTGAATTTGAAGGGTATTGCATTCTTCGGCAAAGTAAAGTCTTTAATAGGTTCCGTTACAACCTCACCGAAGACCAGGTGCGGTTTTCAACATACTCGACCCGCAGAGGACAGTCTACTTACGAACACACCATGCTTTTTAGTCGATAATTCAACGCAGCGAATGATTCTCGATTCACATAATGGAATAGGCACTATAGATCGCCAAAAGGAGTTTCTGCCGTTTCCTACCTTTCTTGTAGTTGGTAGACAGAAGTTTTGAGCAGGATTTGTAAATATTTCGAGTTCTACATATTTAAGTACTGTATAACATATCACATCTTCGTTTAGATCCTCACTCTGCAAGCCATTCTGCCGGCCGGAGTGGCCGAGTGGTTCTAGGCGCAACAGTCTGGAACCGCGCGACCGCTACGGTCGCAGGTTCGAATCCTGCCTCGGGCATGGATGTGTGTGATGTCCTTAGGTTAGTTAGGTTTAAGTAGTTCTTAGTTCTATGGGACTGATGACCTCAGATGTTAAGTCCCATAGTGCTCAGAGCCATTTGAACCATTTGCAAGCCATTCTATATCCACAATTACGTGATTACTTTTCAATTCACAATTAAGTGCCTGGTAGATGTTTCTTCCAACCACCTTCAAGCCATTTCTCTACATGATGATGATGTTTGGAGGGCGCTTAACTGCGCAGTTATCAGCGCCCATACAAATTCCCAACTTTTGCTCAGGAATGTTGATGAAATGATGAGGACAGTACAAACACCCAGTCATCTCGAGGCAGGTGAATATCCCTGACCCCGCCGGGAATCGAACCCGTGCTCAGGAATGTTGATGAAATGATGAGGACAGTACAAACACCCAGTCATCTCGAGGCAGGTGAATATCCCTGACCCCGCCGGGAATCGAACCCGGGACCCCGTGATCGGGAAGCGAGAACGCGACCGTGAGACCACGAGCTGTGGACATTTTCCACTCTCGAACAGTGCGTGGGAAAACAAATACTGAAATCTTTCCGCGCGATCTCTGATTTCTTTTATTTTATTACAATGATCGTATCTCCCTATGTAAGTAGGTGCCAACAAAATATTTTTTGCAATCGGGGGAGAAAATTTGTGATCGAAATTTCATGAGAAGGTCCTGCCGCGGCGAAGAAATCTTTGTTTTAATGATTGCCTTTCCAGTTTTAACATTTATTATTACTTTTAAACACTGCATTCAGCCGGGAGAATCAATCGTGTGGACAATTTGCTCCTTTTACGAAAGATTGCGAATTTCAGATGTGTACGAAGCCATTTTGGACGATTTGACACAGACTCAGTGATTGCAGGCTCTCTTCGACACAGCTGAAACTTCCCCACTAATTACAGGGCCAACGTGATCATCAAATGATTCAGAAAAAACTCATTCATTCATTCACTCCATAACAAAAAAGTCACAAACCTTATTTATGAAGGAAATTGTGTATTCAATCCATCTCCATTACATGTCCAGATCTCCGTAGATACCACGTCTTAATTATTTTCCGTTTACAGTCTCTTTCTCTTCAAACCGCTAGCGGCACAAATGTTAATTGGCTCGCTTTACCGAGAAGAAAAGCAAAATATGTCTCTCTCAGAAACACGTCAATCCCTCAACAGATACTCCAGAAGCTGTCCTAGTTACCACTCTAACAACCATGGAGAATGCATATATGCATCTCTGTTATTTCAAAGAATAAACGCACTAAAAAATACTTTGGCGTCGTCGAGCTGTCGCCGCATATGTTACGAGAAAATCAGATCAGATACTTTTCCAAAGTGAATGAATGTGGATGGTTTGATTGACAATGATTAATTGGTGCGTGGTAGAGGGTATTTTCTGCGGGGACATTACACAGTCCGTGTATCATATCCGCGGCATTTTCTCCCTTGTTTCCCGATGAACAAAACGTGCTGCCCTTTTTTCAACTTTTCAAAGTATTCCTTCAGTTCCATCTCAAGCGGATCCCACACAGCAGAGCAACACTCCAGAAGAAGATGGACAAGCGTGGTGGAAGTCTCTTTAGTCTCTTTACTAGACGTGCTGCACTTTCTAAGTGTTCTGCCAATAAGAGGCAGTCTTTGGCGTGCTATCCCAACAATATTATCTACGTGATCGTTCCACTTTAACTTATTCATTTATCTAATCCCTATGCATTTAGTTGAGTTTACAGCTTTGACGCTTGTTTATCTGAAATTTATCGAATTATTTTAATGCTCATGTGGATGACTTCACAGTTATCATGATTTAGCGCCAGTTGCCATTTTCCGCACCATACAGATATCTTGTCTAATTCAATTTGCAATTAGTTTTGATGATTTTATAAGACGGTAAATGACAGCATCATCTGCAAACAATGTATCGATGACTTTCCGTCAGTTATTACGAACTGTCACTTTTCTGACAGGGAATCACGACTCCAGTCACACACGTAAGATGATACACCATACGCACCCACTTTAATTTGAAGCCGGTCGCTGTGGCCGAGCGTTTCTAGGCGCTTCAGTCCGGAACTGCGCTGCTGCTACGGTCGCAGTTTTGTATCCTGCCTCGGGCAGGATGTGTGTGATGCCCTTAGGTTAGTTAGGTTTAAGTAATTCAAAGTCTAGGGTACTGATAACCTCAGATGTTAAGTCCCATAGTGCTTAGAGCCATTTGGACCATTTTTAATTATAAATCGCTTGTGAGAAACGATGTCAAAAGCCTTCTGGAAATCTAGAAATATGGATTCAATTTGAGATCACCTGTCATTACATCGTGAGAATCAAGAGCTAGTTGCGTTTCACAAGAACGATATTTTCCACATCCGAATTGCCTATTTGTAAATAAACCGTTTTGTTCGGTTTGATTAATAATATTCGACCAGCACATATGTTCCGGTATCTTGCTGCATATCGACGTTAGTGATATGCGTGTGTAACTCAGAGATTTACTCCTTTTCGTTTCTTGGGTATTGGTGTGACTTGTGCAACGTTCCACTCTCTGGATTCGGATCTTTCTACGACCGAGAGATTGTATATGATTGATAACTGTGGAGCTATTGCATCAGCCGAATCTGGAAGGAAGGCGAGTCATTTCCAATCTGGACCAGAAGCTTTGCCTTTCTTAAGTTTTTCATCTACTTATAGAGCTATAGGTTACTCATGGTGGCAGTTGTTTTTGATTCTACAGTACATGCAGGAAACTACTTCCATTACCACTACAGTGCTCCCCTTTCCTTTTCTGCTCGCGTGTGATGCGTGACACGAACGAATTTCGTTAATCTCCTATATGATCTCGAATATATTCGAATTTCGCGACACGACTAATCGTGAAACGTATGCGGGAGCAAGCAATATGTAACATCATTCATGTTGGGAAGTACGCTCATCGAATTTCTCCACTAAATCTGTCAGCCGGCCGGTGTGACCGAGAGATCCTAGGTTCTGGAACCGCGCGACCACTTCGGTCGCAGGTTCGAATCCTCCCTCGGGCATGGATGTTTGTGATGTCCTTAGGTTAGTTAGGTTTAAGTAGTTCTAAGTTCTAGGGGACTGATGACCTCAGCTGTTAAGTCCCATAGTGCTCAGAGCCATTTGGACCATTTGAACTATACCCGTCACGCACAAAGCGTCTATTGTAGCGTTTGTCGCAGAAGTTTGAAGCACGTGCTCGCAAAACCCTCGCGCTTACTACAAGAACCCGTCACGAAACACGCCGCTCTTCTTTGGATCTTCTCCAAGAGCCATATTCAAGAATCGGTCGAACTAGTATTTTGTGGTTCAGTTCTGTCGTGGATAAAGTACATCCACTTTTCGTACTTCCAATCCTTCCCGCTTCTCGTACAGCTAGCTTAATGTGCTGTTTCGCTTTAGGTCAGTCGGGACGTGTGGTCGTAGATTTTTACGCTTGATCTGTTTGCAGTGACCTATCGTCAATAGTGTAATCTAACAGTATTCGGTCTTTCCATCTATTTTAGCGCAATGTGTTACCTTATTTACGTTAATATTCAATGCCAGTAACTCACTCCTTGACGTGACTACATGCATATCACTGAAGCTTTCTGTCGTTGCAGCTCTCCTAAATACAACAGCATTATCCACGAATAATCTCAAGTACGTCCTAGCTTAGTGTACGATATCAATTATACAGACCATGAACAGCAGTGGCCCTATGAGCCTCCCTTCAGGTACGCCCGAGGTTGCTTTTACTTCTGATGATCTAGCAAACTTATCGTAGACGTCTAAGTAATTGTATCTCATATACCAGGTTCGTACCATTGAGTGCAAAACATGTTAATGTTTAACAGACGTGCTCAGGAAAAGTTGAACTGTGACATACAATAATGGGTCGGCCGGCGTGAAATATTTACGATATGAACCCAACTCATGTATTCCAAAATGAATGAAAGAACGAGAGCCTATACCTTGATAAAAGAATAAATTTATACAAATAATTAAAAGAGGAATTGCAGAAAAAATTAATATATCTTTACCTGGCTATTTCTCAGTTGTTCATTTAATAATACCGTATTACATATTGACAGCGAATCAGAACTAGAAATTTATTTTCGCTGTACTAAGTTAGTTATCCTACCGTCATCGACGGCTATGTAATACCGTGCAAATATGAATGGACTAGAAAAAAATTTAAAGTACACGAAAAGTGTCTTTAACAAAAACTGATTGGCATCGAGCATACAGGTTTAGAAGATGTAGAATTATTATTTTTCCAAATTTACAAATGTATTATGTTATATTTTCTTAATGTGTTGACACTATGAAAATAATATCATAAACGATAGTCAGTTCTTTCGTTCAAGTAAAATTACATAGCAATCATAGCTTCAAGGTGGTAATTATTCATCTTATTTTAAAAATTATCCAACCCCACGCTCGTTAGCTGTAAAAATACGAACAGATGGTGTCGTCAATCTGTTACCCATCTCCATTGACAACGTCCAGAATATACGCAGTTGCGTCGCCATTCAACCATATGGTACCTGGTTCCAGAATATGATCTGTCGTCAGAGTTTTACCAACAAGGAAGTAGTTACTGACCACCAGAAATAACGCTTTTTCCTCTCCCAGAATTTGGTAACCACTCCGCAGTGTCGCCAAGGCAAAGAGAAGACGTGACACTCATGATGGTGATGTATCCGTGATGTGACCTGTGCGTTAACCACTACGCCACCTCGTTATGTGCCTGTAAATGCTTATATTTGGATAGAAATGGCAGATCGCTGTCGTTCTCTCTCTCTCTCTCTGTACGCATGTGTGTGTGTGTGTGTGTGTGTGGGAGGGACAGTCAGAGGAACAAAGAGAGAAAGACAATTTGAGAGGGAGAGTTGGAGCAAGAGAGAGGGGGTGAAAGTGGAGGAGGGTGATGGAAAGGCAGGAGAGAGGGGTGAGAAAAAGTTCATGAGAGGGAGGGGAGGAAGGAGGGAAGAGTAGCGAAGAAAGGGAGAACGAGAGGGTTAGAGAGTGATGGAGGGAAGGAGAGAGGTGTGACGAAGTGCAAATGGAGGTGAGGCAGAGAGAGAGAGAGAGAGAGAAGGGGGAAGGAAGGGGGTGAGGAAGCGAAAGAGGAGGAGAGTGGAAAGAGAAAATGGAGGGGAGAGATTAAAAAGGGGAGAGAGAGTGAGAAACGGAGAGAAAGAGGGCAGAAGAGAAGTAGAGAGGTATGTGGGAGAGGGAGAGAGAGGGGGGAGAGAGAGAGGGAGAGAGAGAGAGAGAGAGAGAGAGAGAGAGAGAGAGAGAGCGGGAGAGATAGGGTAGAAAAAGAGGGGAGAGAGAGAGAGAGAGAGAGAGAGAGAGAGAGAGTGAGGAATGGAGGCAAGAGAAAGGAAAGCAAAATAAAAAGAGAAATAGATGAATAGGAAGAAAGAGAGAACGAATGTATGTGTGAAGGAATATATTTCTGAATTTGACTATTAACACTGAGAAAGTGAACCAATTTGGCAATTAAGACTGAGAAAGTGTACAATGGTAACCGACCTCCAGTATTTTTCCCACTGCTGCTTGTTGTTAATACATGATGCATTGAAAGTAGTTTTACCAGGTCGTCACATACTATGACATTATCTTGCTGCGATAGCAAAACCTAGTGATAAATGAGCTTTCATTCCGAAGACGTTAGAAAATAACTACTAGTGTAGTTAGCTTGTACTATCGTAAGATCTGTGCAAGGCTAACTTTAAGTAGCAGCATTTACAGTATTTCTATCCAAGGTGTTTCGCGGAAATTCGGCACAAATACTGCTTGTGGCTAGTGAAACGCAGCGACTTGTTCCACCGGCAGCAGTAGTGGCCTAGCACCTTACAGTCAGGTCCTGTGCTAAGGCTTGTTGCGATCTCTTGCGAAACAGGAAGTCCTCTTGGCACCCACAATATCACAACAAAGCGGTCATTGTGCACGCAATTGAAGAACTATGTCACTTGCTCCGCGAGAGAACGTGTCGGGCCAAACTAGGGATAGTTTACTCACGCCGATGTCTGCGATGTAGTTACACCATTGCCAGAATCGCTTCTCTGAATGTCACAATGACATCACGTTACCGCAGTGTCAACCCTTCGTGCTGAAAACGCTGTGCCTGCGCATGCTGGCAGTGAATCCAATAGCATCGAACACTGAAATACATACAAGCTTTAACGCTTGTACTTCATCACACGTAACACGAGCATTTCTTTAACACGTGCAATAACGTTATCTCCTTACTGTCAGAATGGACGTGACCATGTGTGTTGCCTAACGAACCGTACAGGACTTGCTTGGAACCATTTGGAGACGAGTTTAAAGGTGTTCGTAATGAATCATACTGGCAGATTAAAATTCGATGCCCTTCGTGGCCAAGCGCCATTCAAGCACGCCTCGCGACCCGACCTCACAGCTTTACTTGCGCCAGTAACTGTTCTCGAACCTTCGGCAGAGCACTTGTCCTGAAGATTCTAAATTCGACTTGCAGTTCTAGATACAGGTTTAATCAGGTAGGAAGTTTCAGGTCAGCACACACTCCGCTGCAGGATGAAGCTTCATTCTGGGTATTTGTAATGTTTTAATACTGAATTAATTTGGATTAATTGAAATCAAACAGACGATCGACAGTTCACTAGGTAATAGGCTATTGTAAACCTACCATGTGCTATGCCGCAACTACAATATCATCTCACCTAACACCTTAAAAACTATCACTTGTGAATGAAGAGAAATTATCAGCTTGTCTACTACCGTTAACTAGAATGTGTTTCCTCATAGTAATGCATACCTCTACTACTAATTATTCAAAACTAGACACACTTTTGCATTAACTTTGTATACTAACTTTCCGATAATATCTATTTGCAGCAGACGTAGAAATGCTATTTTGCAACAGCTCACCATCGAAAAAAAAAAACAGTAGGCACAACGAACAGATAAAAACCAAATGTTGTGTGACGAGGGCCTCCCGTCGGGTAGACCGGTCGCCTGGTGCGAGTCTTTCGATCTGACGCCACTTCGGCGACTTGCATGTCGATGGGGATGAAATGACGATGATTAGGACAACACAACACCCAGTCCCTGAGCGGAGAAAATCTCCGACCCAGCCGGGAATTGAACCCGGGCCCTTTGGATTGACAGTCTGTCGCGCTGACCACTCAGCTACCGGGGTCGGACAACGAACAGATATACGAGGGTAAGTCAATTGATATTCGCAGAGTAGTTATAAAATTTTATTGTAATCAAATAGGAAACTTACAAGAACACCATTTTTCGACATAGTCTCCTTGCGTTTCAACACACTTGGTCCATCTTTGTACAAGCTTCCTGATGCTTTCATAAAAGAAGGTTCTCGGTTGAGCTGCGAACTTCTTTCACTGCTTCGTCCGAGACAAATCGACGGCCCTTTAAGGCTTGTTTGAGTGGACCAAACAGGTGATAATCAGAAGGGGCAATATCGGGACTATATGAAGGATGATCCAGAACAAATTTGAGCTTCTGGAGCGTTTCAGCAAAGTGGGCAGCAGCACAATACCTTTGGACAGCATTCCTTGGCGTTTGCTTCGAATTGCAGGCTTTAGCCTGGCAGTAAGCATCTCACTGTAACGTACACTGGTTATTGCTCTGCCCCTTTCCGCATAATGTTCCAGTACTGGACCTTGTGCGCCTCAAGAAACCATAAGCATCAGTTTGCCCGCGGACGGTTGGGTCTTGAACGTTTTCTTGCACGGCGAATTTGGATGTTTCCACTCCATACTCTGCTGTTTACTCTCCGGCTCGTAATGTTGGTCCATGTTTCGTCACCAGTAAAGATTCTGTCTAACAAAGTTGTCCCTTCGTTACCACAGCGATCGAAAGGTTTTCTCCAGATGTCTAAGCGCGCTTGTTTATGAAAATGTGGTTTTGGGACCCATCTTGCACAAACTTTATGAAACCCAAGGCTGTTGTGGATGATTTCGTAAGCAGTACCATTACTAATTTTCAGAAAATGTGCCACTTCGTCAATAGTTAATCGTCTGTCTAAGAGAATCATGTCACGTGAACGCCCAATGGTTTCTTCATTTGTGGCGGTAAGCGGTCGTCCGGCTCCTTCATCGTGCGACCATTTCGGAATTTTTCAATCCATTCGTAGACACTCCGTTGTGGCAAAACACTGTTCCCGCACTGTACCGAAAGTCTTCCGACCACAAAAAACGGATCACTGAACGTTGCTCTTCTTTGGTGCAAACAGACAGCGGAGCAGCCACGATCAACAGCACGGCAGGGATAACGAAACTAACCTAACACAAATCATAATTAAATGGACACCTTAGCTGCAAACAGGCGGTGATACACATCATTGGGGACATGTTGGAAATGTGTGCCCCGACCGGGACTCGAATCCGGGATCTCCTGCTTACATGGCACACGTTCTATCCATCTGAGCCAACGAGGCTACAGAGGATAGCGTGCACCTGCAGGGACACATCCCTTGCACGCACCCCGTGAGACCCACACTCCCAACATGTCCAAACCACTTCATTCGTAGGGCACCTAATAGATGTTTGCCCATGACACTCATTACTCGTGGCAGATTAATCTATCAAGTCCCGTCTATTAGGCGCACTACGAATGTAGTGGTGTGGACATCTTGGGAATGTGGGTCTCACGGGGAGCGTGCAAGGGATAAGTCCCTGCAGGTGCACTATCCTCTGTTCCCTCGTTGGCTTAGACGGATAGAGCGTGTGGCATGTGAGCAGGAGATTCCAGGTTCGAGTCCCGGTCGTGGCACACATTTCCAACACGTCCCCAATGATGTATACAACACCTGTTTTCAGCTAGGGTGTCGATTTATTTATCATTCTATTCTAGGCTTCATATATAACAAACCTAGCAGCTTGAAAATTGAAAAGATATAACAACAAATAAACAAAGCATGCTCATCAACGTAAAACGGCAATACTACCAAAATAACCAAAAATTTAACTAAATTGCGGATAATAATTGACTTACCCTCGTACATTGGTGTGCGAAACTTGAGGATGAAAGTAACTTTCGCATGATGTGTCCCTGCTAAGTAATATAACTAGATGAAACTTGGACCATATTTAGAATTTATTACTTCAGTGTAGTACGGAAGGTAAACGAGGGAAATAAACTGTGAGGCGAAAAGAAATGATTCTTTTATTCAAAGACAAAAATTACACTGAAGTCACCACGATTTATGATGGGAGCCTGGAGATTACAAAAGGTGGGACATGGTACTTAATAGGGTATGTGGTCACAACGGACCGCACTGCATGCCCTGCGACGTGCTGCCACGTTAGCCAGAAGGTTGGCAAGCAGTTCTTGTGGTAGGTCATTTCCATTCCTCCGCCAGAGCGGTTGACAACTGATGCATGGTCGCTGGTCCATCTGTTCATCTCTCATCAACGCATCCCACACGTAGTCGATGGAATTTAACTCTGGGGGAACAGACAGGCCAGACCATGCGCCGAATACACTCTCGTTGCGAGACTTCCTTCGCCTGTGCTGTTTGATACGGTCGTGCGTTGTCACCCACAACAATAGATACACAGCCGGGTAGAGCCCTGAAAAGATGGGCATTGTAAAGGTCTACAGTGTCACAATAACACTGAACGGTTAGTGAACCAAGATGAAATATTTCGAGGTCAGTACGTTCATGCAACATAACGCCTTCCCACAGCCGGCCGGTGTGGCCGAGCGGTTCTAGGCTCTTCAGTCCGGATCCGCGTGACCGCTACGGTCGCAGGTTCGAATCCTGCCTCGGGTATGGGTGTGTGTGATGTCCTTAGGTTTAAGTAGTTCTAAGTTCTAGGGGACTGCTGACCTCAGACGTTAAGTCCCATAGTGCTCAGAGCCATTTGAACCATTTGAGCCTTCCCACACCATAACACCTAGACCAACAAAACGATCATGTTCGACAATGTTCTTGAGAGTATTGCGTGTTCCACCTCTCGCCACATAAGGCACCCAGGAGCATTCTTGATTTACTTACACATCACAGAAACCCATCTCTGTAAGGTTCATAGAATACTACTGATGTAACAGCACCTAAGAAGGCGACCGCGGAAGTTGCGCAATGTGTCGTCACCCACACGTAACGCGAGAATTAAGGTCAGCGCCGTGGATCATGGCTGCCGCGAAAATTCTCACACTTGGATGCTAACAGCTGTCCTTTGTCACCTGCTGATGACCTTACTCTTCAGCAAAGGTTCTCGCCTACGTAGTCTGTGTCGGTAAAACATGCCTGAGGGTGCCGTTCTACCGGCAGCAGTCACCAAAACGAACCACACAAAAGCTAGCACTACAACAGCCCTCAGATGAAATGTGTACGCTTTTATCACACTGTGTTAAATCTGTACAATACAGCACGTAACAAACGCAGTACTCTACCTTTAAATAACGTCTTGCGTAATGGTACCCAGTACACGATCGATAACGAGTGTTCCTAGAGACAAGAGACTCTCAGGGCTGTACCAGGGAAGCGTGAGACGATTGCTGTCGTTCTCTATGTACATAAATGACATGACGGACAGGGTGAGGATCAATGTGGGGCGGTTTGCTGACGGCGTTGTAACGTGCGGGAAGGAGTCGCTGTCGAGGGACTGTAGAAGGGAAGATCGTGACTTAGACAGAATTTCTACTTGGTGTGATAAATGGCAGCTAGATCTAAATGTAGTAAAATGTAAGTTAATGTAGATGAGTAGGAAAAAGTCCCGTAATATTCGAATACAGTATTAGTAATGTGTTGCTTCACACAGCCACGTCGGTTAAATACACTGCTGACCATTAAAATTGCTACACCAAGAAGAAATTCAGATGATAAACGGGTATTCATTGGACAAATATATTATACTTGAACTGACGTGATTACTACCCAGAACAACCACCTCTCGCCGTAATAACGGCCTTGATACGCCTGGGCATTGAGGCAAACAGAGCTTGGATGGCGTGTACAGGTACAGCTGCCCATGCAGCTTCAACACGATACCACAGTTCATCAAGAGTGGTGACTGGCGTATTGTGACGAGCCAGTTGCTCGGCCGCCATTGACCAGACGTATTCAATTGGTGAGAGATCTGGAGAACGTGCTGGCCAGGGCAGCAGTCGAACATTTTCTGCATCCAGAAAGGCCCGTGCAGGACCTGCAACATGCGATCGTGCATTATCCTGCTGAAATGTAGGGTTTCGCAGGGATCGAATGAAAGGTAGAGCCACGGGTCGTAGCAAATCTGAAACGTAATGTCCACTGTTCAACGTGCCGTAAATGCGAACAAGAGGTGACCGAGACGTGTAATCAATGGCACCCCATACTGTCACGCCGGCTGATACACCAGTATGGCGATGACGAATACACGCTTCCAATGTGCGTTCACCGCGATGTCGCCAAACACGGATGCGACCATCATGATGCTGTAAACAGAACCTGGATTCATCCGAAAAAATGACGTTTTTCCATTCCTGCACCCAGGTTCGTCTTTGAGTACGCCATCGCACGCGCTCCTGTCTGTGATGCAGCATCAGGGGTAACCGCAGCCATGATCTCCGAGCTGATAGTCCATGCTGCTGCAAACATCGTCGAACTGTTCGTGCAGGTGGTTGTTGCCTTGCAAACGTCCCCATCTGTTGACTCAGGGATCGAGACGTGGCTGCGCGATCCGTTACAGCCAGGAGGATAAGATGCCTGTCATCTGGACTGCTAGTGATACGAGGCCGTTGGGATCCAGCACGGCGTTCCGAATATTCCCTCCTGAACCCACCGATTCCATATTCTGCTAACAGTCATTGGATCTCGACCAACGCAAGCAGTAATGTCGCGATACGATAAACCGCAATCGGGATAGGCTACAATCCGACCTTTATCAAAGTCATTTCTCCTCCTTACGCGAGGCATCACAACAACATTTCTTCAGACAACGCCGGTATTGCGTATGAGAAATCGGTTGGAAACTTTCTTCATGTCAGCACGTTGTAGGTCTCGCTACCGGTGCCAACCTTGTTTGAATGCTCTGAAAAGCTAATCATTTGCATATCACAGCATCTTCTTGCTGTCGGTTAAATTTCGCGTCTGTAGCACGTCATCTTCGTGGTGTAGCAATTTTAATGGCCAGTAGTGCTGTTTCTAGGAGTAACGTTGTAAAGTGATATGAAATGAAAACGAGCATGAAAGGATTGTAATAAGAAAGTTGAATGGCCGATTTTGGTTTATTGCAAGAGTTTTAGGAACGAATATGTCACCTGTGAAGGAGACCGCATATAGGACGCTGGGGCGGTACATTCTTCAGTAGTACTCGAGAGTCTGGGCCCCTGTGAGGTCGAATTAATTGAGGACATCGAAGCAACTAGGTTCGATGAACACGCGAGTATTCTGAGGAGCTTCTTGAAATCAAGTGGAAATCCTGGATGGAAAACAACGTTCTTTCCGCGGAAAATTTAGAGAAATGGAATTGGAAGGTGGCTTGCCACCAACTTACATTTCGCGTAAGGACCACAAACATAAGATAGGAGAAATTTGAATTCGTGTTGAGGCATATAGACAGTCGTTTTTCTCTCGCTTTGTTTGCGGGTAGAACAAGAAGGCATATGACTAGTAGCGGTATCAGGCACCCTCCGCCACGCACCGTACGATGGCTTGCGGAGTATGTACGAAGATGGAGCTGAAGGTTGTTCAAAAGTCGATCTCCATGATCACAGTAGTGTGTACAGCAACGCACCATCAACTGACACACTCAAAATGGAGTTTGCGTACTACGAGGTGCGGCTAGAAAAAAACCGGACTGATGCTGGAAAAAGCATTTATTTACAATTATTTACAATTTCATGTTATCTCCTTCAATGAACTCTCCTCCTCGGTCTCTACACCGCTCCATACGAATTTTCCACTGTTCATAGCAATGTTGCAGATCATTTTCGGTAAGTCCATACATTACTTCCGTCGCTTTTTCTTCTACTGCTTCAACAGTCTCAAATCTAGTTCCTTTCAAAGCTGACTTGACTTTAGGGAAAAGAAAAAAGTCACAGGGGGCCAAATCAGGTGAGTAGGGTGGATGATCTAAGATGGGAATGTTGTGTTTTGCCAAAAACGTCTTCACTGACAACGCACTGTGAGCTGGGGCATTGTCTTGGTGAAGGATCCATGACTTTTTTCTCCACAAATCGTTCCGTTTTCTCCGTACTCGCTCACGTAGGGTAGCCAAGACGCTAATGTAGTAATGCTGATTCACTGTTTGTCCCTCTGGTACCCAATCAATGTGCACAATCCCTTTGATGTCAAAAAAAAAAAAAAAAAAAAAAAACAATCATCATTGCCTTGAATTTCGATTTTGACATTCGTGCTTTTTTTTTGTCGTGGAGAACCAGGAGTTTTCCAATGCATCGATTGGCGTTTAGTTTCGGGATCGTAAGTAAAAAACCACGATTCATCGCAAGTAATAACATTTTGTAAGAAGGTGGGATCACTTTCAATGTTTTCCAGGATGTCAGAACAAATCATTCTTCGGCGTTCCTTCTGTTCAGTTGTGAGACACTTTGGAACCATTTTTGAACACACTTTGTTCATGTTGAAACTTTCATGAAGAATCTGCCTAACACTTTCCTTGTCAACTCCTGTTAACTCAGACACTGCTCTGATTGTTAAACGGCGATCTTGTCGAACAAGTTTACCGATTTTTTCAATGTTTGCATCAGTTTTTGCTGACAATGGTCTGCCAGTGCGAGTGTCATCACTGGTGTCTTCGCGGCCATCTTTAAATCGTTTAAACCACTCAAACACTTGTGTTCGCGATAAACAATCATCGCCGTACACTTGTTGTAACATTACAAACGTTTCACTTGCAGATTTTCCTAGTTTGAAACAAAATTTGATGTTAACACGCTGTTCTTTCTGTACACTCAACATTTTCCGACGCACAGACAAAACGTCAACTACTTAAAACAGACGCCACGGGCAGACTGAGTGCAGGAGGCAGATGAAACTCGAGCAGTAGGCGGAGCGAGAGTCACGTGACAGACCACGCGACTTTCAGCCTTATTGCATTCGTTTTATTGTTTCACCAGTACTAGTCCGGTTTTTTTCTAGCCACACCTCGTATTTCCGCGGCTGTGACAATCCTAGAAACCCATGTCATCGCCCGGAGTCTCGTATACTAGGCTTTTCATATGCCTCCAGACGAAGCAGTCCATTGATGTCATGTCTGGAGACTGAGCAGGCCACGAAACAGATGCCACTGCGACCGGTTCAAACGAAATGTAATTACTCCGACGAACCACCAGGCAGCACACGTCCCTTAAACTAAAATACTCGTACAGTAGTTTGGAGTTAACTGCTTCTTGTCCTCATGAAGATGGAACATATTTTTACGGACAGTATTTGATCACCAAGAAGCGGAGCAGTGGTGACGAAAGATTCCTGACTATCAGACTTTGAGCCAATGCCCTGGATTAAATTCCAAAACTCTCTCGTTAACTGAATGTATGTGACACTGTTGATGGTGATCCGACTGTGTGCTGCTTGAAAGGAACAGTCTATTTGCCAGCACCTGGTTTATCTTCCTTTTTACAGCCATTGTAATCGCGTACCCTCAACAATGACTCGCATTTGAGAAGCAATTGTCATACAGCGTTAGGAGAGAGGCCGTTATGTGCGGGGGAAGAA
Organism: Schistocerca serialis cubense; assembly: GCF_023864345.2. NCBI lineage: Eukaryota > Metazoa > Arthropoda > Insecta > Orthoptera > Acrididae > Schistocerca > Schistocerca serialis. Next base: position 279,253,409 of record NC_064638.1, read on the forward strand.
AACCTATTCCGATTCGTTGCTTGCATCTACCCATCTGGGTGTCCCAGTCAACAGTGCATTACAACTTTTCCATTTTTTCCTGTAATACGAGAGCTATCATAGAGCGAGATGTCATAGTTATGACGGGTCAGAAATAATTTCCAATTTTCAACTTGTCAGGGCTCTCCTGTCCAAACCATAGACCCCTTCAGAAATATACCCACTGAAGATGGAGGACAAGATCCTAAAATTCCGTTTTCAAAATAACTGAACTGTCGAGTTTTCATACGCACTCGAAGACAAAAAACGACATAACATAAAGGAATTATCCGAATGAGACAGAAATTATTAGACATGATGTACATGTACACATAATTTGAGAAAAAATGGGTGATTTATTCAAGAGGTTAAAATGGCTCTGAGCACTATGGGACTTAGCATCTGCAGTCGCCGGCCGGAGTGGCCGAGCGGTTCTACACAATACAGTCTGGAACCGAGCTGCTGCTACGGTCGCAGGTTCGAATCCTGCCTCGGGCATGGATGTGTGTGACGTCCTTTAGTTAGTTAGGTTTAAGTAGTTCTAAGTTCTAGGGGACTGATGACCTCAGCAGTTAAGTCCCATAGTGCTCAGAGCCGTTTGAACCATTTGAACCATCTCAGGTCATCAGTCCCCTAGAACTTAGAACTACTTAAACATAACAAACCTAAGGACATCACCCACATCAATGCCCGAGGCAGGATTCGAACCTGCGACCGTAGCGGTTGTGCAGTTCCAGACTGAAGCGCCTAGAACCGCTCGGCCACACTTGCTGGATATTCAAGAGGAAGAGCTTTACAAATTGACGACGTCAGTAACTTAGTGGTCCACCTCTGGTCCTTATACAAGCAGTTATTCGGCTTGGCATTGATTGGTAGAGTTGTTGCGTGACCTCCTGAGGAATATTATACCAAATTCTGTCCAGTTCGCGTGTAGATCGTCAAAATCCCGACCTGGTTGGAGGTCCTTGCCCATAAGGATCGAAACGTTCTCAAATGGGGAGAGATCTGGCAACCTTACAGATTAGGGCAGAGTTTGGCAAGACCGAAGAAATGTAGTAGAAACTCTCGCTGTATGTGGGCGGGTATTATCTTGCTGAAATGTATGTGCACGATGACTTGCCATGAAGGGCAACAAAACGGGCGCTGAATATCGTCCACGGACCACTGTTTTGCTAGGGTGCCGCGGATGACCATCAAAGCGGCCTTGCTATGAAAAGGAATGTATACGCTCCAGGCCCTGCAATTCCCGTACATTAGGGGCCGGCGGTGTTCGGACGCGAAGCTAGTGCGTGATAGCGTCCCAGATGTGGTCCATCGGATTCTGATAAGGTGAACTTGATAGCCAAGCTATCAACCTGAGTTCACCGTCATACTCATCAACACACTGTGTCACCGTTCCGGCCTTGAGGCTCAAAACCTGGAAGATGTTTCTAAAGAAAGAGAGACTACTGCACATTAGGTATGAAACAACACATAGGGTCACAGATAGAGGTAATCTGAGTGAAACACGTTTTACTGTCAGGAGAGCAATGCATGCCTTCTACCATTACCGTGGCAGTACATTGTCAAAAGATCTTTGAAAACCCCAAGGAAACTCTGAACTAACTTGTTTTAAATGTTCAGAACTGTAAAATTGTACACTTCACGAAACTAAAAAGCGGAGTATCCTATGAATCACAGTTGGAATAGAGCTGTTAGTGGACCAAACTTAGTGTCCAGTCCCTAGTGAATGAGACAGGAAATAAAAACGAGGGTACCAAAGCAAAATCTGAAATCCTTAACTCCGTCTTCGAACGTTCCTTTACAAAGGAAAACCCAGAACAGTTGTCCCAGTTTAACACTCGTACTACTGAAAAGGTAAGTGAAATAGGTATTAGTGTCAGAAGTGTTGAAATCTTTAAAACCGAACAAAGCTTCAGGGGACCTCGGAATCCCTATCACATTCACAAAACCACCATCCAGTATTCTTGAAATCGATTTTCTAAGCGCAAACACAATGAGGTATCGTGAACAGAATGACCTCCACCATGCCAAGCAGCATGTATTTCGAAAACAGCGGTTTTGTGAAACCCAGCCCGCACTTTTCTCACATGGCATACTGAAGGTATCAGATCAAAGCTGACAGGTAGATGCAATGTTTCCTGGTTCCCGAGCAGCATTTGTCTCTGTATCACACCTACGGTTATTGTCATATGTTCGATCATATGGGGTATCAAGTGAAATTTTTGACTGCTTTGAGAAATTTTTGGCAGGGAGGACGCAGAGTCTTATCTTGGATGTAGAGTCATCGTCTGATGTTGAAGTAACTTCGAGTGTGCCCTAGGGAAGTGTGTTGGGAACCTTGCTGTTCATGTAGTATATTAACGACCTTGCGAACAATATTAATAGTAACCTCAGACTTTTTGCAGATGGTGTCTTTATCTATAATGAAGTACTATCTGAAGGGAGCTGCATAAATATTAAGATAGATCTGATAAGATTTGAAATTGGTGCAAAGACTGGTAACTTGTTTTAAATGTTCAGAACTGTAAAATTGTACACTTCACGAAACGAAAAAGCGGAGTATGCTATGAGTCACAGTTGGAATAGATCAAAACACACGAGTGCCTGAGTGTAACAGTTCGTATGGAGTGGAATTGTGGATAAAGCAGGTGGTAGACTTTGGTTTATTGGTAGAATACTGGGGAAGTGCAATCAGTCTACAAAGCAAAATGCTTACAAACCACTCTTGCGATCCATCCTGTAATGTTGCTCAAGTGTGTGGGACTCGTACCAGGTAGGACTAACATGGGATATTGAACAAATACCGAGAATGTCAGCACGAATGGTGACAGGTTTCTTTGATCCAGGGGGGAGTGTTACAGAGATGCTGAAGAAACTGAACTGGCTGACTCTTGATGATAGGAGTAAACTATGGCGACAAAGTTTCAGGTACCGGCTCTGCCATGCAATTCACGGTGGTTCGCAGGGTATAGACGTGGACGTAAATGTAGATCCCATCACTGTTGGGGAAAACACTAAATAAAATGGGATACAGGTGGTCCGTAACAGTACTGACGTAATCCTCACCTATCACGGTGCCTTCGATTACTAGCACAGGTCCCATGGAAGTCGAGTTGATTATCCCTCTTAGCATACTACTGTCCCCACAGACGTGCATCCGTAGGGTGGTGCATCTTCCGAGCAACCGTCCACCTGGATGACAGCGTCTCCGGAGACGACCATCGACTTGGTGTATCAAGAAATGTGATTCATCCGACCAAACAACACATTTACATTGCTACCTGGTCGAATCTCGATGCTCCCCAGCCCGTAACTGACGATGTTCGTCGGTCAACGTGCGGAGACGTTGGGGTTGCGTGCTGTGAAGTCCCATCTTCAACTAAGTGCGCTGATCAGTGCATTCTGAAACACTTGTGACTACATGAGCACTGGACTCTGTAATGAGATCTCCAGGGACGTGTTCCATCGGATTCAGAACAGGTGAATTTGGTGCCGAAAACATCAACTTACTATAGCACGCGAGCAGCAATTCTGCTTCGCTTTTTTTTTTATATGTTCGTTACCAGGCTCCAGTTCATAACAATCAGCGCTTTCTCAAAGTCACTTATATCAGTGGATTTCACCACTTGTGGCCCGTATCGTCGCTGCAATGATTCCATATTGTCTCTCCTCTACTCATACACTTCACTTGCTTATACGTCCTCCTGCATCGAAGTGGCATTCAGTGAGGCGGTGTTATGAAGTTTTGACCCATCAGTGTATGTTCATATACAAATATAAGAAATTAAATGCAAAGAAAAACCAACAAATTGTGTCTTGATTCTAAAATACCGATCAGGGAAGAATCATCGTAAAATGGAAAGTAAGGCTGCCACATCAAGGAATATCGATTCGTTTCCCTTGTACTGCTCCTGAACATGTAACAGATTATCCCCATTTTTACTACTTCGATCAATCGGTCCTTCTATTCGTGCTCTGTATTTGTGAAACAGTCTCTGTCAAGAACTTCACAGCGGTATTATGCTTATCATAGATCTGAAAGCAGTTATTTATTATATCTCTGGTTACGATCTGGTTTCCCAGCATCAAGAGAACTGTGATGAAGTAAACATGCTTAAGTTGTTGGAGTGACAAGTTAATGAATGAAGCATTCTGCGGAGAATCTGTGAAGAAAGTAACGTAAGGAAAACACTGGCAAGAAGAAAGTACAGAATGACAGGACATGTGTTACGACATCAAGGAATAACTTACATGTTACTAGGGGGACAGGTAGAAGATAAAAATAGCTGGGGAAGACAGAGATTGGAGTGGATGTAGGATGCACGTGCTACTCTGACTTGAAGAATTTGACACAAGAGAGAAACACTTGGAGGGGGGCAGCATCGAACCAGTCAGAGGACTGATGATTTAAAAAAAAAAAAAAATGTCTCCGTGACTGTCCGGATATATCACTTATAAAAATGCATGCTTTTTTGTTGCTGTGTTGCTGATAAATGCAGTATTGTCAGTTCCGGCCACTTCAAGGTCTGTCGGTAAGCCTCTTTATGAGTCCCTATTTCGCTGATTTTCCCATCATGTAAGCAGGAGATCCTGCTTCGAGTCCCGGCCGGGGAACACATTTTCACCTGTCCCCGTTGATATATATACAACGCCAGTCAGCAGTTGAAGGCATTAATGTAATTCTAATTAACAATTTTTGGCCGTTGCACCTTTCCTAGTACTACCATTATCTTCCGCTAAGAGCCACTAGGAGTATTCTACTTTATCGATCAGATTACTTATATAGGTTGCAACAAAAATATTAAGACGAACTTCAAGCGCTTGTGAAGAGTATCTCGAGGAACAAACTGCCGATTGGAACTCTCTTGCCCGGACCCGTCATCCAACTGCGACACAAAGGAGATCGCATGCTGCTGGACCAGGAAATTTGCGTTGTAACTCTGACGCCTCTTTCTCCGTTGCGATTAGCGGTCTATGCAGTGCTATTGTGGCAGGAATTGCCGCATTATGCGCCACTTTACCTCCTGAACGCTGTAAGCACAAGTGCGAGGGACTGGGTCTGCGGTCCATCAGCGTCATGACTCTCGTTTGCTGTGATAGGGTTGGCCTAGAGGCAAGCGTTTTCCCCCATAGTTTCTGTATCCTCGTTGAATGGTGTTCAAAAATGGTTCAAATGACTCTGAGCACTATAGGACTCAACTTCTCAGGTCATTAGTCCTCTAGAACTTAGAACTAGTTAAACCTAACTAACCTAAGGACATCACACACATCCATGCCCGAGGCAGGATTCGAAACTGCGACCGTAGCGGTATCGCGGTTCCAGACTGCAACGCCCAGAACCGCACGGCCACTTCGGCCGGCAATGGTGTTCCCAGACGTGGCATTCCGTCCTCAACTTGATCCTTAATTCTCCCTGCACAACCACTCGAAGATTTTCGATATACACTCCTGGAAATGGAAAAAAGAACACATTGACACCGGTGTGTCAGACCCACCATACTTGCTCCGGACACTGCGAGAGGGCTGTACAAGCAATGATCACACGCACGGCACAGCGGACACACCAGGAACCGCGGTAATGACCGTCGAATGGCGCTATCTGCGCAGCATTTGTGCACCGCCGCCGTCAGTGTCAGCCAGTTTGCCGGGGCATACGGAGCTCCATCGCAGTCTTTAACACTGGTAGCATGCTGCGACAGCGTGGACGTGAACCGTATGTGCAGTTGACGGACTTTGAGCGAGGGCGTATAGTGGGCATGCGGGAGGCCGGGTGGACGTACCGCCGAATTGCTCAACACGTGGGGCGTGAGGTCTCCACAGTACATCGATGTTGTCGTCAGTGGTCGGCGGAAGGTGCACGTGCCCGTCGACCTGGGACCGGACCGCAGCGACGCATGGATGCACGCCAAGACCGTAGGATCCTACGCAGTGCCGTAGGGGACCGCACCGCCACTTCCCAGCAAATTAGGGACACTGTTGCTCCTGGGGTATCGGCGAGGACCATTCGCAACCGTCTCCATGAAGCTGGGCTACGGTCCCGCACACCGTTAGGCCGTCTTCCGCTCACGCCCCAACATCGTGCAGCCCGCCTCAAGTGGTGTCGCGACAGGCGTGAATGAAGGGACGAATGGAGACGTGTCGTCTTCAGCGATGAGAGTCGCTTCTGCCTTGGTGCCAATGATGGTCGTATGCGTGTTTGGCGCCGTGCAGGTGAGCGCCACAATCAGGACTGCATACGACCGAGGCACACAGGGCCAACACCCGGCATCATGGTGTGGGGAGCGATCTCCTACACTGGCCGTACACCACTGGTGATCGTCGAGGGGACACTGAATAGTGCACGGTACATCCAAACCGTCATCGAACCCATCGTTCTACCATTCCTAGACCGGCAAGGGAACTTGCTGTTCCAACAGGACAATGCACGTCCGCATGTATCCCGTGCCACCCAACGTGCTCTAGAAGATGTAAGTCAACTACCCTGGCCAGCAAGATCTCCGGATCTGTCCCCCATTGAGCATGTTTGGGACTGGATGAAGCGTCGTCTCACGCGGTCTGCACGTCCAGCACGAACGCTGGTCCAACTGAGGCGCCAGGTGGAAATGGCATGGCAAGCCGTTCCACAGGACTACATCCAGCATCTCTACGATCGTCTCCATGGGAGAATAGCAGCCTGCATTGCTGCGAAAGGTGGATATACACTGTACTAGTGCCGACATTGTGCATGCTCTGTTGCCTGTGTCTATGTGCCTGTGGTTCTGTCAGTGTGATCATGTGATGTATCTGACCCTAGGAATGTGTCAATAAAGTTTCCCCTTCCTGGGACAATGAATTCACGGTGTTCTTATTTCAATTTCCATGAGTGTATGATTGTTACATCCCTTGTACACCGTAAACATGAAGTGGCCCTATGACACTCCCTTAGTGTTACCCCGAAGTCACTTCTACGCCAGATGATTTCGTACTATTGAGAACGACGTGTTGCCTTATTTTTGCTCAACGCAATCGATGTTTTCCGAAAGCCGGTAACTGTGAAGTTAATGATTCAATAACTAAACATTACACCATTTATCAACTGGTCACAAAGCCCGTCCGATAATCGATATGCTAGTATTTTACTCAGGAAGCGACAGTGCGGAAATGCATCGAGTGATTTCAGTCGAGAAATATAGCGTCAACATCGGCTCCAATATCTACTCCCTTTCTGATCTTGCGGACGAAATGAGCTAGTTGCATTTTACATTTTGGCGACTGCACGCTGGTTCCTATACAGAAGATTTGCTTTCTCAAAAAAAATGGTTCAAATGGCTCTGAGCACTATGGGACTTAACATCTGTGGTCATCAGTCCCCTAGAACTTAGAACTACTTAAACCTAACTAACCTAAGGACATCACACACATCCATGCCCGAGGCAGGATTCGAACCTGCGACCGTAGCAGTCGCGCGGTTCCGGACTGCGCGCCTAGAACCACGAGACCACCGCGGCCGGCTTTGCTTTCTCCAAGAACGTCGTAATATGTATTAGCTGGGGTAAGTCAGGTTAAGAGCACACATTTTTGCCCATTTGTTGTTGCTGGCTGCCTATATATGGCCATAGCTTCATTACCGTGTATTTCCCAACTGTGGTCATCCGGAAAATTTTGCTCGGCTCGGCTACTCTGTTCTTTTTTTTCTGGGACCTGCTCTCTTGTGGAAGCAGTGCCTCAGTCTGTTTCTGAATTTCTGCCAAAGAGGGATCTTACAACCATCCACATCTCGAAAGAGTCCAAATCAGTTCCCTAGACCATGTCTGATTGTGTGTCTTGCCCGAACATTTAGTCTTTAATCACAGAATCGTTTACACTAGTAGCTGCATAGGAAACAAACTTCTTTATCTACAGTTCACGATAATTTCATACGCCGATGTGTTACAGATGTCACTTATCAGTAACTAATCATTTTAGTCAGTTTTTTACTTGAAGAACAATACTGCGAAAGCTACCTTCCTTTCAGATATGGCATACCTCATGCTAAATCTTGCAGTGAAATAAAACATTCCATTTTGATTCCAATCCTGCCTCTGTCATGGATGTATGTGATGTCCTTAGGTTAGTTAGGTTTAAGTAGTTCTAAGTTCTGAGGGACTGATGACCTCAGACGTTAAGTCCCATAGTACTCAGATCCATTTGAACCAGCCCCCGTCGGACGTTCGAGTCCTTCCTCGGGCATGGTTGTGTGTGTTGTCTTTAGCATAAGTTAGCTTAAGTTAAATTAAGTAGTGTGTAAGCCTAGGGACCTATGACCTCAGCAGTTTGCTTCCATAGTCCTTACCACAAATTTCCAATTTGGATCGTTATCACGTTAAATGGAGGTGCTCTACTAGTGTTTCTTTTCTTTTAAATTTCGTTTCGACATGCTAGGTTATCAAATGGTAACAAATACCTGAAACAACTTTCCATTGCACCGACCTATTAAATCGACAATTGCTTTACAACAAAATTAATGCTAATGAAAAAAGTTTGAATGTCTTTCATTTTTAAGAAGACACAAACGTTGATGTAAACGAGTCTTTTATTTCTATTTTATCCCCAGGTATCATCGAGAAGCTCGAATACCTCAAGGACCTCGGCGTGGCAGCGATATGGCTGTCCCCTATCTACAAATCGCCCATGGCGGACAACGGCTACGACATCGCAGATTTCAGAGAGATAGACCCAATGTTCGGCACTATGGAAGACTTTGACAGATTACTGGCTGAGGCTCACAGCAGAGGTAAGGAAAAATTTTCTGCCCACACTGTGAACCCATAATATCACGACTACTCTTCAACGGCTGGAATGAATACTTCTTATTAATTATAGACAGTAGCATCTCTAACAAAAATGTGTGACAAACAGCTGGTCCATTTAATTAGGGACACTTCAGCGAAGAGCAAATTAATGGAATGTTCATGACCGAGTTTTGGAGTCATTTAGTCAAAGAAGTCATATAAAATTGAGACAATAGTTGTTGAATTCCCCAGTTCTTTTAGCAATGACATGTATGTGCAAGACACACCTGATGTGAAATAATGTCATAGCTCAAGGCAAAGCGCAGCAAATGAACAAACACTAACCATAGACTATCGTTATTTACAAAAGATGTTCTCGATTTTAGTACATCAGATAACACCTAAAATATTTTATTCATTTCGTTTTTGGGGTTTAGTACCTCAGTCGCTAAAAACTGAACCCTTATAGGATCACTCTCTTTCCGTCCGTCTGTCTGTCTGTCTGTCTCTCTGTCCGGTTGTTAAAAAGCATTTTTCTCAGGAACGGGTGGACGTATCAAGTTGAAAGTTACATTACATACTATGTTGTTCCTCGGCGGTGTAATAAACGTTAGCTTGTAAGTCAATGCAGTCAGACGGCATGGCCATTTATATTACATGTTTTGATACTCGAAAACTCTCTCATCAAAGCCTATAGGGTACTTCCCGTTGACGTTGAACCTCGAAATTTGACAAGACGCAAGCTTTCATAGTACAGTGGCCGCCTGCTCCCTGTGTGACTTAACGTCACATTTACATCGCTGAAATTAAAAATTCACGAACATTTTGGAATCACTGCGACCGACACCCCGCCAGTATTAATGTCGATAACGGGCAAAAATTGTCGAGATTATCGATTCCCGTAATGGATGAACTGTCTGTATACACAAGTAAGTTTGTACGTAACCATCACTGTGCGAAACCTACTCGCATCTGGCCAGATTTTTCTGTGTCCAACTGCCGCTAATTCAGCATAAAATTTGATGCAGTGCGTCGTTTCATAATTTAATTTAATTCGTTTTTTTGTCTTGTTCACATTTGGATGTATATTTTAAACAGATGTTTTTCTGATTGGAGCCTGTTATTGTATCCGATCTGTGTTACCTGTCACGCCACGATTTTTTGTGGAATTCGTAAATTATCTTCTAACTTTCCAGTAAGAAACCAATTTTCATCACAGACGTAAACACAACACCTACTTAATCCCATCGAAAGATTTTCTCAAATCAAGGAAACATGTAGTGTCCACTTGTTCGTTTCGAACCTTCTTTCCAGAATTATGAAGGTATTTTAAATCTACCTCCGTAATTACTGAAAATTGTGTATTTATATCACCAAAGGCGTTTTATGGTCATTAAGCAGCTGTTTATTGTGTGATAATGCGATAACTATTTTGTAGTTTTCTTAAACTGTCAGGATATATCAATTTTTAATTGTTTTCGTGACACGTATCTTTTACTGTTGTGATTCATATGTAACATTCCTGTTTAAGGAAGCCTGCAAATGTTGAGTGGTTCCTACTATATTTACATACGTTCATATGTACTTTATACCAAGTGACAAACGTCCCGCCAGTCTTACTGATGTAGATTTTGTCACGGTCTCTGTCAGTCAGCTGGTAGATACCAAACTACTGGTGTCTTGTTTTGGTTTTAGTTTAGAATGTGTTTCTGTATTGAATTATTCGTTTTGTATACATTGTTTATAGGCTGGTTTTTGAATATATTCTCTATTTTGTGTATGAGGTTATTGTGGTAGACCATTGTGCTGCCTATATTATTTTTAACACTATTTATAACTGTCTTTCAGTGTGCGAGCATGTATGTGTTGGTTTTTCTTTTTGTATCATGTTTCATATCTATTTCTCCGTCAAGTTTATCTACAAGTGCTATTTTTTCCATTTTTAATGTTACTTGTTTTATAGCAGTTACCTCTTCTTGGAAATCAGAAGGTTTAGGGGAACTGTATTGAGCCTGTTTAACATGTATTTCACTGCAGTTTGTTTGTAGTTCTGGCGGTGGTTTGAGGATGCATTTATTATTGTGTATGTTGTGAGTTTTGTATGTATGTAAAAGGAGTCTTTGTGATTATCTTTTCTTGTGTGGTTTTACCCAGAAAGTAGATTTGCTTTCTTGTTCTTCTTCTATTATAAACCTTACATCGTTAGGTATTGTATTTATAACTTTATGCAGTTGTTGAATCTTAGTCTATGGTTCATCTACAATGTACAATATGTCATCCAAGGAAACGACCCAGTAGCTTTTGTATTATATGTTCAAATATTAGTTCCTCTTAAAGATTGATGAAGATATTGGCTAGTATTCCTGGAATATCTGAACCTACAGTACAGTACTCGTGATTGAAGTAAAAATAATTTTGCTTTTTTTTAATTAACTATAGCAGTTTTATTTTTTATTTACGTGTTTCTGAGGTAGCTGGTTGCAACCTCTTAAGGTTTTTAAATCGATGGTTCTTTTTTAACAAGGATGTATCTTTAAATGCTTTCTACATTTGTAAGTAGGCTGTTTATGTTTTCTCTATGTAAGTAGGCTGTTTATGTTTTCAAGTTTTGGGATGGACTGCAGTACCAAATGTTACACTGAAAACGAACCCTGTCCTTTCCTTTTGTGTTATCCCAGTACGTGTTTGTGTACTCTTGTGTATATGTTTTCTTCCTGTCTCTGTGTAGTTCCATAGAATTTTTTCTTCTTTTAATATTAAGCTACATTCACTATGATGAGGAATACTGTTATCCTCAAATATAATTGGCATTAATAATATGTTATTTACTTTGTAAAGATGTTAGACATTATTCATTCTGTTTAAATGCTCATGTGTGAAGTTGATGTTTCAATAATTATTCTGATCTTCTATGTATGTACTCATGTCATAATTCCTGGAACACTGTCGTATATGTTATTTCTATTCTTTTGTCAAGCCTGTACTACAAATGTTATCTATATTGTTATGTTTTTAATGATGTATTGTGTACCTTTGTTATTGTATTCTCATGTTATTAAATTGTAATTGTTACCAGTTCTTCAAATTAAGTAACATTTCACTGCACACGTTTCTGTTGGTCATAGTATATGGACAATATGTGAGAAGTAGGGACTGTTAGTGTTTGCACGTGTGTTACTAATTCAGCAAGGGACTGGATAACAGCATTGCTTGTTCTAAGGACAATTCCAAAAACTTTGTGAGTGCACAAGTGGTGGTTTATGGACTTGCTATATTCTCCGCAAGACTCTTCGAGGGTGAATGTGCACCTGCACAGTCGCAACGGATGGCTGCTGGCCGTCTATACCAGGACTACAGTGGGTCTGCACCTCTGGTGGCCCACCAATATCGTAATCCCTACCAGGACTACAGTGGGTCTGCTCTGTGATGACCTACCAATATTCATCAAAACTTCGACTGACTCTGCAGTGGGTTTGCTCTGTTGTGACCCAATACCTGTCAGCATGTCGAGAGTCAGCACTGTCTTTCCATTGGAAGGACAACACTACTTCTTCAAGACTGCATGGAAATCCACTACTTCCGTGTGCATTTTCTTTTACTGCTCAGACTTTGAGACAAACACTGCTATTCTCCTGTTATGTACGATTAGGACTGTCTTTAGGGACTGTGAGAAAATTTGAGCTTTTGACCAACGTTGTATCAATAAGTGTGTGCATTTTATATCTTTGTTACTGTCATTTTGAAAAATTTTTGTCAAATCTGTATTGGCCAGTGCCCAACACCATTTGTAAAAATTTTTGTGGGGAGCATGGGGGCTATGTAAGTAGGCTGTTTATGTTTTCTCTATGTAAGTAGGCTGTTTATGTTTTCTCTATGTAAGTAGGCTGTTTAGGTTTTTTATTGGTAACGCCACCTCTGTATGACAATCACTGGCTGTGCTGTGGGCAGTCTGTGTCTGCTTTGCATTGTTGTAATACTCGCCATTGTAGTGTTAGGCAGCTGGCTGTGAACAGCGCGTAGCGTTGCGCAGTTGGAGGTGAGCCGCCAGCAGTGGTGGATGTGGGGAGAGAGATGGCGGAGTTTTGTAATTTTTCATGAACTGATATATTTATATATGATGATATCAAGGTAAATACATTGTTTGTTCTCTATTAATATCCTTCATTTGCTAACTATCCCTATCAGTAGTTAGTGCCTTCAGTAGTTTGAATCTTTTATTTAGCTGGCAGTAGTGGCGCTCGCTGTATTGCAGTAGCTTGAGCAGCAAAGATTTTTGTGAGGTAAGTGATTTAGTGATTTGTGAAAGGTATAGTTTAATGTTAGTCAGGGCCATTATTTTGTAGGGAATTTTGAAAGTCAGATTGCGTTGCGCTAACAAAATATTGTGTGTCAGTTTCAGCACAGTCCTGTATAATTTGTTCAAAGGGGACGTTTCACATTAAAAAAGGCACTATCGCTATCTGTGGGATTTTTAAATCTCTTACGTGTGCTATTAGCAGAATGGCATTTTTAATTGTCCTCTCATTTTCAAGTTTACAGTACCAAATGAACAGGGATTACATTTGTTTTGCTGGTGGGTAGCTGATGACTGCTCTAAAATTTGCTATTGGTCCGATGGGATTATGTTTCTTGGGTATTTTTAGCTGGCATCTCTCGTTTGGTGCCTTTGGTTTTTTTTAAGCCTTTGTACCTCTCTTTCTGAAATTATGTGGGTTATGTTTTTGAGTGTGTTTGAAATGAGTTTGTTGGATTGTGTGATTATATAAATATATTTTATTTTACTTCCTTACTTACGAAACCCCACAACTAAATTTACTTTAGAGGAGGAACTGCCTTCGTATTGCATACATTATATTTATGCATATACGTGTAATTGGACACCTGTATACTTCACACCATAAAATAGTTCCTGCACACTAAAACTGTAATTTTACATGTCATTAATTAGTTTATTACTGGTTTCAAAACTTTTTATATTTTTATGTACTAATAGCTACAAGGTATTATTCTGATTGTAGTTCTTAGGCACAAGTGCTCCAACACAACAAATGAATACATCAACTGTCCAGATAATTCCATCTCTGAGATTGATTCTATATAAATAGTTTAGTTTTTGCTACAGGCAGAAGCCTTTCTCGTTATGTACACATGATTTTTTACTTTTCTAACTTTCTCTGTCAATTTTTTCAAATATATATGCAATGTATTATCTCCTGCTCAAGACTTTTGAGGATTGTGAGTCACACTGCAATTTTACCTTTCCTGATTTTGCTAATGTAGTGTGACGTCTTTCTTGATTTTACATGAATACAGCTACAGTAAAATAATTATTGACGCTCATGGGCCACAAATTACCTTGACTCAAACACCTTTTCTGAAAAGTATAAATAAATTTAGAGCAGCAAAAATATCCAGGCATGACTAACATTTTCAGTTTACATACAGTTGCTGTTTTTTAGTCTTACTTGCAATGCAAGATATATAAGCCTATGGGTGCAACGATTTATTAAATAGAAAAGTGCAAAAAACAAATAGATGTGCTCTGCACCCACGAAATTATATTAAGTAATGAATCATTCGTCACCATAATTCAGTAATAAGCCACTCTCTTCCATCTTTCATAGCTCACGCATCAGTTCCTCCGTTATAATAAATACCTTGCATAATTTCAAGAACTTTAATCAGTTGGGATAAGACCTTTTTTCACTGTTTTCACTAACCGTTTATCTTTGAGCCGTTCAGGTCCTCACCTCCATTCATCCAATGTCCAGAAATCTCACATCATTAGTTTCTCTCTCTCACTACCCACACTCAGATCTCCCTTCGACTGTCCATTCCTCTAATTTTACGCAGATATCAGTCTCTGAGAAAGCAGTCACACAACAGAAAATATACATGTACAACACTTACATCCGTATAAATTTACATATTTGGAGTACTTGGTTTACTTTCTTGTGTCCGGAGCTGTAAATTTTTTGGCACAGTACTGGGCTAAGTGAAAAGCTTCCGGCGGGCTTAGCCAGAGGTCATGTAAGGAGCAATGTGCAGGATAATTTCGTTACGTTAGGAGGCGTTCCATATTTTGAATTTTTTCACAGTTGCACTTATTGTCGTCCGCTTCTAATAGGATCCATTTTATAAGATTGGTTTTGCTAGAGGCTACACAAGTTCTGATACGGTTTAGCGTTTTCCATGACCTGTAATGTAATTCAGCACCAGTTGGTGAATGTTCTGAAATAGGGTAGCCGACAGGGGATTCATCCAAAGTGTAACTGAGGAACCAATATCTTTATTTTAGTCTTCTTAATCCATAAAGGCTGCCGTGTAGTGGATGGCGCTCATCGAATATCTATTTGAAGTGCTGAATATGTTCATGAACTACCCTATGAGATTTGGGACTGCTGAAACCTGAAGCTTGGTAGAGATCTTCCAGAGGAGCGGACTTCATGCTTCCTGTGACTAGCCTACAGGTTTCAGTAAGGCTTATGTAGATCGTTTTTGCCTATCTAAAACAGAAAGGGCACGCATACTCAGCTGCGGGAAAGCAAAGTGTTAAAGCTAGGGTTCTAAGAGCAGTAGGTTTGGCTCTCCGCTTACTGCTAGTTAGTTTTCTAAAGATATTGCTCCTTGCAGCTACATTATTTCGGGTTTTGTCACATTGATGTTTGTATGTTAGGGAGCTGTCAAGCATGACTTCGAGGTATGTCGACAGGTCTGTGTGCTCAAGGGTAGACGCACTCCATTTAACGCACAGCTTTCTAAATGCTAGGCGTGTGTGCAGATGAAAAGCGCAAAATTTCGTTTCATTTGGATTTGGTTTGAGAGTTGTCATCGCAGTATGTTAACATTGCTTGTAGGGTATTCTCCAACTTTACCTCTACTTCCTCAAAGGTTCTTCCTTACGCTGTGATAGCCAGATCGTCAGCATAAGGAAAATGTCGCTTATCTTTGGGTAATGGCTGATAGTTCGTATATATGTTGATCCGAATGGGGGCTACAACACTTCCCTGAGCAAGGCCGTTTTTTCTGCTTCCTCCAGCGACTTTTTCTCCCTTGTAGAGTGACGTAGAATGTCGGTTTTTCAGCAAGGATTCTTTAATTTTTACTAATTGATGGTCCCTATTAATATCATAGATTTTACTTAGCAGTTTTCGGTAGTTTACTGTATCGTAGGTGGCGCTTAGATGGACCAGAGCAAGCCCGATATTCTTGCTGCGGGATTAACTTTGAATCAATGATGTTATTGATTCGATTGATTATCAGCCTTTCAGACAATTTTAAACGGTGACATAGAAGGGCTGATGGCTGCTTGGTGAGTCGGGTTCTTTTCCTTGTTTTACAAGTGCTCTTACCTTGGACGTCCTCCATAGTTTAGGGATTATGAACGTTTCTCGGCAGTGGTTAAATAGGCTTAAAACCCAATTTTTGGAATTCCGTTCCACACACACGTCATGAATACCATAGAGTTTATGCCCTCATTCAGTTCTTTCATTATGAAATGAGAGGAGAAGTTGTAGGTTTCTGTGGTAATATCACATTGTACCTTGCTTTTCTCATATTTTTTGCTGGGATTGCCATTTAGTAGTAGTTGATGCGCAGCCCTATTAGGTCTCGCTCTGGTCATTCCTCTTCTTTCTTTCTGGTCCTCAGAACTTTCTGATCTGATTTCATGCAATATTGCTGCTACGTGACGTGTCCGCTTTCTCCAAGGTTTCGACACATTTCTTTTGCCTTGTTCCACTTTCTGCTCTTATAAGATTTGTGCCACAAGCTATTGTCTCGTCACTGACAGGGTCTTTTGAGTACCATTAATCATATTTCGCTAAAATGTTATTGGTACCCTCAGAGAATCCTGATATGAAGTTCTGTCTACAGCCTCTTGGGATGTGGTTTTTTGACACTTTACAGAGACTTTGTACAGAAAGTGTGTAGTCTTCGGGTACGGGATTAATGTTGTTGATTTACTCGTTTAATCCCGTGGAGAAATCCGTCCTTCTGGCTTTTTAAAACGGAACCTTCTTCCAAAGGGCCTGTTAACAGATTTGACTTCCAAGAAGACCTGAATTGCAAAGGCTGTATGTTGAGCTTTTGGAAGAGTTTTATATACACTACTGGCCATTAAAATTACTGCACCAAGAAGAAATGCAGATGATAAACAGTTATTCATTGGACAAATATATTATACTAGAACTGACATGTGATTACATTTTCATGCAATTTGGGTGCATAGATCCTGAGAAATCAGTACCCAGAACAACCACCTCTGGCCGTAATAACGGCCTTGATACGCCTGGGCATTGAGTCAAACAGAGCTTGGATAGCGTGTACAGGTACAGCTGCCCATGCAGCTTCAACACGATACCACAGCTCATCAAGAGTAGTGACTGCCGTATTGAGACTGGCCAGTTGCTCAGCCATTTTGACCAGACGTTTTCATTGGTGAGAGATCTGAAGCATGTGCTGGCCAGGGCAGCAGTCGAACATTTTCTGCATCCAGAAAGGCCCGTACAGGACAACATGCGGTCGTGCATTATCCTTCTGAAATGTAGGGTGTCAAAGGGATCGAATAAAGGGAGAGCCACGGGTCGTAACACGTCTGAAATGTAACGTCCACTGTTCAAAGTGCCGTCAATGCGAACAAGAGGTAACCGAGAAGTGTAACCAATGGCACCCCATACCATTACGCCGGGTGATACGCCAGTATGGCGATGACGAATACACGTTTCCAATGTGGGTTCACCGCGATGTCGCCAAACACGGATGCGACCATCATGATGCTGTAAACAGAACCTGGATTCATCCGAAAAAATGACGTTTTGCCATTCGTCCACCCAGGTTCGTCGTTGAGTACACCATCGCAGGCGGTCCTGTCTGTGATGCAGCGTCAAGGGTAACCGCAGCCATGGTCTCCGAGCTGATAGTCCATACTGCTACAAACGTCGTCGAACTGTTCGTGCAGATGGTTGTTGTCTTGCAAACGTCCTCATATGTTGACTCAGGGATCGAGACGTGGCTGCACGATCCTTTACAGCCATGCGGATAAGATGCTGTCATCTGGACTGCTAGTGATACGAGGCCGTTCGGATCCAGCACGGCGTTTCGTATTACCCTCCTGAACCCACCGATACCATATTCTGCTAACGGTCATTGGATCTCGACCAACGCGAGCAGCAATGTCGCGATATGATAAACCGCAATCGCGATAGGCTACAATCCGACCTTTATCAAAGTCGGAAACGTGATGGTACGCATTTCTCCTTCTTACACGAGGCATCACAACAACGTTTCACCAGGCAACGCCGGTCAACTGCTGTTTGTGTATGGGAAATCGGTTGGAAACTTTCCTGATGTCAGCACGTTGTATGTGTTGCCACCGGCGCCAGCGTTGTGTGAATGCTCTGAAAAGCTAATCATTTGCATATCACACCATCTTCTTCCTGTCGGTTAAATTTCACGTCTGTAGCACGTCATCTTCGCTGTGTAGCAATTTTAATGGCCAGTAGTGTACATTTATAACACATCAGTCTTGTATGATGCTGCTAACAAAGCTCTTGTCAGGGTTGTAGCCTCTTTTTCAGATTTTGCTCGTGAAGGAGTAAGGCAGCTTTGAGTCATGTAGGAGAAAAAAGTTATTCAATTGGATCCATTCTTCAAACTTTTGGGCATTGTGATCAGTTTCGTGGTATCACCAATTTATGCTGTGGCAGTTGAAGTAACTTAGTATAAATCGTGTCTTTTGGTTTCTGAAATTGCCTGGCATAATAAGCTTAAGTTTTTCAACTAGGGGCTTATATACGGATGTTACTATCAAGGTTCCGCGTTCGATAGTTCAGTTAAGATCTCAGTGCCATTCACTATTGTTTTCCCTGTAGTAGTTAAGGCCAGGTAAGGTCTAATGAAAGCTGCACCGTCATCCTCCGGCTATGATACCTTTGTATCTATGTGCATCCTATTAATATGGGGATGACGTGCTGATTCATCTTTGTAGACACAGTACATCCCATTTATGCATTTGGTATAGCTGCGAAGTTGTGTCTTGTTTGTTCTTGGTTATTCCCTCGCCATTCAAACTAGCAGTAGTCAGAGATGGCCCTAAGAAGTGCCCTTTATTTGATTTTCTCTGGTGATGGGAGGAATGGCCGATGCCCTCATGCACTTCGCTTGCAGTGAGTTCCGGCATTTCCTAGTCTCATGGTGGTGTCGAGTGAAAACGCACACTTGGAGGCTCCTTCCGCCCTCTCCACAAGAATGCCAAGAATACTCTTATTACAGGTGGATTTTAATCTTTTTATGTTGTTTCTGATGATAAAGTCGTTTGTGTACACTTTTGTTCCCATGAGTACTACAGTACTGTCTTTGTCTGATTTTGTTACAGTAGTACAGTATTCGCTGCTTATAGTTTTTTATTTAGATATTTAAAATTAGGTTAATGACCGTTATTTCAGAGTTCATTATTTTCTTTTCTAATCTATGTTAGTAGACATGTTTTTAATTTTTTCATTTGTTAATTCTCTAGTTACCCCTTTATTTACATTCCTGCTATCATGTATTTCTTTTGTGGTGAGAATATACTTAAACTCTATAGTGAGAGCTTTTGTCCGTTGTTTGTTCATTTGCTTCAGAGTCAACATCATGTTTTAAACCTGTTTTTTTGTTTGTTATCGCTTGGTGTTATGCTTGTAAGATTGATAAGCCTTGAACAGAAATAATGTGTGTGTGTGTGTGTGTGTGTGTGTGTGTGTGTGTGTGTGTATGCGCGCGCGCGCCTGTGTGTGTGTATGTGTGTGTGTGTGTGTGTGTGTGTGTGTGTGTGTGTGTGTGTGTGTGTGCGTGTGTGTATTTATGTATCTGTGTTTGTTGTTTTGAGGTTTTGTATAGAGAGTTTTGAGGACTGTAATTTTTGGTGTTACAACGATCCTCCACTATAATTGGTCCTGCATGTTTAATATTCTATCGCAACTGAATGTGAACTAAGTCTCGGCACTTGACACATGACTTCTCTGTGTTGCACATATTGCACATAACTGTCTCCATTTGTACTGAAGTGGCTGCATGTGTGAGAGGTCTATTTATGTGTTGTTACATCAAAGCAACACAGAAATTCTGAAAATATCCACCAGTTTCACGTCTTCAAGTGATGTTATCGTTCCTGCACAGGAGTAGCACGTAAGTCTTGAGTCATCTTGTGTGTTGGATTGGTTGTGGTTGCAGTAGTGCATAGCCGTGAGATACGAACATGAAGTCCTTGTGATTGGAAGACGGAGTAAAACTCCCTATACAGTCAGCCGAATTTACTTTCAAAACGTAAGAAAACACTGATGGAACGAATATTGTCTTATTAAATCTCCATTCAAAAGAGGTCGGCCAAGCATTAAAAGTTCATAGTCATACATGGAATACACAGCTCATTTTTTTTTTCAAATGCAGAGCGCATTTCAGTTAAAGGAGGCATCCAAATATAAATAAATATGCATTTTTATAAAATATGCTATTCATTTCGTTTAATGTGCATTTATGTGAGAAACCGCCAACGCGATGGCAATGAATGCAAAGGTAAAGAGCAGTTATGTGTAATTGTGATCTTGGTATCAATTTTAGGATCGCGTAACGAATATTTCCAATGGTTAAGCGAAGACCACATCACGAAGTGCTAATGGAAGTAGACTCTAAAGAACAGATGCAAATTGCGTCCTGCAAATCAAGCAAGTAAGTGCGGTCATGAGTTACTGAAACGACTACTTCAGCGAAGTTAAAAAATACCGCAAACCCTGAACTATTTCACGAAAGAGCGTTGTTGGCCAGATCTCACCAAATAAACGTCCGATGCTCGGTCGCGAGAGTGCCAAGTGTAAGCTGCAGTTAATAGTATACTAGACCCATCTTCTCACCTGCGGCCCACGAGGACGCCAACAGAACAGTCAGTCACGAAGGCAAAAGGCAGAGAATGTCAGAAAAGGAATACTACCTTCTCACTGAAGTTTTGGAACAGTTCCAAGTTATCCAGCAATGACGATAATGGTTCCGAGCGCCATACAATCTCTAGCCAAGTTTTTCCGAGACTACGACCGCCGCCCCAATGAAATTTCAAGATTTCGGTAGAACGCCAGCAAGAGTGAGACATTTTGTTTATTTTGTCGGCAGGGGCATGGCAAGAACTAAACATATTTTTAGCCACGTTTCAGAGCAACCATTGAGAAGCTGTGTCTTGTGGCTCCCATAGAAATCTTCCAACCATCGCTTTCTTTTAGTAATGGAGGCATTCCTCCACGTAGGCATCGCGCCTTTGCACGAGGGCTTTCAAGCTGCCTGCGTGTGTGTTAATTCAGTTTGTGTTAACATGGCCAGCCCCATGGGAGGTTGGGGCGTGGGGTGGGGGCGAGTGCACAGGTGAAGGCTACATCAGTCCTGAAGACCACTTAAAGCTACACATTTATGGCTGTGGCAAAGATCCCTCCACTGTCTCTCTCTCTGCTTCGGCTGCTGTGCTAAAGAAACTGAAAAATTCAGCTTCTCAGAAGTCGAAGTGGACAGCTAGCTTCACCACAGCCAAGATCTGGAATTATATGTGCATTTTCAAATGATGATACGAATTATCAGAAGAACATCTCAGACCCAGTTCATATGTTAATGGGGCTGAGTTAATTAGGGCATAAAAATGTGAATAAAATAGGTAGAGTGGTGCAACATGAAAAGTTGAACCACCTTACACACTGTACTTTCTGTGAGGCTGTCGTGGAACTACTAACGAACTTAGCTAAGGCTCGCTTCTACTACATAAATATTCCTAAAGCTTGTGTGGGATGCAATGGTTTTTTTAATGTCACTTCATTCATGTAAAGATGAAAAATTATTACACAACAAATTGTTGTGTACATGGTTCCGCGTAGTCAGCGCGTACACAACTTTCCCACTAGAGCGCGCCCCGCTAAGCACAACAGCGCAGGCGCAGCGCTCGTCCATCTCCGCACTACGAGATGGCGCTGTCTAAGAGACGGACCGAATTCTGCTTCCCCTGATCCGCGTATTAATATGTCTCGCAGCCAATGAGATTGCTGCTAACGTAGAACCTTTTCTCCTCACGGATCACGCTCGCGCAGTGATACCTGAACGCTCGAGGTATTATAACGAGTGTACAGACCTCGGAATAGTCAGTCTGCATCAGTCTGCATTAGTCTGCAGTCAAGTTTCAGTCTGCGCCTAATAAGATTACCGTATTCCTGTACATAGCCGTGAAGATAAACGAATAGACACTTCGTCAAGTATCAGTGATATGTGAGAATAAGATTAACGTACCAAGACCAAAGGAACTTCAGATTGTCAATTGTAATTAGCATCCAGAACCAAGTTAAGTTATTTTTATGATTGTTATTATTTTAATAAATGTGTGTGAAAATTAATCAAGTTCTGTTTAAAGTTGGTCACCGTCAATCTGCTACTCTAAGCCTGCAAGTGGCATTTCTATCGTCTGACCTAGCGGCAGAAGATGGACACGCCACGATAAGACCACGAGACATATTGCTGACACTCGCCTACTTCGTTAGAGCGACAAGTCAAATAATCTGATTGTGTGTGTACCGAAGGTCTTACAGTACGCACACCACACAAATGTACACCTATAAAAGTCACAGCGATGGCTGATCGTCCATATTATATACAACTCTTGCACATAAACATACATTGGAGAAACTGTTATAGATGTTTCACGAATCAAATTGGACGTCTGAAGCTCTATTGCAATCTGCTTTGTTCACAGGATTGCTATTTTTTACATACACTGAAATCCATTCGTCAGTACTGTTCGCCTCGCCTTAAGAATTGGCTAACGCCAAATTAAGAACTATATTGTGCGCCCCCACCGACAAAGACTGACTGGGAGAGCGCTAATCACCCCGCGGGGACGTCACTCGGGATGACTCGTGAACCGATTGACCTCTGTCCGCCACCGTAGTTGAGTGAACTGCGCGCCAGCTTGTCAAGCCGGGGGGCTCAGGTTCGATTCCCAGTTGGGTTGGAGATTTCCTCCACTCAGAGACTGGGTGTTTGTGTCGTCTTCATCATCATCATTTCATCATCATCGAGGTGTAAGTCGCCCAAAATGGCCTCACCTCAAAAGACTTGCACCAGGCGATCAGGTCTACCCGCTGCGAGGCCCTCGCCAAACGACATTTCATTTCATTGACCTCTATCCCGTTATTCAGTTGTTCTTTACAATAAACAATAAAAAACAAATCTTGACTGTGTGCTGATAATTTTAAACGAAACTGGAATTATGTTTTAGTAATATAAAATAGACTAAAAGATGCGTTATGGCGCGCTGGACCGAGGTAATCCCTCCATATTCAGTCACAGCATCCAATCATTTTAGAAGATAATTCAGCTGTTCACGAAAGGTATGCTCGAGGAACCATTTGTTGTTCGCGTCACACTCCACTTTAAGACGTCATGCATGTAATGCACTTCGCTCAACTGCGATATGAAGTGTGGGCATAAATCTAACGGCTCCCAGAGTGAGAAACGTTGCCCTGTGCTGCAGTCAGTTTCGTCTACTGCCTTCTTTCCAGCAACACACATAAGGCTGCAATCCCTTCTCTTGACCCTGTACCTGTGCTGAAATTTCGTTTTATTTTTTTCTTTTACAACATTCAATACTACTTTGAAGCCATGGGACACAACAACCGGAATATGTTACACCATTTGTGTTCTGATAATTAATTCAGGTTACATTTCAACTGCCCGGAATTCAGACCACACGAATCAATAAGAATTGACAAACGGGACACATGCTACAGAGGCTGCCGTACCAAAACAGTATGTCTGTTTTTACCGATATGATCTTCGATAGTACGTCACAGCTAAATCTCATTCCATGAGAGTCTGAAATGTCAGCAGTCGACCAAGTGTTCACCAACTGAATTTTCGTCAAATGAAGTTTAACACAGCCAATGGGGAGCTCCATCTATTTCTGGCGGTCTCGTTGGACGCGTACGAGGACAGTTCTGTCATTTCTGCTTATGTGCTTCATATCATGGCTTTTTGTGTTTTGCAGGTATCCTAGTGATTCTAGACTTCGTTCCGAACCACACCAGTGACGAGCACGAGTGGTTCGTAGCTTCGAGCGATCCAACACACGAGAACCACGAAGTCTACAGAGACTATTACGTGTGGCTTGATGGCAAGGGCAACGGATCGTTGCCAAATAACTGGGTGAGTTACATGTCAACTGACCTACAATGTTCAGATTCTTACTTTTCTTAAGGCAAGCAATCAATGTGCAAACTGTAACATAAATTTTACGTTTTTAGGTATGTGAAACTTTCATTAATTTCTACTTTTATAGAATTATTCTAACAATGATTTGTTTTACAATTAAGAAACATGGAATTGTGCTTGTGCAACTGGGCTACGGCTGCCTGTTGTATAGAATGGTTCCCGGACAACCGCTGCATACTCGACAGGAATCTGTAGAAAGCACTGCAGCTAGGTATAGGCGCCATAGATCTCACTGACGAATGAACTATTAGTCGAAACCGTGGAAGACCACTTACCAATATGAATAAAGTGCCTCGCAATAAATTCCTCCACAGACGTTCAGACGCCTCATTGAAAGTGTCCCCAGCCGCGTTCAAACCATCATAAAGGTGCAGGATGGACACACCACAAAGTAATGTCCACTAACGTGTCTGAATACTTTTGAGCAAACATTTTCTCACTTCACTACACATATTAGTTATTTGAAAACAAACACTATAACGTGATTTTGTGCGACACCGCCTTTGTTTTTGTCTCAGCGGTTCTCTGATACGGTGCCATTGTTCAAAATTTTGTGGAGAGTCTGACAGATAGTGCGAGATTGGTAGAAAGGAGAATCAGTGGCTGAATCTGTGAAGCGTGTTGAGTCACTCATTGAAAAGGCGAGAGTTTGGGCCCACACCCACTTCCAATAGCAATCTGTGACATATTTTTTAACCATCACTTGTCCCGCGTGGGTACAAGGCATTTCACCCACAAAATTAATCGAATGTTTGACATTAATGGAGTTGCTTGTTCCGTTGCAGAAAAATATGTTCGACGAGGGAAGCGCTTGGAAGTGGAGCCCGACGAGAGAGATGTACTACTTGCACCAGTTCCACGAGAAGCAGCCAGATCTGGACTACAGGAACCCAAATGTCCTCAGCGCCATGCAGGTAAGCAACGGATGATAACGTCGAGCGTCTTTGGCAAGGCCGTACTTAAGAAATGTGCAGCACGCAACACTCCTTCCTTCTGCGAAGAACACTCCTCAGTAATACCATCGTTCTCGTTGCAATGCGCGCTGTTTGTCTCTCTGACACAATTACCGGTTAAGAAAACACAAAACGGGTATACTCAAATTCATCTCTTCCAATACTACGTCCATTTAACTGTCTTAATATAAATAGTATGTGCGATTCAAGAATCATAAAAGAAGTTTGTATACATGGAAGAAGCCTGGAGATACGAAAAGGTATCAGATAGATTATATAATGATAAGACAGATATTTAGGAACCAGGTTTTAAATTGTAAGACATTTCCAGGGGCAGATGTGGACTCTGACCTCAATCTATTGGTTGTGAACTATATATTAAAACTGAAGAAACTGCAAAAAAGAGGGAATTTAAGGAGATGGGACCTGGATAAACTGACTAAACCAGAGGTTGTATAGAGTTTCAGGGAGAGCATAAGGGAACAATTGACAAGAATAGGGGAAAGAAATACAGTAGAAGAAGATTGGGTAGCTTTGAGGAATGAAGTAGTGAAGGCAGCAGAGGATCAAGTAGGTAAAAAGACGAGGGCTAGTAGAAATCCTTGGCTGACAGAAGATATATTGAATTTAATCTATGAAAGGAGAAAATATAAAAATCCAGTAAATGAAGCAGGCAGAAGGGAATACAAACGTCTCAAAAATGAGATCGACAGGAAGTGCAAAATAGCTAAGCACTCATGGCTAGATGACAAATGTAAGGATGTAGAGGCTTATCTCACTGGGGAGGTGGAAACCCAGTTCTAAGCAAAGAAGGGAAAGACAAGTGTAATGTGCTGCGAATACACAGAAAGATAGATCCTTTATCATTTAGCTACAAAATAGCAGGTCAGCAACTGGAAGCAGTTAATACCATAAATTATCTGGGAGTACGCTTTAGGAGTGATTTAAAATGGAATGATCATATAATGTTGATCGTTGGTAAAGCAGATGCCAGACTGAGATTCATTGGATGAATCCTAAGGAAATGCAATCCGAAAACAAAGGAAGTAGGTTACAGTACGCTTGTTCGCCCACTGCTTGAATACTGCTCAGCAGTGTGGGATCCGTACCATCTGGTGAGCAAAATGTATGAGACAGGCGAAATACCCTCGGACTTCAAGAAGAATAAAATAATTCCAATCCCAAAGAAAGCAGGTGTTGACAGATGTGAAAATTACAGAACTATCAGTTTAATAAGTCACGGCTGCAAAATACTAACGCGAATTCTTTACAGACGAATGGAAAAACTGGTAGAATCCGACCTCGGGGAAGATCAGTTTGGATTCCGTAGAAATGTTGGAACACGTGAGGCAATACTGATCCTACGACCTATCTTAGAAGTTAGATTAAGAAAAGCAAACCTATGTTTCTAGCATTTGTAGACTTAGAGAAAGCTTTTGACAATGTTGACTGGAATACTCTCTTTCAAAATCTGGAGTGGAAGGGGTAAAATACAGGTAGCGAAAGGCTATTTACAGTTTGTACAGAAACCAGATGGCAGTTATAAGAGTCGAGGGACATGAAAGGAAAGCAGTGGTTGGGAAGGGAGTGAGACAGGGTTGTAGCCTCTCCCCAATGATATGCAATCTGTTTATTAAGCAAGCAGTAAAGGTAACAGAAGAAAAATTCGGAGTAGGTATTAAAATCCATGGAGAAGAAATAATAACTTTGAGGTTCGCCGATGACATTGTAATTCTGTCAGAGACAGCAAAGGACTTGGAAGAGCAGTTGAACGGAATGAACAGTGTCTTGAATGGAGGATGTAAGATGAGCATCAACAAAAGCAAAACAAGGATAATGGAATTTAGTAGAATTAAATCGGGGGATGCTGAGGGAATTATATTAGGAAAATGAGACACTTCAAGTAGTAAAGGAGTTCTGCTATTTGGGGACTAAAATAACTGATGATGGTCGAAGTAGAGAGGATACAAAATGTAGACTGGCAATGGCAAGGAAAGTGTTTCTGAAGAAGAGAAATTTGTTAACACCGAGTATAGATTTAAGTGTCAGGAAGTCGTTTTTGAAAGTATTTATATGGAGTGTAGCCATGTATGGAAGTGAAACATGGACGATAAATAGTTTGGACAAGAAGGGAATAGAAGCTTTCGGAATTTGGTGCTACAGAAGAATACTGAAGATTAGATGGGTAGATCACATAACTAATGAGGAGTAGAATTGAGAAGAATTGGGGAGAAGAGGAGTTTGTGGCACAACTTGACTAGAAGAAGGGATCGGTTGGTAGGACGTGTTATGCGGCATCAAGGGGTCACCAATTTAGTTTTGGAGGGCAGCGTGGAGGGTAAAAATCGTAGAGGGAGACCAAGAGATGAATACACTAAGCAGATTCAGAAGGGCGTAGGCTGCAGCACGTACTGGTAGATGAAGAAGCTTGCACAGGATAAAGTAGCATGGAGAGCTGCATCAACCAGTCTCTGGACTGAAGACCACACAACAACATGTTCCTTTTCATCAGCTATATTGGTTTAATTGTTCTTCGTTCCGCTAGTACTGATTTTGGGCCTATTGACAATCTTATTGTACACAGAAAACCCCAAATCCAAGCAGTGTCCCGTCTTGTCAGCAAACTTTCTTCGGGGGAGCTTACATCTGCTCAAAATACGAACTCCGCGCCTTGCACACTGATATTCTCTGCGGTGACCCGGTACACTTTTGGTTTGCAGAAGCCTTCTGTTTTGTATTACGGCCTACACGCGGTACTCATCTATACAGTTTTAAATAAAGCATGCACTTATGTCTCCCGTGGTTCTTCTCCACCACATTCTATATCTCTCCGCTTCTGGGTATTTATGAGAATAACTGATGTTGTGCGAAATCTTCTCAGATCTGGTTTCATTTTCTTTTTAATAACAGGTGGAAACGCTCTCCTGAAGAAGTAGTTTGGCCGTTCTAATTATCGTACGTTCACCGAATGCTATGAGTTTTCTGTTACCTTTGCTCCTATTACGACGAACAGGTTCAGTCTCCTTCTTCTTCTTCCATAGCGTTTGTTCTGCGTGCTGGTGGAGTCCGCTGTTTTGGCTCGTTGTCGCCACTTCTTGCGACCTTGTGCAGGGTGAAGGGCTGAGGTCATGAGATCTTCATGCTGGGTGTCAAGCCATCGCTGCCTTGGTCGTCCTGTCGTTTCCCATTTACATTTAGGTTGAAACTAGTCTTTGCCACTGTTGTCTCGTCTGCTCTAAGGACATATCCGTACCAGCGTAGGCGGCTTTCTCTCATTTTGTCTAGTATTCGTGCAACACCGTATAGCCTGCGTACTTAATTATTTGTGACGTGGACATGCAATGTTAACCCCGACGTCCACCTAAGCATTTTCGTCTCCATAACATCAAGTCTTTGCTCTACTTCCTTTGTTGAAGGCCAGCATTCAGCCCCATACAGTGCAACTGGACGGATTACCGATCGGTATACTTTTGATTTGAGCCTGTTTTGAATTTTCTTGTCGCACATTACTCCAGTAACCGAACGCCATTTGAGCTACGCGCTGCTAAGTCGGTTGGAGATTTCTGCACTGAGATTTCCATTGGCAGCAATTGTCGAGCCCAGGTACTTAAAAGTCATTGCTGTTGGGAGGTCAACACCATTGATTCTGATGGTTACGGAGGCATTTAAATATGTGGAAAGGTAACATGTTTTCATCACAGTGATCCGTAGTCCTACATCTGCGAGGCGGTCATTCCACTCATGCAATTGAAGTTGTGGATCATTCTTATCTTCACTGGCCAGTAGTACAGCATCAGCATACAGTAACGTCCAGGGTGAGGTTTTCTGCAGGTTTCTCGTGATGGTATCCATGACAGTGATAAATAGGAGCGGTGAGAGAGCAGATCCCTGATGAACTCCCCACAGAAATAGGGAAGTCGTCAGGTAGTCCGGCAGCTGACTGTAGCCGGCTCTTCGGGTTCTGGTAGAGCACTCTAATCCACCTAACGAACTCTTCAGGTACTCCATGCTCTCGCAGGGCAAGCCAAATTAACACGGCCGGCGGCTGTGGCGGAGCGGTTCTAGGCGCTTCAGTCCGGAACCGCGCTGCTACTACGGTCGCAGGTTCGAATCCTGCCTCGGGCATGGATGTGTGTGATGTCCTTAGGTTAGTTAGGTTTAAGTAGTTCTAAGTTCTAGGGGACTGATGACCTCAGATGTTAAGTCCCATAGTACTCAGAGCCATTTGAACCATTAGTCCTTAGAGAGATATTTTGTCTCCGATTTCCCAATATCCTACCAATAAAACCCACCATACACAGGCAGTAGTGTTGTGCGAACTACAATTGGCGATTTTAAACAGGCACTTATTCCACCTTTTGTTGGTCATAAAGCTGTCTGGGACCAGAGGCACACTGAGCATCATAACCACTCTGTGGAGGATAATATTAGATGTGATTAAGTTTGGAAATTTATTCCTCTGTTTTACGAAATGTATCGTTTTCTCTTTTTTTATTAGAATATTAGCACAAAAATCTACAAGTGACAGGTGTAGTGCATGAAGTAGATATGACTAAAATCTGATGAAATCTTGTCTCAGATTAGGTAGGCCTACAAATCCCTATTCAACAAAAATACGCAAATAACTTTCGATCGAATCTTGATATCTTAAACTATGTTGGTTCAGTTATATCTAAACTGGAAAATTTATTATGATATTTGTAACACTCTGAAAAAGTGATCTTGACATTTTTTGAGCTGTTGTTAGAACTATTGAAAACAAATGCAGTGTAGACGATCTACATTCACACATAACCTCTTCTTGTTTGTCGTTGTCAGTAACTATAGTTTGACATGAGCAAACCATTATTACTGTCATCACATGCTGTGTAGAACATAGTTTTGGCTTTACACACTGAAAGTAATCCGTTCAACTAGCAATGTGAACAGCTGAAGGGTGTAGATCCCCACCGGAAAGCGAGAAGCTGCGCAAGCAGCAAGCAACGATGTGCCAATAGCAGGGCTGCAAAGTAACGTAACAAGGCCCCCAGCGAGCAGTGCAGGATGTGGTGCGCCAGTAAAGAGCAGCAAGATGCCAGCAGCGAGGCTGCAGCGTAAACATAGCCTTACCGGCGCATTTAAACTACACCATAGCTATTTGGCTTGCTGCTAATTACTGCCGCCGGGATGACCGAGCGGTTCTAGGCGCTACAGTCTAGAACCGCGCGACCGCTACAGTTGCAGGTACGAATCCTGCCTCGGGCATTGATGTGTGTGATGCCCATAGGTTAGTTAAGTTTAAGTAGTTCTAAGTTCTAGGGGACTGACTGATGACCTTAGAAGTTAAGTCCCATAGTGTTCAGAGCCATTTGAACCTTTTTTTTGCTAATTACTTTCCTCGCCAGGCGACGATATCAAGTTGGTTTGTATTTGGGGCAGAGACCATCGCTGGCCATCCGGAAACGAGAGCTATGATTGGCTGCTTCAGTGGCACGGAAGCAGCGCCGTTGCTTAGAGAACTACCCCTCATACACACAGTTTCTCTCGCACCATGCACCTACATTGACATTCATACTTCTTAAGCCATAGTGAGTGTACAGCAGAGGGTGCATCCCGTTGCATCACATATGAATGTTTTTTACTGTTTCTGTAGAGTATGGAGCATGGGTAAAATAACTGCTTAAGTGTCTCTCTACAAGCGGCAAGAAGTTAATTATTGCCTTCACGATCCCAGCAATAGTGATAATAGGGGGCTGCAGTACATTCCTCACTTAATACTGGTACTTGAAACTATGTAAGTAATCTTTGGCGACATAATTTCCATCTATTTTCAAACATTTGCCACGTCAACTGTTTCTACATTTTCATGATGTCCTCCTCTGGACCAAATAAGCATGTGACCATTGGTGCTGCCCTTGGTTGTGCAATAGGTCCAATATCAGCTGATACTGGTGTTTGGTATGAATACCACACAGTTGAGGAATATCTTAGAGTGAGTCACATGAGCATCTTCCAAGTAAGTCTTTTGTAGATTAATCATATTTTTCCAGTATCCTACAAATAAAATCGCCATAGGCTCACAGCAATGTCGTGAGCTTCCGAGATAATTTACAGAGAGAGAATTTCAAATGATGGTTTTACACAGACACTTATTGAAAATATTTTTGGATGCTAAGCATTATGGAACCTGAGGCATGCATATCATCACAACTGCTTAGTGATGGATAACATTTCAATTCCTTTCAAGATAATTCGGGTGGATTCTTCGTATATTTAACTATTTCTGGCTCAGTAAATTTACAGTGGAAAATTTGTCATGAAAAAAGTGAACTTCATACGAGGGCAGTTCAATAAGTAACGCAACACATTTTATTTCTCGGCCAATTTTGGTTGAAAAAACCGGAAATTTCTTGTGGAATATTTTCAAACATTCCCGCTTCGTCTCGTATAGTTTCATTGACTTCCGACAGGTGTCAGCGCTGTACGGAGCTGTTAAAATGGCGTCTGTAACGTATGTGCGTTGCAAACAACGGGCAGTGATCGAGTTTCTTTTGGCGGAAAACCAGGGCATCTCAGATATTCATAGGCGCTTGCAGAATGTCTACGGTGATCTGGCAGTGGACAAAAGCACGGTGAGTCGTTGGGCAAAGCGCGTGTCATCATTGCCGCAAGGTCAAGCAAGACTGTCTGATCTCCCGCGTGCGGGCCGGCCGTGCACAGCTGTGACTCCTGCAATGGCGGAGCGTGCGAACACACTCGTTCGAGATGATCGACGGATCACCATCAAACAACTCAGTGCTCAACTTGACATCTCTGTTGGTAGTGCTGTCACAATTGTTCACCAGTTGGGATATTCAATGGTTTGTTCCCGCTGGGTCCCTCGTTGTCTAACCGAACACCATAAAGAGCAAAGGAGAACCATCTGTGCGGAATTGCTTGCTCGTCATGTGGCTGAGGGTGACAATTTCTTGTCAAAGATTGTTACAGGCGATGAAACATGGGTTCATCACTTCGAGCCTGAAACAAAACGGCAATCAATGGAGTGGCGCCACACCCACTCCCCTACTAAGAGAAAGTTTAAAGCCATACCCTCAGCCGGTAAAGTCATGGTTACAGTCTTCTGGGACGCTGAAGGGGTTACTCTGTTCGATGTCCTTCCCCATGGTCAAACGATCAACTCTGAAGTGTATTGTACTACTCTTCAGAAATTGAAGAAACGACTTCAGCGTGTTCGTAGGCACAAAAATCAGAACGAACTTCTCCTTCTTCATGACAACGCAAGACCTCACACAAGTCTTCGCACCCGCGAGGAGCTCACAAAACTTCAGTGGACTGTTCTTCCTCATGCACCCTACAGCCCCGATCTCGCACCGTCGGATTTCCATATGTTTGGCCCAATGAAGGACGCAATCCGTGGGAGGCACTACGCGGATGATGAAGAAGTTACTGATGCAGTACGACGTTGGCTCCGACATCGACCAGTGGAATGGTACCGTGCAGGCATACAGGCCCTCATTTCAAGGTGGCGTAAGGCCGTAGCATTGAATGGAGATTACGTTGAAAAATAGTGTTGTGTAGCTAAAAGATTGGGGAATAACCTGGTGTATTTCAATGCTGAATAAAACAACCCCTGTTTCAGAAAAAAAATGTGTTGCATTACTTATTGAACTGCCCTCGTATTTTTGAGCTGTTAGAAATGATGAAAGTATCTGCATTCTGGACAGTCTACATTCAAAGAAGGATACATACGTACTTTTTCTTCTTTCTTTTTTTCAATAACTACATTTTTGGCGCGAAAGATCACTATTACTGTCGTTATACGTAGTCTTTGCTTCGTTCTGCAAGTAATCTACTCAACTAGCTATGTGGACAACTGCGGGATAAATTTTCACGGCTAAAAGCGGAATGCCTGCTTGATGAGTGAGTAGCGATGTGCCAGCAGCGAGGTTGCAGAGTAACGTGGCAGGGCACCGGTGAGCAGCGCTCAGCGAGGCTGCAGTATAAACGTACCCCAGGCTCCCTGCATCAGCTCCTGCCCCACTACAAAAAGGCTCAGATTATCAGGTCTGCTAGTGACAAAATTTAAGCTTTGGAAAAAAAAGGTTTAAAAATATACATTACGTCCATTTAACCACTATGCCACTGCAACATTTTGTACCTGGTCGGTACTTGGCTTTCTCTGGTTTCTTGACAGTTTACGATGCAGAAACAGAGCCTATATTATTTAGCCAACTGTAATTGCCTGTTTATATTCTTCTCAAATTACTCACAAAAATGTTAATTTTAGAGTAAGGCGAGTCAAACAAGGAGTTAAAACGAGAATTCAAGCTCTCACACACATTTGTTGTTTTCCAAAGAGTAGGGGACTCATCTGGGCAAATATGAGGAGAGAAAGATACGTTTTGGTGATCAACACGTTTTTCTATGAGATGGACAGCGAACTGTGTGAGCGATTGGATTTTGTGGCATAATGCATCTGTTACTGCACGATTAAAGGAAGGAAACAGTAATGAAGCCACGTGGTGTGTTCCTGCTAAAGTCTGATGCAGTGTTATGTCTCACACTGCTGGTGAACACTCTCACTTCCATAGCTGAGTCCGCTAATACACGCTTGTCTGATGGCACGGTCTGTAAGGTAGGCTGCTTCGAATCATCATAGTGAAAAATTCTTACTTCTAGCATTTCGCCAGCAAGCGGGGGATTGGTGGGGATGTAAATTTCTTGTGTCCTCTATTAAATACCACATCTCTCTGCAGTGTCTCATGAAGTGAGGATAGGTGATATTGTTGATGGTGATCCCTCCGTCAGATTTGGACATTAACCTCCATGGCCCCTTGGTGCTAGTTGAGAGGAGTGAGTATATGTTGGCAGCAGGTGTCACCCTCTTGCTTCCCTTCATCAGAAACAAGATGAACACAATATCACACGGCACACCCACTGATCATAGTCATGCATATGATACAGGTACACACTCGACACTTCACAACAAGTCAGAGGAAGGGAAAAGGCAAAGCACGTCCACTAAGGTCTTGACAAGGGCAGCGATTCAGGATTCCTACAGCAGGTCCCCTGTGTCCATTCTCTGAGTATGGAACCACTTTGACTTTTGATGTTGATTAAATTCAAAGACATGGATATAAAGAAAATTTTACTATGTCGTACCTTTGTATCTGCACAGTGAGTATACTAATGTGTGCAAACTTAGCTTATGACTTAGCGCGCAAATGGACAAAACATCTGAACTGTCTTCCCAAGCCCAGGGTGTCAAACAGACATTCTAAATAAATGTGACCCTGGCCCTGTAAGGCAGGTAATATTAAGTGCAAATGGTAACAAAAATCGATAGAAATGCTGCTGTCACGTACCTAGAATGCATGAATTAATAAAAGTGAAAGTTTGGTTCTATTCTAGAAAGACAGAACAGCTATTCTTTTTTTATTCTACATATAATTTATCAACTGTTGCTTTCAGGGGTCAAGTGATAAACAACAATCACGTTCAATTGCTTTTAACACTCAATAACAAAATAATTAAGTGTTGGACATATTGAAATGATGATTATTAAAATCATTATCCCTACACATGAAAAATTTTTGACAGGAAAGAATTATTATTAAAAGTCTCGTCAGCTCATTTAAACCTACATTGTCATAGCTGGTCAATGCACTGAGCTGGTGGAGAATAAATGTACTTTTTGAACCAATGAAAAAATTCTCATGTACTCAGGGTGAGGGTAGGTTAGTATCAAAAATGGTTTAAATGGCTCTGAGCGCTATGGGACTTAACTTCCGAGGTCATCAGTCCCCTAGAACTTAGAACTATTTAAACCTGACTAACCTAAGGACATAACACACATCCATGCCCGAGGCAGGATTCGAACCTGCGACCGTAGCGGTCGTGCGGTTCCAGACTGTAGCGCATAGAACCGCTCGGCTACTCCAGCCGGCGTTAGTATCCTAGCTTTTGATATTCAGTGGTCAAAGTGTACACAAGTTGGAGGGAGCAAAATCTAGACAGAACACTCACTGTGGCCCGATGCATGATGGTACTTTACCAAGTGGCATCTGCAACGGTGTTGTCTCCATGCAGGATCTGAAACGCTAATTCCCTACTCTGGCCTTGACTGAGTTCACTCAGTCGCCACTTTACTGCGTTCCGTAGAATGTTAATCTTTCCGTAGTCAAAATAATGGCTATTGCACACTCGCTATGGGTTGGAACGATGTGCACAATTTCTTTGCCCACAAAAATTGCCGCAGCAATAATTAACAATCGCTTTGCTATCTGTCGCCAAGGTATGTGAAGTGTATCGTCCTCACTTCGCAGAATGCAAAGCTCTCAATGCCCTCGCTTATTTCCACACACTTGCGCGGTCCGCCAAAAGACGAGAGAGAGATAGGTCTCAAAATGCTTCTATACAATAGGGATGTGCCCACCGTGTCGCGTCTGCATCGCTAAGTATGGCTTCAGCCAATCACCGTCTCGCTAGAGGTGAATAACCATTTTTTTTTCTTGCTGGTTTGCAGCCTAGCCCTGTTAATGATGAGCACCCGCTTCCCCTTGGTCCCAGCCTTATTGACCATAAAAGTTATAATGTTTTGTTCTGGCCTTATCCCTTTCTGCGCTGAAGCTCGCCATTCTCTTCCTAAATGGGATTTTTGTGAGATCATTAATCACTTGCTCGGTTCTTTTCCAAAACGCGTTTCACTTTAACTTGTTTGTTCATGCTAATCCATACATTGGTACATACTGTTTTGTTAGTTTTGGATACATGAGGTTAAGTGCGATTGCCTTTTGTTGATATAATATGATTATTATTTTCTGAGGATCTCATACTGTATCATCCTGTCATTGTGACTCAAGCTCATGTAAGGTCCATAAAATCAGGATGCCTTACTACTTAGTAAACACTTCTTTCCAATGGCACAAATGAAACTACTTTTTACTGCCATTTTGTGCCTTGTAAAACACAACATACAATGAAATCAAACCGATCGTTGCGAAATTGAGAGTTATCATTTTCTTCCACCTTCTCCTTCAATTATGCTTTACAGAAGTTGTTTCCAGGAGTGTATAACTTTGTACTGTAATGTGGTACTTGTTGTGTATATGACTGTAGATCTCGTTACTGTGTCATTTATTGTACACACTAATATAAATATCTTTGGAGTCTTGTTTTAGTAGTTTAAGACTTAATTCTGAATTTTCAAGTTTTCTTAACAGTTTTTTGTAAGTTACGTTTTTTTATGATGAAGTATCTCTGACTCTCATATTCTCTCGAGACCTGACGAAATTAATTAAAATTAAGAGAAAACGCAGCATTGCTTCAAATCATAGGGCTAACCATGTAGCGTGTTAACTATGTTGTTATTGTGGTTGACATTTTCCAATTTCTTAACAATTTCGTTTGTTTTTTTTCCTCTTTACACGCATCTTATTTTCAGCATTTATATAGTTACTTCTTTCTGGGCAACGTAGTATGCCAAATGTCTTCCCTAGAACTTCCGACATCCGTCTGATGCGTGTTATCATTTCTCAATTAGGCTAGGATTTTGGCTATAGTGTAATTGTTTCATTGCAGAACCAAGGGTTTGTAGCTGAAGGCTGGTAATAATTTTCGGTGCAAAGAAATGATATACGGGTGTATCAGACACGTTCTCTGTTCACAGGAGGAGATGAAGTTCTGGCTGGACAAGGGGGTGGACGGTTTCCGCATGGACGCTGTGATGTGTCTGGTGGAGGCTGAGGGTTTTCCTGACGCCGTGGAGGGCCAACCTACACCCATGCAGCACCAGGACGAGACGTACGTCGTCATACAAGAATTCAGGAAACTCATGGACAATTACAGAAACACGTAAGTTGGATTTTTTGTGGCATTAGCAAATGAAGATGTAAGTGCAAGAAATGGATAATCACCATTTTTCGTGAAAATAAGTTGCTTTTCTCACAGATTTGTGTGCACAGGTACCCTCTATCCTCCAGTGTTTGAATTTCTAGAATATGTTGAATATTTTGGTAACTCGGTGGTACTTCAGTTCAGTAATCTTTTTAGAGCGCAGAAAGTATATACCCGGAAATATCAATTTCTTGCTCATGGTCAAACTAGCCTCAGCTGCCGTTGCTAGAAAAAAAACCAAATGAAATTGTAACAGTCGTAAATCATTATGTACAAAACCATGTATCATATGACTTGAAACACTGTATATTTTCACAGATAATTATGGAGGAGAGAATGAAAATATTTTAGACGCTTAAATATTTGAGCACACTTGTTGCGCCTGCTAGATATATAAAGATTTACCACCATTTTCATCAGCATGGCCATTCATTTATGCACTATGAGTGCATGTTTTCCCAAACTGAGAGGATCAAGAGGAAGAAATAATGTTTTTCCCTGCTGGAAAAGGGGCACGATATCGTGTCATCAGCATCCAGTAAATTCACTACGGTGAAAGTGCCACAGGACATAATATTTGATTTTAAATTACATCTGGAGCTACACTACTGGCCATTAAAATTGCTACACCCAGAGGAAATGCAGATGATAAACGGGTATTCATTGGACTAATATAATATAGTAGAACTGCCATGTGATTACATTTTCACGCAGTTTGGGTGCATAGATCCTGAGAAATCAGTACCCAGAACAAGCACCTCTGGCCGTGATAACGGCCATGATACTCCTAGGTATTGAGTCAAACAGAGCGTGGATGGCGTGTACAGGTACAGCTGTCCATGCAGCTTTAACACGATACCACAGTTCATCAAGAGTAGTGACTGGCGTATTGTGATAAGCCAGTTGCTCGGCCACCATTGACCAAACGTTTTCAGTTGGTGAGAGATCTGGAGAATGTGCTGGCCAGGGCAGCAGTCGAACATTTTCTGTATCCAGAAAGGCCCGTACAGGACATGGAATATGCGGTACCGTGCATTATCCCGCTGAAATGTAGGGTTTCGTAGGGATCGAATGAAGGGTAGAGCTACGCGTCGTAACACATTTGACATGTAACGTCCTGTGTTCAAAGCGCCGTCAATGCGAACAAGAGGTGACCGAGACGTGTAATCAATGGCACGTCATACCATCACGCCGGGTGATACGCCAGTATGGCGATTACGAATACACGTTTCCAATATGCGTTCACCGCGATTTCGCCAAACATGGATGCGGCCATCATGATGCTGTAAACAGAACCTGGATTCATCCGAAAAAATGACGTTTCACCATTCGTGCACCCAGGTTCGTCATTGAGTATACCATCGCAGGCGCTCCTGTCTGTGATGCAGCGTCACGGGTAACCGCATCCATGGTCTCCGAGCTGATAGTCCATGTTGTTGCAAACGTCGTCGAACTATTCATGCAGGCGGTTGTCGTGTTGCAAACGTCCCCATTTGTTGACTCAGGCATCGAGACGTGGCTGCACGATCCGTTACAGCCATACGGATAAGATACCTGTCATCTCGACTGCTAGTGATACGAGGCCGTTGGGATCCAGCACGGCGTACCGTATTACCCTCCTGAACCCACCGATTCCATATTCTGCTAACAGTCATTGGATCTCGACCAACGCGAGCATCAGTGTCGCGATACGATAAACCGCAATCGCGATAGGCTACAATTCGACCTTTATCAAAGTCGGAAACGTAATGGTACGCATTTCTCCTCCTTACACGAGGCATCACAACAGCGTTTCACCAGGCAACGCCGGTCAACTGCTTTTTGTGTATGAGAAATCGGTTGAAACTTTCCACATTTCAACACGTTGTAGGTGGCGCCACCGGCGCCAACGTTGTGTGAATGATCTGAAAAGCTAATCATTTCCATATCACAGCATCTTCCTCCTGTCGGTTAAATTTCGCGTCTGTAGCACGTCATCTTCGTGGTGTAGCAATTTTAATGGCCTGTAGTATATTTTTCAGCTTGGTGGTAATGAATGTCAACGAATCTTTTACGATAAGTAAATACCACAAATTCATATAAGAAGGGAGGAGATTTTTGTATCTGTTACTCAGAACACTGATTTTGGATCCAAGTTCTGTGTATTTAAGAATAAGTAAATACCAATACTACAAGTACCTCCACTCTACGTGACTCCACTGCCTTCTGTAGTAACATACATCCAGATTTAATGAAACTTGCGGAAAAGTATACCCTCGTATACACAACAAATGATACACTGATCTCAAATGTGCAGGTGGTAATGAAGAATGTGTCTATCATTCGATGTGGTTTGAACAGTTACACGACACTGGATGTTTTGGCAATTTTGACATATACACATGGTTTTCCTGCTTTTAAGATAATTTATTTTCAGTTTCATTTTCGTTTGTACTGGCGTACACTTTCATTACAATTTTGAAAATACAAAACGGAGAAAGTTACAGACAAATTTCCAAAAATATTCTCTTACGATTTATTAGTACTTTTATATAGTGCATATTAACTGATGCCTAGGCTTTCAACTTCCGAAATACTCTGTATTCTTTCTTGATTTTTCACATTTCTTTAAATGATTTGAAGTATATTTATTCTACTTTATTTATGTATTTAGTTGTTTCTTAATAAATTATTACTCACATACAGCATCAAATTGTGTGCGATGGGTCTTGATTCATAAAAGATTACAGCAGGAATTGGATAATTCTAACATTCGTAATGCTTCTTATATATATTCCTTATGGATCAGAGAGGAGGTATAAAACTCACACTGCAGAATATTTGGAGTTACAATTCCACATGTAACCTAAATATTTAACAAAATGTTTGAAAAACACAGTGAAAAATGTTTTTCTAATTTTTCTCAGAATTTTTTTCTGGTTATTATCCTGTTATTGCATCTAAGTCTTCAAATATTCCGTTTGAGAAGTCTGATCTGAACACGTTGTAGAGTATTATGAAATGGGAGAACCTGAAAAATAGCTTCAGGAGGGTAATTGAAAACCATTTCTTTGTTCGTACATATGTAGGATATGTTCTTTTTACATTTTCTGCTGCGATTTGTTATGCTCTCTGGGAAAATAAAGTAGGCAGCAACAACGTGTAATAGAGAATAAAAAAGTTTTTTGGTCCATTAGTTTCAATGGGGATGATTATATAGCCTTAATGTAACTGCTAATTATAATAATTACCGCCCAGAGCTCTTGGCTCTCTGCACATCCTTCATATCCGAAACAATACGACGCACCCATGAAACTAGCAATTATAGGAACCGCGGGACTGCTACGGTCGCAGGTTCGAATCCTGCCTCGGGCATGGATGTGTGTGATGTCCTTAGGTTTAAGTAGTTCTACGTTCTAGGGGACTGATGACCAAAGATGTTAGTCCCATAGTGCTCAGAGCCATTTGAACCATTTTCTTTGTGATCTACTAATTACAGTTTATCGTAACAGAACTGACCTGTGTGTTTGAAGTATATTTTTGGATTTTTGGGCTCCTGTCGTTTCTATTAGTAAAAGAAAAGTCACCAGAACAGCAATGCACTGAAATACATAGAGCAAGAAACTTCGAAAGTTGGATAAGTTGTTATCAGGGTAGTGTTATATAGAAATTACCACAATGTAACCTTCTTGCGTCATCTATTCATAGAAAATACCACCACGTATGACTCTAGGACTCTACTTTCTATGGTGAAATGACAATTGTCGGTAGTAGGTCGACAGTGGTCAAGGCTTCATTCAGCTGATGAGTTCGGGGAAGTAGAGTTACAGGTTGTTAACGTGTCTTTCTACACTCTTGCCCCTCCCCCCAACACCTCCCAAATATAACTTGCCGTCATCTCCAGTTTTTACCTGTGATAGATACCTAGGATACTAATTATAATACAAATAAAATATTTTAATTAGTAGTAAGTTGTAGTACAAAAGTCCTTAGTACATCGCTTTATTACATTTTTCAAGAAATCGTAGTTTATAGAAATACATCACTTTACAAGAATTCATCCGAAAATCTGGAAGGTACATTTGTCATAGAACTGATTTAACGTCAATAATAGCATCGTACACGCACTACTTTGACATCATAATATACACGATACGGAATCGAAGTGTGAAATCACTATTTTCTCGGTGGAGGGGAGTACCCATTTTTGTCTTACAGTGTTCAACTTCTTGTGAGTCGTTGGACTGACGAAACGTGTCGGATTTGTTGTTGATAGCAAAGACGTTCAGCCTGCGAATATCTGACTTTCCTCTGCTGCAATGTTTTCCGTTTTTGGTCAGGCCGCAATTCTATCTAGACGGGCAGACCCACAGATGAGCAACTGAGTAGTGCACTGTGTTAAACATAGCCTGTAATTTTCAAGAACTTACTACCATTTTCGTGACGCTTGGTTTTCATGCTACTATAATCGCCGAAAGTTATCCGCAAAATTGATATAACGGCAAAACATAATCGTTTTTATGTAAATTGAAGGGGAGCGGGGAGAAATGAAAGGAAACGGAAGGGCCTGATAACATCAACTGTATAGGGACTTTATGCGGAAGCGTCGGCGATCAGGGAAAATGTGTACCCAACCAGGACTCGAACTCGGGATCTCCTGCTTACTAGGCAGCTCTGTTAACCACTGCGCCATCTGGACACACTGTCTAACGTAAATGCACAGACTATTTCGGCACACTCACCAGCGGACCCACATTCCCACCTAGCGTCGCATATCCACAGCCCCGTCTATGTCCTCCATGCTCGTAAATTTTACATTTCCGCAGGAGGCTGAACGATATTGTGCATCTTCAATAAAGGTTGTGCATTCTTTGTTAATTGAAGTGAACCAATTATATGGATGCGTGGTGTCTGTTCTTTTGCACATGTCCGAACAGACACCACCCTTTCATATAATCGTTTTCTCTAACATGTTCCTTTGGAGGGAGGAGGTGGGGGGGGGGGCATGACGTCTCCAATCCCACCTTCCCCCATCTGGATCCACAGCTGCGAATTATACTTCAACCATGGAACTTCCTTTCCCTTACCTACAACCCCCAGCAGGCGATATGCACCTTCATAGAGACCCATCGATGTCGAATTGCAGCAGTATGAATCTGGTAACACTGCATGGGGCTCCTATGGTTCCTGACTTCAACCATGTACGAGATGTGATCAGAAAGCAACGGGTACTACCAAGTAGGGTAGCGCAGTCGATAATACACTGGACTCGCATTCTGGAGGACGATGGTTCAAACCTGCATCTGGCCACTCTGATTTAGGTTTTCCGTGATTTCCCTGATAAGGTAAATGCTCGAATGGTTCCTTCGAAAGGGCACGGCCGCTTTCGTTCTCCATCCTTCCCTACTCCGAGCTTATGCTCTGTCTTCAATGACCTTGTTGTCGATGGGACTTTAAACACCCATCCCCTCCTCCTCTTCCTCAAGTAATGAGAATTCTTGTTTTTCTTAAAGAATATTTATTCATCATCATCAGCTTTTTCCCCTTTCAAACTAATCCCCCTCAGAGCTTTTTCCAGTGTTGGAACTCACTTTTCGTTAAGACGCTCAACTTCGTCAGCAATTATGTTTTTATCTCATCAGTGGTGGCAAAACGACGTCTTTTCATGGTTATCTTCAGCCTCGGATATAGAAAGAAGTCTTAAGGGGTCATTTGCGGCGAATTAGATGATTCAGGCAACAGAATGGTTTTTTAATTTGCCAAAAAATGACGAACAACATTGATCTGTGAGCGGGAGCATTACCGTGATGCAGTTTTCATAAGTGATTTTGCCCCACTAATGTTCTTTTTTTTCAGATTGCTTCACGCAAACGGCGCATAACTTTCAGATAGTATTCCACACTGACCGTATGATCTCAAGGCAGATACTCATTATGCACTGTCCCACTGTGATCGAAGAAAACAATGGGAAGATCCTTCATATGTGATCGAACCTTGTCGAATTTTTTTCGGTCTAGGCTCTTCATACAGTTTCCATTGGGACTATTTGGCCTTTGTTTCAGCATCATACACCTGCTCATCACTTTTTATAAGCTTGTAGAGAAATTCTCGATCGTTGTCGACTTCATTCAGTTATTCCTGGACGATGTCTATGCGCCGTCGTTTTCAGTCGAAATTGAACAATTTCGGAATAAACTTTGCTGCTACACGTTCCATGCCCAAACCATCCAACAAAATTGCTTGGCATGAACCAAATGATATGCCGACATCACCAGCAACCTCTCTGATTGTGATTCGGCGGTTGTCCAGAACCATTTTCTTCCGTATTGCCGTCAGTAACTGATGCGCTACGGCGTCCAGGGCTGTCGTTCTATTCAACGTCTTCTCGACCTTTTTTGAAACATTTACACCACCCTGAAAGTTTTGCCCCACTCATACTAGATTCGTCGAAAGCCACAGTCAATATTTCTGAAGCAAAATTTAATTCAAATTCTTTCATATATCTTTTTTAAAAGTAAAAATTCGTTGAGACTCGAAACACGTATAATCGTTTCGACTGTCAACAAAGAACAGCTAAAGATATAAACATACATCAGGAACAAGTGCACCAAAAAGATAAAAAAAATTGAAAAGCGGATGTATAAATTCCGCAAATTTAAAAAAAATTCCGGTAACTTTTTGATCATACCTCACATATGGAAACGACAGAGCATTTTGCTTGTACCTCGGACCCATTTACGAACAATCACAGTTACTATAAACGTCACTTCAGCGGCAATGGCACAGGAAGGATCCCGAACACATCTCATATCTCGTGGAGTCCACAACAGGGTACGTAGCTGCTTTCATCAGGGTGAAAGATGATCCCACATGATACTATCTAGGTATTGTTAATTCAATTGTTGTGCATGCAGGCCGGAGCTCTGGTCTACTAAAGCAAAGAAAAATAATAAATACAGACTCTACCGGCGTATAGTGCTGGTGGAATCCTTCTGACGTTTGAATCAGGGAGGCTACATAGAAATCCCTCAAAGTTTCGATGAGTGCCACTCTCATCATCTACT
Source organism: Schistocerca serialis cubense (assembly GCF_023864345.2). Classification (NCBI taxonomy): domain Eukaryota; kingdom Metazoa; phylum Arthropoda; class Insecta; order Orthoptera; family Acrididae; genus Schistocerca; species Schistocerca serialis. The sequence goes on from NC_064638.1 coordinate 279,297,320, forward strand.
GGCGCAGTGTCGAGATCAAGTGGGAGTCATATATACATATACTTAAGCGGCGGCCACCTCTCCCTGTAACCCTTTTGCTCTGGCGTATCCATCGATGTGCCATCGTGGGAGGCGGACTGCCGTTCGACTCTCGGCACTTACAGTCTTTCCCAGACTCCCGAAGCGTCAAGTGTTGCGCGCGGTCTCCGCATACAGCTGCTAATGAAAGATTCCACGCCGAACTCTAGTGATAGTCCTCGTACCTGTAGACGAGATTTTCATGGAGCCTTATCTCAATTCCTTCTTTAATCATCGTCCTCCAAAAGGCACAATTTGGCACAATAATCTCGATTTCTCAAATTTATTAATGATGTGTTCTGCCACCTCTGACTTCGTGCTTCAAATATACTCACCTAATGTGCCGGGTAATTGCGGTTGCAATTGGTCCTTGGCTCGGAGCTAAGCATATATTTAGTTTTTTTATAATTGTCCAAAAATAGCTTTTATGGTGTTTTCTATGAGGATTATCGCAATTTTCACGAAGAAGGCCCAATGTAGGAGATAAACGTGAGTTTGTCTTTCTCTAACTGTTGTTTGGCGATAGGTGTTTCACTTGATTTCTTCAGTGCACATCTATCTGCACTTCGCCGTTCTCATTTTGTCGAAGTCACAAATCTAAAAATTTTTAACGTGTTGCAGCCCTGTTAGCAATTGTGATAAATTAATATGTCAAAAATCCGCCTCAGTTGCGAAATCTTTCTGTTACCAGTAACATTTCGCAAGAGGCGGATTTTTGACATATTTATTGAAGTCACAAATGGCACATGGCTCATGAAGTACTCATCACCGAAATTGATCAAAAAAAATTTCGAACCTTGATGGTGGAAGACAGTCTTAGAGTTTTGGCCCCACACAGTATTCAAAGTGATATGTTAAGACCACTAAGTTATGAGGATATGAGGGCTGCCCAGAAAGTAATGCACCACATTTTTTCTTCAATAATTATTTATTGAACATAATTACGCACACGAAAGAATGGTGTTTTATCTACACACTCTATTTTTCCACATAATCTCCATCCTGTTCTATGGCCTTCCTCCAGCGCGAAACAAGAGAGTGTATGCCCTGTCGGTACCAATCTTTGTTCTGGTAACGGAGCCAGCGCTTCACCGTGTGAATAATCCCCTCTTCGTTCTCAAAATGTCTTCCACGAATGGCGTCGTTTAATGTCCCAAACAAGATGACAGACAGCCTCCGAGGAGGTTATGTCAGGTGTGACAGGTGTGATAGCTGGGGCTGGTCTCCCCTACCGCTGCAAATTCTGGAGCTCCGCTGAACCACCTTCTGATGACCTCACCCTCCGTGCCCAGTGACTAACTGTACTTCTGTCGACAGCAGATGCTCCATACACTTTGCACAAGCGTTTCTGAATATTCCTCACAGTTTCTTTCTCTGCAGTAAGAAATTCAGTGACGGTACGTTGCTTGTAACGTACACCACCTACAGACGCCATTTTGAAACTGTCATACAGCTACGCTATATATTGGAAGTGACAGAAACTTGGCGCGCTCACTCAGGAGATTTCAAATAATTCATATGTAACGTTTCGCATTCATAACTTTGTTTTCGGCTGAGAAAAAAAAATGCAGTGCATTACTTCCTTGGCAACCCTGGTTTTACAAGTAGATCCAATAGTACGAAGTGGAAACCATTTGAAAGTTAAATTTTAATCCTAATTGTTTGGGCTAGTATTAAATTTGCTTGTTTGTTGTATTACTGTTGTTACCTTGCATTTGTTTAACAAATATGTTTCCTCACGGTAAATGATGTCAGCCAAAACAGTTGCAGGATAAAGATTTATTAAAATTCTTGACCACGGTTTCGGTATATCTAAATATACCTTCATTAGAAGTAAAATATACTAAAATGGTGAAGGTATATATAGATACACTGAAACCGTGGTCATGGATTTTAATAAATTTTTATCCTGCAACTGTTTTGGCTGTCATCATTTACCGTGAAGAATTTCAACAGTTGCTGTTTCAGCCATGTTTAAAATCTTGACTAATATGTTTATTTATTGTTGCAATATGTTGTTTTTAAAAGTAAAACACCGATTTTTGCGTGGAAGAGACTCTCCAATTTTGCTCTTTAAAAACAAAAAAATACGTAATTCTGTAGGCTTTCGTGGCCTCTGTCACTGAAGTTAAAATCTTCTGAGTTATTAGGCCGCGTCAAATTTCTACTAAAATGATCGACGTTTCGTGGTGTCCACTACTGCTAACAGTAGTGGACACCAGAAGATCCTGAGGAAGATCCCAGCAGAGAGGTTGAAACGTCGATCATTTTGGTAGAAATACGTCGTGGCGTAAAGCCCCAGAAGGCCGGCCGGTGTGGCCGACCGGTTCTAGGCGCTTCCGTCTGGAACCCCGCGACCGCTACGGTCACAGGTTCGAATCCTGCCTCGAGCATGGATGTGTGTGATGTCTTTAGGTTGGTTAGGTTTAAGTAGTTCTAGGTTCTAGGGGACTGATGACCTTCGATGATAAGTTCCATATTGCTCAGAGCCATTTGAACCATTTTTAATAACCCAGAAGATTTTAACTTCAAAAGATACGTAGCTGTTCATACCGACGTTAAAAAATCGTGTTCAATATTTTTATGATATCAGTTCTCATCAATTTTTAATCTCGTCAATTCATTAAATAAATAAATAACCTTCTGAGTAAGCTCATCTCCACAAAATGGGGTGCCGACCCACATACTTTACGTACGTCGGCACTTGCACTCTGCTACTCGGTTGCTGAATACGCTGCCCCAGTTTGGGAAAGATCAGCGCATGCGAAACGAGTGGATCCTCTGCTGAACGATGCCTGTCGCGTAATCACGGGATGCTTAAGACCCACCCCGGTTAGCCAATTTTATTTGCTTAGTGGCATAGCTCCACCCAACATCAGACGAGCTATAGCAAGCGAAGCAGAGCGCCTCAAGCAGCTGCGCGACCAGCGCCATCCACTCTTCGGACAAAACCCTCCACACACACGTCTAAAATCAAGACGGAGTTTCCTCACCTCAGTTCAACCGATCGAAACCTCAAAACAAAAGGCCAGATTGTCAAAATGGAAAGCAACACTGCCTACGGGAGACCAGGCACCTCTAATTTCACCCAACGAACAATTGGCCTCTGGAAATGAACTAAAATGGCCATTATGGAGAACCCTCAACCGCCTACGAACTGGGGTGGGCAGAGGCAATGTAAACATGTGTAAACGGGGATACCGAGACGGGACGGACACGTGCCAGTGCGGACAGACCCAAACAATGGACCACCTCCTGGAATGCAGCAACATGGGGGAAGTGTGCAGGAACGAAGATCTGGCAAACGCTACTGCAGTGGCAGTTAAATGCGCTGAATTTTGGCGGGACGAGATATGATATATATACTATGTTTGTCTTTATATTGTAATGTGACTCCCCATTTTGGGTTTGTTTTACTTATACATATGTGTATTGTATTTGTATTTGTGTGTCTATGTAATATGTGGGTTGTCTGTGGCTTGGACACGATTAAATAAAATAAATAAATTAAATAATAAATTGTATAAAACAGTTTTGTACAGTTAAACAATAAACCTTAAATGACTCCAAAAACTGTTCTGGCCAGTTGGTCATTACATAATATCCCCTGGTAAGGCCGCACTGCAGATTCTCTCTAGTGGTCTATAGATAATAAATATGGTCTTGCTTCCTGTAAAGTGCTACTACGTCTCGCAGGGTGATGATGACTGAAGCGTACGGCACTGTGGAGCAGGTTGTGGGTTACTATGGCAACGCCACAAATCCTGGCGCGCACTTCTCCTTCAACTTCCTGCTCATCACCGACCTCAACAGCACATCCACTGCAGAAGACTTTGTCAACGTCATCGGAAACTGGATCGACGTGATCAACACACGGGAACTCTGGTCCAACTGGGTGGTATGTATCCGAAAGGAACTTACTGTCTTTCTGCAGGCATTGTCAGACCTTAGCTCTGTGCGCGTGAGTGTAGTTTTATCCGGCACGCAGATATCAGTTACTACCTAGCCTATTGCAGCTCTTTGGTGTATCAACTGCCATTCCCACTGTTCGTGAAACATGTTGGTTTTAACATTTTTGTGCAGTACACCTGTCCTAATTTGACAAATGGCTGAATAGCACCTGAAACAAAATCAGGCACAACGAAATAAAAATAAAGACAGAATTTTAAAAATGAAATGTGTGAGTCGACTAAATTGTCAACCCCAGTTAGACTTTACTACATTACAAACCGAGTCCAACAAGACAAATTATCGCTAATGTTGTTTAAAAATTGTAACACTACACTACTGACAACTAAAAGAGCAGAAAATTGATTGTTTATGAGTAGTGACTCATCTCAGATTGCTTAATCGCTTAGGCTACGAACGAAAATAAAATTTGTTGTTAAAATTTCACAAGGTTTTTAAACACTATCTTACTGTCTAGTCTCTGAGATCGAGAGCAGAAAGGGACACAAAATAAATCTCCATTTACCCTGGCAACGCCATATAACTATTTCCCGGTATTAGATTCTGCTTGAGATATCATTTATTCTATTGAGATGACAAACAGCCGGTACAAGGAATGCTTTATGTGGTACACTGCAACTATACATCGTCACGAGAGTCTTGGCGGTTGGGAAAAATAAAGGGTGACATTCTTGCGTTTTTGTGATAACAGAAAAGCTTTGGGCACGGCCTGGGATACCATTATGTAGCTTGATCGTGAAAGTAGACTCTGTTCCCTAAAAACTGCTGTTTCGTTGCAGCGTTTAAGAGATAAAAGGAAACATGCGAGTATTGTTCTTCCTCAGTCTGGTACCTCGTCTGATGTTGTTGGTGTTGTGATACAGTTGCTCTGAACACGCGCAGGCCGCCGCCCAAAGGTGCTCGACTTTCACGTTCGCTTAACTTCTTTTCGGAAAATGTTCTTCGTATCAGTCGTACTGGTTCGCAGAGTCTGAGACGTAACAGTGAAATTTCATTTCCATGACCAAGGCCATCCCCGACTGACATCACGTAATATCGTTCAAATGGTTCAAATGGCTCTGAGCACTATGAGACTTACTATCTGAGGTTATCAATCCCTTAGAACTTAGAACTCCTTAAACCTAACTAACCTAAGGACATCACACACATCCACGCCCGAGGCAGGATTCGAACCTGCGACCATAGTAGCAGCGCGGTTCCGGACTGAAGCGCCTAGAACCGCTCGGCCACAGCGGCCGGCCGTAATATCGTAAGATAGTTAAATAATGAATTATTGTCTATTGGGTTTCAAAATATTAAGTGGAAAATTTCCAGTCCACTGACGGAATATACTTAGGAATCGAATTTAGGGCTCTCTTCGATGGAATTTTGAAGGCACCGACATAACAGAAGTCAAATAAGATAGCCATGTTTGCTATTGTTCCGGAAGGCGCAAGGGAGGAACGGCCGAGAGAGCAAAAATGACACTGGCGTGAGTGTCAAGTTGTATCATGTGTCTTTTGGAACGTTCTAGAAGATGGGCACATGGATACAATACCGGTAAATAGAAAAGTAAGATGAATTTTGCTTAGGCATAGCGTTTACTGATTGTCGATTGTATCGTTTTTTCCCCAACAAGTTTGACGTAACTGTTAAAACCGGTCCTGAAATAACCAATTTTTGATTTTTATTCCCATTATTTCCTGTAATAAACGTAGAAATCGAACAAATCTTGAAAAACTTTGACTCTCTCAGTTTCAAAAGATACATAGAATAAAAATGTTAAATTAAATACTTAAATAAAAGAGTGTCCGTCAATCGTTCGCTGCTTTTCCCAGAAAGTGATAGGTGGCTGAATCCTGCAAAAAGTCACTAATATCTTACAGTTGATTCTAATTCTTTGAAACTCTGCCGAAAATTCAAGTTGCACATCTGGGGTCATGCCACTATTTGGACACCGCGGATAGTCAGTGCTAGAGGGTGAAAACTGAAGACTAAGAACTCTGTTTTTGGTGTTAATTTGTCCGTTTCCAAGAGCTACAAGTAGATAAAGGCATATTATGTACACATAGGCAGCTGATCAACTACTTTCTATTCTTATTGTATACTTTGAAGAAATTGTTAAGTTTTTGCTATATTACTGTTACCATAATTTCTTCTTTCTTTTGTTATTTCACAGAAATGGTAGACAAATCTTTTATCTATTAAAACGAATGAAGCACTTTACGGCTTTGCTACGTCACATCGTAAAATTATTTCCTGACTAGGGTTGATGCCATTCTGCAATACAACGAATGTCTGAGAAGGACAGCAAGAAGTTGTCGTATAGACAAGGTGGGGGCCAGTCTTGCACGCTGCATGTAGATGCGTATCTGAAGTCACGACACACGGCAACATGGATATTATTGCCTGAGCAGCGCTGTACAAATTCTTATTCCATGTGTATATCGCTCGTTTGTCTCGTCATTCTAATTAAAACTGCAGTGATAACATTTTTTTTTTAAAAAAAGCTTTATTTACAAACAAAAAATTTAAGCACTGCTCCTATGGCTAATTGACATTTCGGTTTTTATTCGGTTATTTGTAAAAAGAATTAGAAAAACCACTTGTTATAAGTGACACCAAACGAATACCGAAAAACACCGGCTTTTTAGATCGAAAATACCGGTATCGGTTCTAACCGGTCGGTTTTCCCCATCCCTAATTTTGAGAGAAGGGCACCCCTTCGGTCTTAGGAATGGACTCGCCCATATCCTAGAAGTGTAGGAGACACACTTTGAAATTAATTCGCTGACTACCGATTCTTTAACTTCAGCTGTATTAGGTATAAATCTTACTACGCAATAATAACACATGAAAATTTGTGGCACCCCAGAATTCGAACAAAAATTTCCCGCTTATCGCGAGCGGTCGCTTTAACAACTGAGGCTACCCGTGCTCGCTTCCAACACCGACCTAAACTTTCGTGTGCCACAGTGTCTACATTCTTATACCACAGTCAACTAAATTCATCATCTAATGCTCGCAACACTATCTAACACGTCTTATATAAGGAATTCGCAGTCAGGGAACTAATTTCAAGTATTTCGTACAGGCTTGGAACGTCAACATGTGTGTTCCATCAGGCATGCGTGTACACTATGTGATTAAAAGTATCCGGATACCTGGCTGTAAATGACTTACAAGTTCCTGGCGCCTCCATCGGTAATACTGGAATTCAGTACGGTGTTGGCCCACCCTTAGCTTTGATGACAGATTCCACTCTCGCACGCATACGTGCAATCAGGTGCTGGAAGGTTTCTTGGGGAATGGCAGCCCGTTCTTCACGGTGTGCTGCACTGAGGAGAGGTATCAATGTTGGTCGGAAAGGCCTGGCACGAAGTCGGCTTTCTAAAACATCCCAAAGGTGTGCAATAGGATTCAGGTCAGGACTCCGTGCAGGCGTCGTTTGGCATTTACCGGCGTGGTATGTGGCTTATGAGCAGCACTCGATCATGAAATCCAAGTTTTCTCATCTCCCGCCTAACTGTCATAGTACTTGAAGTGGATCCTGATACAGTTTGGAATCCCTGTGTGATAGTCTGCATAGATGTCTGCCTATTACACATTACGACCGTGTTCAACTATCGGTGGTCTTTGTCAGGCAACAGACGACGTCGGCCTGTACGCGTTTGTGGTGTACGTGTCCCTTCACGTTTCCACTTCACTATCACATCGGAAACAGTTACCTAGGTATGTTGATCAGTGTGGAAATATCGCGTACAGACGTATGACACAAGTGACAGTCAATCAACTGACCACGTTCGATGTCCGACGTCCGTGAGTTCCGCGGAGCGCCCCGTTCAGCTCTCTCACGATGTCTAATGACTACTGAGGTTGCTGATGTAGAATAACTGGCAGCAGGTAGCGGCAAAATGCACCTAATAATAAATAGCATGTTTTTGCGGGTGCCTGGATACTTTTGATCACATGGTGTAAGTATTACAAGCATTGGCGAGCACAAGATGACATCTACATTCTTCTCGATTCCTCTTTATCTCCAAAAGAAATTGATACACCTGCCTAATATCGTGTAGGGTCCTCGCGAGAACGCAGAAGTGCCGCTGTATGACGTGGCATGGACTCGATTAATGTCTGAAGTAGTGCTGGAGGGAACTGACACCATGAATCCTGCAGAGCTGTCCATAAATCCGTACGAGGGGGTGGAGATCCCTTCTGAACGGGATGTTGCAAGGCATCCCAGATATGCTCAATAATGATCATGTCTGGGGGGGTTGGTGGCCAGCGACAGTGTTTAAACTCGGAAGAGTGTTCTTGAAGCCACTGTGTAACAATTCTGGACATATGGGGTGTCGCATTGTCCTGCTGGTATTGGGCAAGTCGTCGGAATGCACAGTGGACATGAAAGAATGCAGGTGATCAGACTGGAGGCTTGCATACGTGTTACCTGTCAGAGACGTATCTAGACGTATTGGGAGTCCCATATCACTCTAACTGCACACGCCCTACACCATTACAGAGCCTCCACCAGCTTGAACAGTCGGGACTTAACATCTGAGGTCATCAGTCCCCTAGAACTTAGAAATACTTAAACCATCACACACATCCAGGATTCGAACCTGCGACCGTAGCAGCCGCGTGGTTCCGGACTGAAGCCCCTAGAACCGCTCGGTCACAGCTGCCGGGTGGACAGTTTGAGCGAGTGATTTGGCCACCCAAATTCCCCGACGGGAATCTCATCGAACATAACCGATGGGTCAGAACGTGCACATATCTGCACTGGCTTCACTTTCACAATTATCGACGCAGTAGGGATGAAATATCTGCAAGGTCCTGCACCGACTTGCTGAGTCAATGCCACGTCGGGTTACTGCACTACGCCGGGCGAAAGGAGACCCGACGTGATGTTAGGAGGTATCCTGTGACTTGTCAGTTCCACCTTCGTACACCAACTTAAACCTCAACAATACAGCCTGTTTTTAGCACACGAGTTTGGCATTTACTTGCTGACCAACCATTCTTCTCCGTGGATTATTATTTAATTGAAAATAAATGAATGTCACCAGAAAGATGAATTGGTGTGAGTGAGTTTTGCAGGTTGCAGTATCGCTGAGTGGGTGAATGCGAGTCAGACTGTTGTTATATGTGCTTGTAGCGTCCTTCGCCACCACTGTTTAGCCCTTTTATAAAGATGTTGTATTTAGACCTTCACTTTATTGGCAGGAATCGTGGCAAAATATGTAATTTGGTATAAGGTTGCAAGTCGCTTCTTATTCGAGAGGGTAGATGATTTCCGGTCCGGTCTTAGCAGACTGCCAAACATTTAGTGAAACATTGCCAGGTAACCAACGCTAGCTGCAAACGGAGACTAGAAACTGCGAATCAGTTGTTTATGTGGGTACCTTTGCTCTGTCCTTCCCAGAATCCGAAGGCCGAATTCTTAATTGCGTTCTTCTTCCATTCCACTACTAAGAGCATTGTGCCGTATAATACTGCCTCCTTAAAGCATTGTGATGTGTTTCTTGTTTTCCATTTTGCGATCATCGTTGATCTGATCTGGCAAAATGTTGGGATACCTTATGTAATTATTTGAAGAGACATGAAAATTAAACATTTGACTGTCTCATAATGTACACTCTAAGACAAAAAAGATGCACCACGAAGGAGTTACCTGCTGGGACGGAAATTCATAGCTGTGATGTACATGTACAAACAAACAAATGATTACAGTTTCAGAAAAATTAGATGATTTATTCAAGAGAAAGAGCTTCACAAATCGAGCAAGCCAGTGACGTGTTGGAGCACCTCTGGCCCTTATTCGAGCAGCTATTCGCCGTGGCATTGATTGATAGAGGTGTTGGATGTCCTCCTGAGGGATAGTGTGCCAAATACTGCCAAACTGGTGCGTTAGATCATCAAAATCCCGAGTTGGTTGAGAGGCTCTACGCATAATGCTACAAACATTCTCAATTAGGGAGAGACCCGGCGACTTTGCTGTCCAAGGTAGTGTTTGGAAAGCATGAAGATATGCAGTAGAAATTCTCGCTGTGTGCGAGAGGTTATTATCTCGCTGAACGTAAGCCCAAGATGACTTGCCATGAAGTCCGCAGCTCGTGGTCGTGCGGTAGCGTTCTCGTTTCCCGCGCCCGGTTCAAAATGGTTCAAATGGCTCTGAGCACTATGGGACTTAACATCTGTGGTCATCAGTCCCCTAGAACTTAGAACTACTTAAACCTAACTAACCTAAGGACATCACACACATCCATGCCCGAGGCAGGAGTCAAACCTGCGACCGTAGCAGTCCCGCGGTTCCGGACTGCGCGCCTAGAACCCCGCGCCCGGGTTCCCGGGTTCGATACCCGGCGGGGTCAGGGATTTTCTGTGCATCGTGATGACTGGGTGTTGTGTGATGTCCTTAGGTTAGTTAGGTTTAAGTAGTTCTAAGTTCTAGGGGACTGATGACCGTAGGTGTTAAGTCCCATACTGCTCAGAGTCATTTGAACCATTTGAACTTGCCATGAAGGGCACCTAAATGGGGCATAGCATATCGTTGACATGTTGCTGTGTTGTAAGGGTGCTGCGAGTGACAGTGAAGGAGTCCTGCTATGAAATGAAATGTTGTCAGACCGTATCGCAGACGACAGTCACGTTGGTATTCCATCGCTGTCGAGGGTGTCTTCAGGCATGTCCTCTGCCAGCAATGTCGTTGACTAGAGTAGAATACCAACTTGACTGTCACTTGACGACCAGGAGTGATGGTCTGCTGTGCCATTTCATTTCCTACCAGGACCCCATTGGTTGTCATCCTTACACACAGCCATATGTCGATGATGTTCTACGCCCCGCTTTGTTGCCCTTCATAGAAAGCCGTCCTGGACTTACATTTCAGCAACACAATGCTTGTCTTCGTGCTTGTGAAACCATACCTTGTCCAGAAAGATCGCCAGACCTGTCCGCAATTGAGAACGTCTACATCTACATCTACATCCACACTCCGCAAGCCACCTGACGGTGTGTGGCGGAGGGTACCTTGAGTACCTCTATCGGTTCTCCCTTCTATTCCAGTCTCGTATTGTTCGTGGAAAGAAGGATTGTCGGTATGCCTCTGTGTGGGCTCTAATCTGTCTAATTTTATCTTCATGGTCTCTTCGCGAGATATACGTAGGAGGGAGCAATATACTGCTTGACTCTTCGGTGAAGGTATGTTCTCGAAACTTTGACAAAAGCCCGTACCGAGCTACTGAGCGTCTCTCCTGCAGAGTCTTCCACTGGAGTTTATCTATCATCTCCGTAACGCTTTCGCGATTACTAAATGATCCCGTAACGAAGCGCGCTGCTCTCCGTTGGATCTTCTCTATATCTTCTATCAACCCTATCTGGTACGGATCCCACACTGCTGAGCAGTATTCAAGCAGTGGGCGAACAAGCGTACTGTAACCTACTTCCTTTGTTTTCGGATTGCATTTCCTTAGGATTCATCCAATGAATCTCAGTCTGGCATCTGCTTTACCGACGATCAACATTATATGATCATTCCATTTTAAATCACTCCTAATGCGTACTCCCAGATAATTTATGGTATTAACTGCTTCCAGTTGCTGACCTGCTATTTTGTAGCTAAATGATAAATGATCTATCTTTCTGTGTATTCGCAGCACATTACACTTGTCTACATTGAGATTCAATTGCCATTCCCTGCACCATGCGTCAATTCGCTGCAGATCCTCCTGCATTTCAGTACAATTTTCCATTGTTACAACCTCTCGATACACCACAGCATCATCTGCAAAAAGCCTCAGTGAACTTCCGATGTCATCCACAAGGTCATTTATGTATATTGTGAATAGCAACGGTCCTATGACACTCCCCTGCGGCACACCTGAAATCACTCTCACTTCGGAAGACTTCTCTCCATTGAGAATGACATGCTGCGTCCTGTTATCTAGGAACTCCTCAATCCAATCACACAATTGGTCTGATAGTCCATATGCTCTTACTTTGTTCATTAAACGACTGTGGGGAACTGTATCGAACGCCTTGCGGAAGTCAAGAAACACGGCATCTACCTGTGAACCCGTGTCTATGGCCCTCTGAGTCTCGTGGACGAATAGCGCGAGCTGGGTTTCACATGACCGTCTTTTTCGAAACCCATGCTGATTCCTACAGAGTAAATTTCTAGTCTCCAGAAAAGTCATTATACTGGGACACAATACGTGTTCCAAAATTCTACAACTGATCGACGTTAGAGATATAGGTCTATAGTTCTGCACATCTGCTCGACGTCCCTTCTTGAAAACGCGTCTGGAGCATTATGGACAAAGTCCATCAGCTAGCTCGGAATTTTGACGATCTAACGCTCCAGCTGGACAGGATTTGGCACGATATCCCTCAGCAGGATATCCAACCGCTGTATCAATCAATACCAAGCCGAACAACTGCTGCTTAAGGGCCAGAGGAGGACCAAGGCGTTATTAATTTGCTCAGTTTGTGAAACTCTTTCTTTTGAATAAGTTATCAAACTTTTTTCTAAAATTGTAGTAATTTGTCTGAAATTTAATATGACATCTACCGATTTTCGTCAAATTTGGATAATTGCTTTGTAGTGCAACTTCTTCTTCCTCGTTTTTTGTGTGATTGTGTATTTGATATGGCGTGATGTGTTGTGTACGTTCTGGATCAGACAATATCTGGCCCTTTTATTTCGAACCTTGTTCTGCAGAATTAATGTTATTGTTGTCCAGAGGCCATCTTCGCTTACCTATGCTCCTCATCCAGTCACAAATCAAAAGCCTTATGCTAAGAGCGGACATCGACTGTCTTCTACAACAGGTGGCCGAAGGAGGAACTTCAGTAGTACAGTTCCCTCCATAGGGACACAACACTATGCCTTCATTGAAACAAAACGATAATGAGGAAAAAAATGCACTGATAGGAAGCATTTCTTTTGGATTTTCCCTATAATCCGCTCCTGTGTGCTGTAGTTAGTGCGCACCTTATTAAACTTTAGTTTCTGTTTCACAGCTGGACTATCCCCTTGTATTACATCTTCATTAGTAGTTCAGTTTTAGTTGTCCCAAATTCTCAGTCGTTTGATGAAAACCATTTTCATTGTAGGTGAATGTGATGTGTGTCTCTAAATTAAACTGGACTCTTTTGTCATAGGTAGTACATAAAAAACATAAGGGCACTGCACGTGGCATGGGTATCTTTCCAGATCGGCAACCACGACCAGCACCGCGTGGCCAGCCGGTACAGCCCAGAGCTGGTGGACGGAATGAACATGCTGGTGACACTGCTGCCGGGAACCGCCGTCACCTACAATGGAGAGGAGATCGGCATGGAGGACAACTACAACATCACGTGCGAGGTGGCCCACGACCCTCAAGGCTGCCACGATGGCGTCACTCTCGGGAACTCCAGAGACCCAGAGAGGACGCCCTTCCAGTGGGATAACACTGCAAACGCTGGTACAGTGATATTTTGAGACTCGTAACATCGCATGCAGCTTCGATACGCATGGAAGCTGAAGTAACGAATTAAAATGTGTGCTAAGGCCAGGACTTTAACGTGGGTCTCCTTCTTACTGGTCAGATGCTCTATGATTAACATACCTGCTCGGAATACCCTACTCCGGTGCCTATTACATACAAAGCTATGGTTCCAGTATCACCTGCTGGCCGTTGTGGCCGAGCCGTTCTAGGTGCTTCAGTCCGGAACCGCGCTGCTGCTACGGTCGCAGGTTCGAATCCTGCCTTGGGCATGGGTGTGTGTGATGTCCTTAAGTTAGTTAGGTTTGAGTAGTTCTAAGTCTAGGGAACTGATGACCTCAGATGTTAAGTCCCATAATGCTTAGAGCCAGCCAATATCACCTTCCGTCCTTATCTGAGATAAAGTTGAAACTCATTATGTCTCGAGGACAATGTAATTCTATCGCATGCAACGTTTGTGTGCTTATTTTTAACTACTTTCCGTCTGGCAAGAGGGGGGGGGGGGGGGGGGGCTGGGTGAAAAAGAGGTGAAGTGGAATATCGCTCCTCTTAGGAACATGAATCTTGTCACTCGACAACTGTGCTAGTGCCGCGAACCGAGAAACTAGGAAAGAGTGACAGCTTCTTTCCGCTACCCTCCTGACGTTTATAACAGAGTAGAAATACAGCGTGTATCAAAACGAATCATCCGATCTGGCACGTCTATATTTCTGAAACTAAAACATATACAATAAACTTTGTTCTTTGTTTTTTGATGAACGGGAAACTCAAAAAGTTTTTTTTTACATTTTTTTTGTTGGTGTTCAATATACCCCCCCACCCCCCTTGAGATGCACAGCATATGTCATTGCGGTATTCAAATTGTTATCACACACCTCGACTGCTAGTGATACGAGGCCGTTGGGACCCAGCACGGCATTTCGTATTACCCTCCTGAAACCACCTATTCCATATTCTGCTAACAGTCATTGGATCTCGACCAACGCGAGCAGCAATGTCGCGATACGATAAACCGCAATCGCGATAGCTACAATCCGACCTTTATCGAAGTCGGAAACGTGATGGCACGCATTTCTCCTCCTTACACGAGGCATCACAACAACATTACACCAAGCAACGCCAGTCAACTGTTGTTTGTGTATGAGAAATCGGTTGGAAGCTTTCCTAATGTTAGCCACCGACGCCTGCCTTGTGTGAATGCTCTGAAAAGCTAATGATTTGCATTTCACAGCATCTTATTCCTGTCGGTTAAATTTCTCGTCTGTAGCACATCTTTGTGGTGTAGCAATTTTAATGGCCAGTAGTGTATAAATATTGTGGCGTCAGCTCTTTTGCGTTATTGTAAAACTTAAATAATTTTTCGCTTTCATATAACTATCTTCACCTGTGTAAGAACATTCAATGGAAGAAATACCTAGGTCGTCATGGAACGTTTGCCCGAAAACAAAGCATTATAATTACGAAGATAAAAATGCACGAACTTCATTACCATAAAACGAGCGAGCGCGGCGAAAATAGGTTAACCTCCGGATTTAGCAGGTGACAGTACTGTCAGTTCTTTCTTCCCGAGGAACCTTGACGTGCTGTGACGTGACGCGACTTTGCGTTTCCTACGTATCTGAATGCTGCCATTGGAAATGCGTTGAGGAGTATTTTGACTTGATATGACGGCACATGTGAACCGGCCTTAACCAAACTGTCGTTCCGAGATCGCGTAACAGTTCCAGCTTAATGTTGACAACATGCCCAGAACACAATGCTCACTCCAGAGATATTCCTACTTTATACATCTATTTGCAAGGGACACGTTCTAGAGATGATGCGCGGGTCACATTTCACTTTCTCCGATAGGCACTGCAGCGGACCTTGGTTTGTGGGCAGGAGCGTCATCTTTATGGTTGAGAGAGGCAGCTAAACTGCGATAAGCATTGTATTACCTACAGGAATTTCTTGAAGGCTTGAATTCGTATATGTGCTACCAGTGGTCATCGATCTCACTTTGAGTGACATTCCAGCACATTTTGAGGCAAAATATCGCGCCGTAGCAGCATGTCGAAATATTTTGTCTTACATGGCATTTTGCCCAAAATTCACCCTGAGTATATCTGTATATTTTATTGGTCAGTCCAGATTTGAGTTCCATCAATAAATTAATTTGCTAGCGGCTATGTTACTCATGACTAAAACTCTATTTTCCCACGCTAAAGGCAATTTACAGAAAAATGTACCCTCCATACGATTCCAGAGCAGTACTAATATGACGCCTTCAAAAAGCGAGGAATTTTTGATATGTCAAACTATGAACTTTATTTTTTTCAAACACGTTAACAAAATACATAAACACGTTTGCCACGCTTTCCTATTTCGGGTATGGGAAATGAGTTCTGACATATGGCACCTCTACTGCGCTGACATGCAAAAACTCTGTCCCTGAAATTCGCTATAATTACCTGATAAGAGTAAGATTGCATTACGCCAGAACAGTTCGAATTTGTTACTTTAACTCGCTGATGTTTCGGGAATTATTGACACACATCAATGATTTAAGATAACCTCGAAGGAAATCCCAAGCGATTAAATCACACAACCTTGGCGGTCATCGTTCGCCACCATCACACGAGATCAGGTGATCCGGAAACAACGAATGGAGCATTTCAGTTGTTTTGCTGCTCAAATCACAACTTTTGAACGTCTATTCCAGTGAATTTAAACCAAAAAAAGTCTCTTATCATCGCACGCTATCGATTTCCATTAATTGTCGCAGCCTGGCCCGACTAATCTTCGAAAAGGATCAATGATACCACCGAACAAGGATTTTCTGACTGTCAGATATGGCAGCTCAATCCATTTATATAGAAGTGCGCCTCGTCGCGAAGAAGATGTTCCTCGCAAAACCGTCGTCTTCCAATCCTCTTCTCAGAAACCAGTTATCAAAATGTCTTCTTTTCTCGTGATCGGCTTCTTTCAGCTGCTGCGTTAACTGAATCCTGTGAGGCTGGTAATGGAGGTCGTACTGGTTAGTGCATTCGCCATATTGCAAAATATCCTGTGCCCATTTTTGGGAACGGTGAAAGGTCAACTCCAGTGGCCTAACAGTCACACAATCACGAACCTTCGCAATGTTTTGCACAGTCTGAGCAAAACGAGGGCGCCCAGGAAACTAAATGTTCGCTGCTGAACCTGTTTCATTGAACTTTACAGCAAACCTCCAAAGTGTTGATGCCTTCGGTGCCCAACACCATCTAGAATCGCGCGATGCCCTATCACTTTTATTCTTTTTTGCTAATTATTATATGCTGTCCAGTAGAAAACTGGGCTATAGTTAGGCCCATAATAAACAAATGAGAGAATTTCAGACTGAATCAGTAAGTGGAGGGTTTTCAAAAACCGAAATGATACATCGTAATGTAGTCAACCGAAAAACAACAATATACTATGTGACATCTTGGGTTGTCGGGTGTTCTGCCGGATATCAGCGTCGTACTTGCACGATATTTCGGTCACGTAGCTCGAGACCTTCATCAGGTGCGACCTGAGACTGTCTCAGGTCGCACCTGATGAAGGTCTCGAGCTACGTGACCGAAATATCGTGCAAGTACGACGCTGATATCCGGCAGAACACCCGACAACCCAAGATGTCATTAGATCGCCGGGAAAGCCTGAAGAGTTACAATATACTATGTGGTTCAAAACCGGGACTCTTTTAGAAAGAACCTTTAAATAGATTCGTTGTGGTTCCTTCGTAGGAAATTAACAAAGAAGAAATGGTGACATTGCCCATAGCGTAACTCTAAAAGTTTCCAATGTTGTACAGGTAGAATTTAACAAACTTGTTGGTATAGCGAGATTTAAAAATGCGTTTGGCATTGTTAGTGCAACATAATCTTTACAAATGATGTGGTTAGATTTAGATGCATTATTAACTAAATAATTATTTTGAATTACAGTATGGCAACAGACGAGCGTTGTGGAAAAAGGAGCGCACACGAACGGCTTTTAGGTGTAACAGTATGTCTAAATAGGGATCATGAAGGACACTGAGGAGACGGAAGTCATGGGATAGCGATATGCACATATACAGATGGTTGTAGTATCGCGTACACAAAGCGAAGGGAGGCATATTGGAGGAACTGTCATTTGTTTTCAGGTGATGCATGAAAAAAGGTTTCCGACGGGAATTAACAGGCTCTGAACGCGAAATGGTAGTTGGAGCTAGACGCATGGGACATTCCATTTCGGAAATCGATAGTATACTCAACATTCGGAGTTCCACAGTGTCAAGAAGATACCGAGAACGCCAAGTTAGGTGTTACGTCCCACAACGGACAACGCAGTGGCCGAAGGCCTTCACATAACGACCGAGAGCAGTGGCGTTTGCGTAAAGTTGTCAGTGCTAACAGATAAGTAACAATGCGTGAAGTAACCGTAGAAATCAATGTGGGGCGTATAACGAACGATATCTAGTATGACAGTGAGGCGAAATTTGGAATTAATGGGCTATGGCAGCGGACGACCGACGCTAGTGCCTTTGTTAACAGCACGACATCGCCTGCAGCGCCTCTCCTGGGCTCGAGACCATATCGGTTTGACCCTAGACGATTTAAAAACCGTGGCCTGGTCAGATGAGTACAGATTTTCGTTGGTAAGAGCTGATTGTAGGGTTCGAGTGTAGCACACACCCCACGAAGCCATGGACCCAAGTTGTCAACAAGGCACTGTGCAAGCTGGTGGTAGCTCCATAATGATATGGGCTGTGTTCATATGGAATGGTCTGGGTCCTTTGGTCCAACTGAGAAGATCACTGACTGTGAAATGGTTATGTTCAGCTACCTGTGGACCATTTTCAACCATCCATGGACTTAATGTACCCAAAAACTGATGAAATTTTTATGGATGACAATGCGCTATGTCAGTGGGCCTCAGTAGTTCGCGTTTGGTTTGAAGAACATTCTGGCCAGTTCGAGCGAAAGATTAGGTCACCAAGATCACACTGCGTGAATAACATCCAACATTTATGGGACACAATCGAGAGCTCAGTTAGAGCACAAAATTCTACACCGGCAACACTATCGCAATTATGTTTCTGCAAGGATTTCCAACGACTTGTTGGCTCCCTATAACGTCGAGTTGCTGGAATACGCCCAGCAAAAGGAGGTCCGACACGATATTAGGAGATATCGCATGACTTTGGCACCTGTGTGTAAGTGAATGTGCATGTATGTACAACGTGCCTAAGCTAACAATTAAGAGACATGCTGAAAAAAAGCAGTTAGCGACATAAAAACGACGAAATAAATCTCGGGTGAACAGCCTGGTATGAGTGTTCATAGGACACAATATTTCGGCAATCGACCACGTTGCTGATGTACATCAGCGCACCTGATGATGGCAACGTGGTCGATTGCCGAAATATTGTGTCCTATGAACACTCATACCAGGCTGTTCACCCGAGATTTATTTCGTCAAAAAATACGCCTGGAGAAATTGAAGAATCACAGATATAAAAACGTTTGACCACATTGCGGTGTTTTCCAACGAACTAGAAAAGGCACTGGAAGGTCATGTTCTTAAATTTGAAGATATGATGTTCCGTTTAAGAATATAGAACGTAAGAAAACTTACAATCGACGTCCCACAACTAAATGGATTATCCAATAACTTCAATGCGGTAGAAGTTATCGCAGGCAGAAAGTGGGCTGACGGTATCCACCAAAGAAAAATTGCCGAATCCGAAGTTAATGATGAATGTTCGAAGCAAATTGTCAAGGCCTAGCCGAGGTACCTATAGGCTGACTAGCCGCCCATTAAAAAAAAAAAAAAAAAGGTAGTCGAATCAAAAGAGAATAACTAGAGATCCATGTGTTTTGGAGACTCTTTGGCGAAGCCACTACATAACCTCATTCGTAAATGAGAGAAATGGTTGTGCGAGTTGCGGAAGAAATATAAAATGGACGAAACGAACAGATGGATGAAACACAGGGTGAGGAAATGGGCGAAAGAGTTCTGTTGCACAGTATACAGACAGTGATGAACGAACTAACATATGAAGCATTTCCGTAAACTGAGACTGGCACATATCTTTAAGCTCAGGGTTGTGATGTGTAAGCGTGGTGCAATTTATGCACCCACTAGTACAAGTTACAAAACCAGATTCCTAATTTTTACCACTTGCAAATGTTTAGAAAATTAAGTTTTGTGTTTATTTTCCTACTGGATTGGTGCATAAGTTCTTAGGGTTTTTTCATAACTTTAATAAACTCAACTTATGCACATAACACAGACTTTAGTCTAACCATCAGTGCCAGCAGACGGCCACGGAGTACTGCAGGTAGCCTTGCTCGGGATCTTACCGCAGCCACTGGAACAGTTGTCTCCAGACACAGACTACAGACGACTGAACAGACATGGTTTATTCGCCCAGAGACCTGCAAGATGCATTCCACTGACCCCTGGTCACAAGAGAGCCCGTAAAGCCTGTTATCAAGAACACAGTACATGGCCATTGGAACAGTGGTCCCAGGTTATGTTCACGGACGAGTCCAGGTATAGTCTGAACAGTGATTCTCGCCAGGTTTTCATATGGCGTGAACCAGGAACCTGATACTAACCCCTTAATGTCCTTGAAAGGGATATGTATGGAGGTCGTGGTTTGACAGTGTGGGGTGGGATTATGATCGGTGTACGTACACCTCTGCATGTTTGACAGAGGAATTGTAACAGGTCAGGTGTATCGGGAAGTCATTTTGCACCAGTATGTCCGCCTTTTCAGGGGTACAGTGGGTCCCATCTACCTCCTGATGGGTGATGACGCACGGCCCCACAGAGCTGCCATCGTGGAGGAGTACCTTGAAACAGAAGATATCAGGCGAATGGAGTGGCCTGCCTGTTCTCCAGACCTATACCCCATCGAGCACGTCTGGGATGCTCTCGGTCGACGTATCGCTGCATGTCTTCAAACCCCTACGACACTTCAGGAGCTCCGACAGGCACTGGTGCAAGCTGCTCGATCACCTGATCCAGAGTATGCCCACCCGTTGTGCGGCCTGCGTACGTGTGCATGGTGATCATATCCCACATTGATGTCGGGGTACATGCGCAGGAAACAGTGGCGTTTTGTAGCACATGTGTTTCGGGACGGGTTTCTCAACTTATGACCAATATCGTGGACTTACAGATCTGGATCGTGTGTGTTCCCTATGTGCCTATGCTATTAGCGCCAGTTTTGTGTAGTGCTACGTTGTGTGGCACCACATTCTGCAATTATCCTTAATTTATGAGTATGAGTGTATATATCTTAAATATCGCCCTGTTCGTGAGCAGCTCAGCTTACTGAACAGTGCTTTTACAAGCTTCAGCAGTCTTAGTGAATCATATTTCCTCGTTACTCTTTCTATGGACATCAGTCTGGAATCTAATATTGCTGCAACTTGTTTAAGATGGTCGTTCCTCTTTAGGATACTCCAGATGCGCACTCCTAGATGCTTATCGATATTTCACTGCTATTAGTAAATGGTATTCAAACTTGTAATCGAACAATAATACTTCATTCAGCCAATTTATGAGCAATACGCTATATTTATTGGTGTTCACGGTTAACTGCCAGTGTCTCCAAGAGTGTCAATCGTCTTCAGATCTTCGTGCATTTCGTCACACTTTCCTGTCATTGTGGCTTCCCCACACACAAGACCATCATATGTGACCAGTCTCACAACTTGCTGACATTATTCTCCAGATATGAGACGCCTTTCGATGTGTACAGAATATTAAACCACACAGATAACGCTGAAAAGAACTAAAAAGTTATGCGACATTTCTTAATGAGCTGTCGATACTAATACGTAAAATGGTCACATCATAAAATTTCATGGAGCTGGTTGCTCTAAAAGAAGCACATTGTTCGCAAAATGCACGAAATTTTTTAGTAGTGAACCAAGCGAAAGTGGTCCTTAATAATGAAAACGTCACACATCACTTCCTTAGGTTCAAATGGCTCTGAGCACTATGGGTCTTAACATCCATGGTCATCAGTCCCCTAGAACTTAGAACTACTTAAACTAACTAATCTAAGGACAGCACACAACACCCAGTCATCAGGGGGCAGAGAAAATCGCTGACACCGCCGGGAATCGAACCCGGGAACCCGGGCGCGGGAAGCGAGAACGCTACCGCACGACCACGAGTTGCGGACTACTTCCTTTGGACTCGGCCAACGTATCTAGTTGGTAAATGTCGTCGAGAAGACGCTCCACATGTTTTCCTCTACGTGTCCGCTGCGTATTGTCAACGTAAGCCACAAGGCCTCCAGCACAGCTACGTGATGTGACGTCTGCTCGTAGCTGCCTGTTCTGATCACAGTCGTCTCCAGAAGGTCGTTCTTACAAACAAAAATCTCTGGCATTGATAACTGAATAAACAAAAGCACAAACAAAGAAAGATATCTGCACTTCCTGCAGGCGTCGTTCCCATACCTACTGAAAATTTATCTTGAATAAAAATGGGCTCTAAAATTCATACCTTAACTGCTAAGAACACTTGTTCATTTTCGCTATTGTGAACCACATATCTTCTACTACAAGCTCTTTGCTGCTACGCATGACCTACAGCATGCAGTTAACAAATGAGCCACAAATTAGAATTCATTATCTGTAACGACTAAACAGCAGAGCTTCTAATGCAGTTCTGCTTGCTGTTACAAACAACCTGCTCTTGTGAGCCATTGCTAATGGAGGTGCTCAATGGAGGTGTCCATTCCTGGTAAGACATACTTTAGTCTGACCTCTTAGGAAATCATGCAGTCTCTGAGAAACTCCAGGTTGTTCACAGGTGCACTGGAATGCATTGCTGACGGATTCCTGCAGCGTTTGTATATCATTAATGGAGTTTGCATAAACCAAATACTTCAAGCGCCCGTGTGGAATAATAGGCTTCCACTATGCTCGTACATGCAAAAATAAAACTACAGTGCAAAAGCACTTCACTAATTTACCAAAAAACAAAGTGGTCCCACTAGAACTGTACTGCACTTACACAGAACTGTAAACACAGTTTACAATAACAACACTAACCAATGTTTACTGCACGCTGTATCCATAGACAACAGAGAAATGTGACCCCATTTGTTTGCTGCTTTCTGTAGGTTGTTCGTAATAGCAAAGAGCCTGCAGTACAACAGACGAGTTAACACAGTAGCGAATGAACAAGTACTCAAAGCTGTTAAGATATACACATTAGAGCGTATGTTTGATGGATATTTGTTTTCTTGCTTTGGCCCATACTACACCCTCATAAAACAAGGAATAAATTTCTTATCACCCAGTATACCGTGAACATTAAGAAATAAGTAATGTTCGGTTGGGGTATGCACTATGTTACCTTCAGATACGACGATACACATTGTTTCCCTGTTCCGTTAGCACTGCTTGTGTGAAATTCCAAACTGCAATGCAATCTCGTGGCGAGTTGTGGGGTTACGATCATCGAAGTTTCAACAACAGCCGTGTACAGGGTCAACGTGTTAGCTTCACGGCAGCAGCGTCCTGATCGTGAACTTAACAGTACGTGTCTAATAAATGTCGGAAAACGGCGGTGGAGCAGTGAGGCAACGGTTTTTTTTGAGTTTTCCATCATTTCTGTGCGAGAATTCATCGTATTTGACTCGAATACCGAGAGGCAGGTGTTCGTGGCCGCTGCTCCGCGACAACGACCCACCCCACAAAGTAAAGATTGTTCGCGAGGTTTTAGCCTGTAGATGGATCAATGTAGTGGGTCACCCGCCGTATCTGCCAGATTTGGCTTGAACCAACTTCTGGTAGCTCAACCGGAATTGAAGTTGGCTATAAAGGACAAGTTACGATACAGCTGAGGGCATCCAAGAAAATTGTACTGCACTATTAAATGCAGTTTCAAAAAAAGACTGTAGTGTCTGTTTTCGTAACACTTCTCAAACTGTTTTTGCCGTGTACTGGCTTATGAATAAACAGAGTGATTTTATGAACCTAAACCATGAGTTATTTCTTGTAGCAATAGTTCTCAAGGAACTGGGATACGCTGTACATTTCCACGGTGACGGCGACGGCTTTGTCTGCTTAGAAAGCCACAAATCTTGTATGAAATTGTGTGAACTATTTTTTTGGCAGCAGGTGACATTGCCGAATTGTACTCCATCCCTTTCTCGAAACCAAGGAACATGGTATGAAACAGGAAGAACTGTGTTCTGAATTTTATTGTCGAGCAGAGAGAGCTGAGCACCACAAAATCGCAGTTTGCTACAGACGAGATTTTTTGTCTAGCTAAATGTCTTCATACAAGGGTACTAAACGCGTTGTATATTCTGTAACAGACTGAAGTCAGCTCAAGTGCACCGTTACGCGCTTTAGTTGGACGATCCCTCCGAAGTCCAGTTTACACGGAGATACTACATTCAAAAATGTTCAAATGTGTGTGAAATCTTATGGACTTCACTGCTAAGGACAAACACACACATCCATGCCCGAGGGGGGACTCGAATCCCCGCCGGGAGCAGCCGCATAGTATACTACATTGAGGAACAAAGTTTCGAAACTGTGCTGCTAGCCACTGTGGCGGAAGTCGTTGGTGAAACTATTCATTTTGGGTCGTTCCAGCTTTCACGACACGAATCTATCAGTTGCGTGTGCTTTTGGGTTACGTTAAGTTTCAATAAATGCGACATGGAATCGGCAACTCCGAAAACCGTTGAGTTTTGTGCAGGTACGCTATGCATAAGTGTTAGTGGTACATTCACGAATATCGTTTCAAGAACGACGTGTGAGTGGGGCACTCGATAATCGAAGAACTGACGATTTCGCTATTACTGACAAAAATACACTCATGCTCATGAATTAAGGACAATCGCAGAATGTGGTGCTACACAACGTGGCACTACACAAAACTGGCGCTAATAGCATAGGCAGATAAGAAACACACACGACACAGATCTGTAAGTACACGGTATTGCCGATAAGTTGAGAAAACCATCCGAGAACACATGTGCTACAAAACGCTACTGTTTCCTGCGCATATAGACCGACATCAACACAGGATATGATCACCATGCACACGTACACATGCTGCACGAAGGACTGGCATACTCTGGATCAGGTGGTCGAGCAGCTGCTGCTGGGGTATAGCTTCCCATTCTTGTACCAGTGCCTGTCGGAGCTCCTGAAGTGTCATAGGGGTTTGAAGACGGGCAGCGATACGTCGACCGAGACGTGCTCGAAGTGGCTTAGGTCTGGAGAACAGGCAGGCCACTCCATCCGCCTGATATCTTCTGTTTCAAGTTACTCCTCCACGATGACAGCTCGGTGGGGCCGTGCGTTACCATCCATCAAGAGGGAGTTGGGTCCCACTGCACTCCTGAAGGCGGACGTACTGGTGCAAAATGACGTCCCGATACACCTGACCTGATATAGTTTCTCTGTGAAAGACATGCAGGGGTATACGTGCACCAATCATAATCCCCACACTATCAGACCACGACATCCATACAGGTCCCTTTCAAGGACGTTGAGGGATTGGTATCTGGTTCCTGGTTCACGTCAGATGAAAACCCGGCGAGAATCAATGTTCAGACTGTACCTGGACTCGTTCGTGAACATAACCTAGGACCACTGTTCCAATGACCATGTACTGTGTTCTTGGCACCAGGCCTTACGGGCTCTCTTGTGACCAGGGGTCAGTGGAATGCACCTTGCAGGTCTCCCGAGCAAGGCTATCTCCAGTACTTCGTGGCCGTCTGCGGTGAGGTATGGTGATACATCGGTCTTCTTGTGGTGTTGCACACTGTGGACGTCTCGTACTGTAGCACCTGGACACGTTTCCTCTCTGCTGGAATTGTTACCATAATCGTGAGATCACACTTTGTGGCACACGAAGGGCCCGTGCTACGACCTGCTGTGTTTCACCAGCCTCCAATCGCCTTAGTATTCTACCCCTCATAACGTCATCAATACGTGTTCTTTGAGCCATTTTCAACGCACAGTCTCCATTAGCACGTCTGAAAACGTCTGCACACTTACTCGCTACACGGTACTCTAACATGCACCAACACACCTCTGCGTATGTGGACTGCTGCCAGCGTCACCGTGCGACGACCGCAGGTCAAATGCACCGCATGGTCATACCCCGAGGTGATTTAAACTCGCAAACCGCCTATCAGAGCGTTGTTTCACCATGTATCTGCATTATCCTTAATTTATGAGCATGAGTATAGATTCAGTTAGAAATAATAAGAACAAAATTCTGTAAGAAATAATAATATTGGAGATCTATTTCCGCATTTAGGAACTTCTGTAGATGCTCTTAGGTCAATATGAAGCCCTTCCGCAGGTGCTCCTAGGTCAATATGTAGCCATCCTGAGACAATTACTACGTTGAAAGCACCTTTACGAAAATGCAAATGGGGAAGCTACCGAAAGAATACAAAGGGAAGGATTTGATGTACGAAAGTCGTTTTTACAGTCGTGACTTTGGAACGCGAGTAGATGCTAGAAGAACGAGGAATAAAGATTTTACTTAAGAAGTAACTGTGGCCTCTAGTTTCAATTTCGATGATAATGATTCACACAGTGATATATCGTCTATGCTTATAGCACACTAATCTCTTTTATGATCCGTGAATTGTTCTGACTTTATTATGTGGTTGAAGAAGATTCCGGAGTAATTTAAAAAAAAATTCGTGCCAGGCCGCCTGAGCTGACATATCTTTATCAAATGATGAATTCAAACATGTTTATACTTTTTCTTTTGCTCAGATTTTAAGCGGACAAACCTGAAGTTCACGACTACCTACGTAACTGCCACAACATCCATTTCAGAAACGAAAATGGTGCTTCACTTCTCATAGTATGTCGCAACTGAACTTTGCATTGATGTCACCTTATAGGCAGCCTTTTACGAAACTAGTTGGGCAACGGTGGTTTCAAGAAATGAGTTTCACAACTCACTGTGTCGGTGTAAACTAGACTTTAAAAATGGCTGTGACATGCGCCTTATTCCAATCACTCGAAACACTTGCTTTTTCCAGCAACTTACGATAAACTACTACTACAAGGAGATAAATTTCTGCAGCGGAGGCAGTTTTTTTAACATACGATCCATGAAGAATCTTACAACTATCTCGTTAGACACATTCATGTGTTCTCCATTAACAAACAGTTTTTTTTTATTTTTCTTCCGTCACTTATCACATCAACTGCCAATTTGTAGTTGCTGCAACAGTGGAAAGGAGAAATTGTAATATGATTTTCCGCAGCGAAATCATTTCGAAAGACGAGATGAGTGCTTCGGCTTTTACTTGTCATCCTCGGCTTTGACACCATCGCGCGACTGGATAGTTTTATACGTTGGAGCCGCATTGCACTGCAGTTTAGACACATGTAAACTCGAGGTCTTCATTTTATTTCATATGTATTCGCCTTGGCCTCCCGTGGCTACTTACAGAAATGAGCTTTATCCTTCTGTCTCGTTTTGACTTCTCCTGCGCTTTTTCATCCCAGTTGTCTGTACTTGTAGAGCATTTTCAGCGATCTATTGTTCTCCATTTTACTGACAGTCTTTCCGTTTTCTTCCGTGTTCTTGTAACGTTTCAGTGAGAATCTTCAGGCCGAATTCTGTTCTAATTTCGATATTTTGCTTTCGATTTAGTCTTGAGTAATCTGCTCCGTGTTTGCCGACTTTATTTTCGCAATCTGAATTCTATGTGCATCCTGTCTGTTGTTACACAAGTTTCGTTTCCCTACATTGTAAATAAGAATGACAAAACGTTGTATGCAGTTGTAGCTACTTTTCTTTCCTTTGAAAGCATTTCTTTGTAGAGATGTCTCTATCTCATGATGAAATCAAATGTCATCTTTGTGTAATACAGTGATTAACTCTTTGTAGCATTTATTACATTCAACTTAAAATTATAAACAATACATGAAATGTAAGAGTAACTCCAACAGTTTTGTTTTTATACCTGTTTACGTGCATTACTTCCTGCGTCTTCCGTTAGAAAGCGCTAGCAGCACAGTGAACAAGTGAGAGAGTCTTTCATGCGTAGCCCCAGAAATCAGTTCGGAAGGCTGGTCGTGAATAGCAGCAATTCCCGTGACGTCTGTGTGGAGGTTTAAGGAGACGCTTACAACTACGTCCTTAGCATTTGCAGTTGCTACGAGCCCTAAAGCCTACAGAGTACAGTTTACACGCCAACTCTGCGAGCGACATGTTGCTGCATGATGATGAAATTTTTCTGGATCGTTTCGTCTTCAGTAATGAAATGACATTCTACCTAAGTGGAAATTAGAACATGCACAATGTGCTCATCTGGGAGGGTGAGGGTGGGAGGGGGGGGGGGGGGAGGTCAGAAAATCCCCATGAGATGGTACAGTATCGGAGGAAGGAGAGATTAGTGTTTAACGTCCCGTCGACAACGAGGTCATTACAGACGGAGTGCAAGCTTGATTAGGGAAGGTTGGTGAAAGAAATCGGCCGTGCCCTTTCAAAGGAATCATCCCAGCATTTGCCTGAAGCGATTGAGAGAAATCACGGACAACCTAAATGAGGGTGGCGGGACGAGGATTTGAACCGTCGTCCTCCCGAATCCGAGTCCAGTGTGCTAACTATTGAGCCACCTTTCTCGGTGGATACAGTATCAACGAAAACATCGTAAACTGAACGTTTCTTGTGCCACATCCCGGAGGAAAGTTTATGGACCTTTCTTTTTCGGTGAAGCAACTGTAGCTGCTGTTTCCCCTCTTGAGGCGCTAGAACAATTGCTGTTTCTTCTACTGGAAGAGGCTGAATGAAAGAACTCTATTTGGCACCCAGACGGCGAGATAACTGGCATTACTCAGTGCGCGACTGGCTAAAGGGCTTTTATCCAACCACTAGATTCGGCGCAAGGCGCCGCATGACTGAGCTTGTTTCGCATGGCCTCCACGTCCAACTGATCGATAGCCATGCGATTTTACCTTTGGGAGAGGGGGCGGGGTGGGCGGTGGGGTTCATAAGGAATCATATGCATGTGCCTCCGCTACCAATTGATATACCCGACTTAACAAACATGACTGAAACAGTTGTTGCATCAGTTATTCCAGACTCAGTCATCAAGGTTTCGGTAGCACTTGCCTATCGACTCGATTTGTGGCATGTCACGGATGGTGCTCACATTGAACACTTGCAAGAAACTCTGTCTAAATTTTTCTTTCATTTGACGTGTTATTTATAACTGTAAGTTGAATGTAATAAATGTTACAAAGCATTTAAAGCCAGATATCCATTTTGGTTGGGTTGTTTGGGGGAAGAGACCAAACAGCGAGGTCATCGGCCTCATCGGATTAGGGAAGGATGGGGAAGGAAGTCGGCCGTGCCCTTTCAGAGGAACCATTCCGGCATTTGCCTGGAGCGATTTAGGGAAATCACGGAAAACCTAAATCAGGATGGCCGGACGCGGAATTGAACCGTCGTCCTCCCGAATGCGAGTCTGTGTGCTAACCACTGCGCGACCTCGCTCGGTGTTATATCCATTTTGAAGCACCTGTGTAATGCACCGTAAGTATTTTAATCTTTTTATTTGTTCTACCATTTTTGTATTTACTATAAATGTAGACATAAAACCGACATTTTGTTTCACTGTCTGAGGTCGTGGTGGAAAAGTTGAAGAAAAAGTAATGAAAGGTGAAACCATTACAGTGGCTTGATACTTTCCAAAACGACAGTGTCCCACCGTTACATAACGGTGGAATTAATAATTTTAACGTTTACGTTATGGAAGAGTAGAAGAAGCTCCTCTTAGGTAGACTGACATGCCAGAGTTGCAAGGACGCTGGACTCGTTTGTCGGACGAGCAGGTTTGAAAACCCACGTCCAGCTAACCAGAATAATGATTTCGGTGAAATGATTAGGGCGAGTGCCGTCATGGTGCATTTTAAAATGATGCGGACAGTTTCCTTGTACAGCCTTGTCAAATGGTTCAAATGGCTCTAAGCACTATGGGACTTAACATCTGCCGGCCTTGGTGGCCGAGCGGTTCTTGGCGCTTCAGTCTGGAACCGCGCGACCGCTACGGTCTCAGGTTCGAATCCTGCCTCGGATATTGATGTATGTGATGTCGTTAGGTTAGTTGGATTTAAGTAGTTCTGAGTTCTAGGGGACTGATGACCTCAGATGTTAAGTCCCATAGTGCTCAGAACCGTTTGAACCATTTGAACTTAACATCTGAGGTCATCAGTCCCCTAGACTTACAACTACTTAAACCTAACTAACCTAAGGACATCACACACATCCATGCCCGAGACAGGATTCGAACCTGCTACCGTAGCGACCTTGTCCAAATCGAGCTTGAGCTCCATCTGTAATGGCTTTTCATCAATGGGCTTATAGCCCTAATCTCACTTCTTCCCCTGCTTTTACGTACAGATGCGACACTGACGTTTTTGACAGTGTCCAGCCATTTCATGAACAGCTGTTCACCAACAAGATAGCAGCAGTGAGATCGTCAGATCGAATATTGAGGACATAACAGTGACCTCGCCCGACCGTCAGGACCTTTCATCCACAGCTGAGTACTGTTTGCAGCGATGTGAGCCGTCGTTGACGTTACTGCACATTTTTTCAGGCTTCAGCAACACCACTGACGCGACTTGGCTGCCCGTCAACGAGAACTACGAGACTCTGAACGCCGCGGCCCAGGAGGCGGACGACCGCAGCCACCTCAAGACGTACCGCCAGCTGGTGCAGCTGCGCGCCGACCCAGCCGTCCAGACCGGCGACACAAAGGTCAACAGCTCAGGCAACGTGCTTGCCTTCTACAGGTCGGTCGCCTTCTGACATTGTACGCCTAACTGCAAGTCTCATAACGGAGTGAGCTTCGCCTCACCTTCCATATCCGCCTTCCCTTTTCCATTCGCATGCTGTAACCGATGAGTAAATTCCTCAAAATCCAGGAACATCTTCACGAATCCTGTAAAATATGTCAATTTGAAGACCAAAACTACGTTCTTTCCCAGAAGCCTCCCGTATTTCAGTCAGCTGCTACGCCTATATCAACTGTGTCGACCTTTCCATACACCTCCACAATCTCCATACCTCCACATCCCATCTCAATGAAACTTCAGCAGTACCCCACCATTCAACCAAGACTTTCCTGAAGCTTCGGAAAGATTAAAACTTTGTACTGGGCCGGGACTCTAACGTGTCTTTTATTTGAGGGAAGGAGAGCCCGAGCCGCGCGGGATTAGCCGAGCGGTCTCAGGCGCTGCAGTCATGGACTGTGCGGCTGGTCCCGGCGGTTCGAGTCCTCCCTCGGGCATGGGTGTGTATGTTTGTCCTTAGGATAATTTAGGTTAAGTAGTGTGTAAGCTTAGGGACTGACGACCTTAGCACTTAAGTCCCATAAGATTTCACACACATTTGAACATTTTTGGAGAGTCCGATGGGGTGCAGACTGCGCAGGGGTCAGACTCGAGACCTGGCCATTGGTTTTTTGTTGTTGTAAGTACCAGGTCTAGAATACGTACTCCTAGCACCGCATCGTGCACTAAGTGAAGAAACAATCCCGGGACTCTTCTACGCTGAGGCAATTTATGGATACTGTGCCACGCAGCATGACGCAGAGCGGTGCGCCGCTGCTCTCCTTACTCTCCATCATCCAGATATGTCTTCAAGCATGTAGTAAGTTATTCCACCACCAGCCGATAGCGTTCCGTCAGCTCAGTCAATGGGTATCTTCTCTTACCTGTTGTTGATCCAGCTGTGTGGAGGTTCGCGTAGGGCACTCTATAAATACTTAGAAAAAAATTGCCTGTACCTCAGGTTCCGTACAATCTTACTATGACATTCTTGTAGGAGGTTCCAAAGGTCTAGTATATTTTTATGTCCATCGTGAAATAAATAGTTCACCACGTGCCCGTGGACTCTGGTGAGTGCCATCATTTTGGTGCTAGGGAAATACAGTTCATCGGGAAAAGCCGAGTTGCAATATGTTCCGGGGTTACTTGTAGACAGTACGCCAAAATTTGTCGCACCAAGCACCAAGCGTCTTCCGCTGCACCACATCTGTGACGGTGCTCGTCCGTGTCTAGTACTCCGCATTCCACACATAAAGACGAGTTCGTCGAAGCGCGATCAGCTGACCTGTTTACCCTTGACTCTGATGTACCATGCTGATCGGACATCTGTACTTACTGTAGCCGCGTGTAACGTCCGTCACACCTCCTTACAACATGGGGGTTCTTTACATCCGCGATGTTTGGTGAATGCCTCCATTGCTGGTCGTGCCGTCGCCTCTTTCGTCGTTGGTAGTGAGATGGACATTTTATCGGCAATTGCTCTACCGTTTGAACTAGCCGAGCTCGACTGACGACTCGACTTCAACGCTTCACTTCCGCCAGACATCATCTCCTACACTATTGGCCATTAAAATTGCTACACCACGAAGATGACGTGCTACAGACGCGAAATTTAACCAACAGGAGGAAGATGCTGTGATATGCAAATGATTAGCTTTTCAGAGCATTCACACAAGGTTGGCGCCGGTGGCGACACCTACAACTTGCTGACATGAGGAAAGTTTCCAACCGATTTCTCATACACAAACAGCAGTTGACCGGCGTTGCCTGACCAGGTAACGGTCGTGTAAGGAGGCGAAATGCGTACCATTAAGTTTCCGACTTTGATAAAGGTTGGATTGTAGCCTATCGCGATTGCGGTTTATCGTATCGCGACATTGCTGCTCGCGTTGGTCGAGATCCAATGACTGTTAGCAGAATATGGAATCGATGGGTTCAGGAGGGTAATACGGAACGCCCTGCTGGAGCCTAACGGCCTCGTATCACTAGCAGTCAAGATGACAGGCATCTTAACCGCATGGCTTTAACGGATCGGGCAGCCATGTCTCGATTCCTGAGTCAAAAGATGGGGACGTTTGCAATACAACAAACCATCTGCACGAACAGTTCGACGACGTTTGCAGCAGCATGGACTATCAGCTCGGAGACCATGGCTGCGGTTACCCTTGACGCTGCATGGTGTACTCAACGACGAACCTGGGTGCACGAATGGAAAAACGTCACTTTTCCGGATGAATCCAGGTTCTGTTTACAGCATTATGATGGTCGCAACCGTGTTTGGCGACATCGCGGTGAACGCACATTGGAAGCGTTATTCGTCATCGCCATACTGGCGTATCACCCCTCGTGATGGTATGGGGTGCCATTGGTTACACGTCTCGGTCACCTCTTGCTCGCATTGACGGCACTTTGAACGGTGGACGTTACATTTCAGATGTGTTACGACCCGTGGCTCTACCCTTCATTCGATCCCTGCGAAACCCTACATTTCAGCAGGATAATGCACGACCGTATGTTGCAGGTCCTGTACGGGCCTTACTGGATACAGAAGATATTCGACTGCTGCCCTGGCCAGGACATTCTCCAGATCTCTCACCAATTGAAAACGTTTGGTCAATGGTAACCGAGCAACTGGCTCGTCACAATACGCCAGTCACCACTCTTGATGAACTGTGGTATCGTGTTGAAGGTGCATGGGCAGCTGTACCTGTACACGCCATCCAAGCTCTGTTTGCCTCAATGTCCAGGCGTATCAAGGCCGTTATTACCGCCAGAGGTGGTTGTTCTGGGTACTGATTTGTCAGGATCTATACACCCAAATTGCGTGAAAATGTAATCATATGTCAGTTCTAGTACAATATATTTGTCCAATGAATAAGCGTTTATCATCTGCATTTCTTCTTGGTCTAGCAATTTTAATGGCCAGTAGTGTATATTTCACAGAAGATCTCCTGCAACTTTGCAGGGCTAGCACTTCGTGAGGATAACAAAATGAGGAGACAGCACAACTTAGGGAACTGTCTCCCAATGGATTTTCACTCTGCAGCCGACTTCGCGCTGATCTGAAACTTAATGTCAGATTAAAACTGCAAGACCGTGAGTCGAAGTCATGTCTCCACAATTTCCTCTTCTCCAGGAATGCTACTCCTCGTAGGTTGTAGGAGAATTTCTGTGAAATTTGGGAGGTAGGAGATGTGCTGTCGGGAACAGAGCGTAGGTCGTTAGTCGTGCTTCGATAGCTCATTCGCTGGAGCACTTGCCCGCAAAAGGCAAAGGTCGCAGGTTAGAATCCCGGAGAAGCATAGTTTCAGTCTGACAGGAAGTTTCAAATTAGCACACACTCAGTTGCAGAGTGAGATTTCAGTCTAGGAACAAGTTACCCATCCTGACAGCTGTAGCCGTAGTCCACAAATTGTGATAAATAAAAGTGACTTACAGGTATCAGAAATTAAGATAAATGGGCACGGACTAAATGAAAATGTGTGTGTAAAATTGCTAGACATCCAGATAGATTGTGACAGAAAGTGAACAGCTGAACTAAAGAGTTCCGAATGGAAAACTGAGCACTTACTAACCTCCCCGTCCGACTTAACCACCACCCAACCTCACGTAATATATAATCCAGCACCCAGGATTGCAAACGTACTTTATTTAATTTCAACTGATGCTGTCTTCTGTAAATATCTTCTATGGAAGCACAATTAAGATAAAAGAGGTTCTTATTTTACAAAATCGAACAGTAAGAATACTGTTTAAAGTCGTTAAGAACATTAGGATTCCTTCTCGCTTGTAAATACATTTCCCCTAATGCCATTTTCGGCTGATAATATGACTGGATCTGGACGAACTGTGAATTTGAGGACGACAGCGCTACAAGTAAGCGTAATAACCATATGGACTATGCATCTCGGTGTAGCGTCAGAGTGCGCTTTGATGTTCTGGTCCAAAAACCTTTAACAGGTAGAAGGCACACGTCAGGCATGAAATCGCAAGTTCTCAAGTTAACCGGAAATAACGTACGTAAAAGAGTGTCTTATTAACCACTCGTATTACAGCTATTGAGAACATTTGGGAATTTAAATTTCAGCTAACGTTAATGTTCTATGTATCCTATCCGGCGAGAAAGCTATATTGAACGTCTTTTCATTTCCATACGTAGTATTTCTTACTCCATTGCAACGTTAACCTCGTGGGACCAGATCAGGTGTCCTCACCAACGGCTAGTTGCCCTGCACAGCAATCTGCATCACATGGAAATTTCAAATGGGAGTCCTTTGACCATCTTTCCTATCACCCGGATAGTCCTAAAAACTACTTCACTTGTTTGTTCCCTCTGAGTAATATCTTCCCGTGAACATTTTGCCAACAACTAATGCTCTTAACGATAAATGTTTCGGTTTCGAAAACCAGGCAAATGAGTTTGACTTAATCTCTTCCGAATATAGAAAAATAGTCTATCTTGAAAAATGAAAGTAGTTTTCAGTTACGTACACATCGCATTTAAGTTATATATGCATTTCTTACCTACATACTGACTCAATATCGTAGCTCCAGTTGGTGTTTCTTTATTAAATGCCGGCCGCGGTGGTCTAGCGGCTCTAGGCGCTCAGTCCGGAACTGCGGGACTGCTAGGTCGCAGGTTCGAATCCTGCCTCGGGCATGGATGTGTGTGATGTCCTTAGGTTAGTTAGGTTTAATTAGTTCTAAGTTCTAGGCGACTGATTACCGCAGAAGTTAAGTCGCATAGTGCTCAGAGCCATTTGAACCATTTTTTATTAAATCACACATGCCATTTTTTATAGGGGAACCTATAAATAGAAGGACTGGGCTGTAAAACTATTGCTTCAAGTGCTGTGTGATGGAAGTAAGAAAATTGCGCTAAAACTCAGCTAAGGGAGTCGTAGAACAGCTTTTTGACCACAGGCGATTCTCTAGTACGAGATATGTCAGCAGTGAAACTCGACACCGCGCGACCCCTATGGTCGCAGGTTCGAATCCTGCCTCGGGCCTGGATGTGTGTGATGTCCTTAGGTTAGTTAGGTTTAATTAGTTCTAAGTTCTAGGCGACTGATTACCGCAGAAGTTAAGTCGCATAGTGCTCAGAGCCATTTGAACCATTTTTTATTAAATCACACATGCCATTTTTTATAGGGGAACCTATAAATAGAAGGACTGGGCTGTAAAACTATTGCTTCAAGTGCTGTGTGATGGAAGTAAGAAAATTGCGCTAAAACTCAGCTAAGGGAGTCGTAGAACAGCTTTTTGACCACAGGCGATTCTCTAGTACGAGATATGTCAGCAGTGAAACTCGACACCGCGCGACCCCTATGGTCGCAGGTTCGAATCCTGCCTCGGGCCTGGATGTGTGTGATGTCCTTAGGTTAGTTAGGTTTAAGTAGTTCTAAGTTCTAGGGGACTGATGACCTCAGATGTTAAGTCCCATAGTGCTCAGAGCCATTTGAACATTTTTTTTTTTTTGAAACTTGACCCACACTTGAGCTGGACTCTCCTGATACCTGTGCTTTAGATCCAGACGCGGTATTTACGTGCTCCGTATTTTGCCATCAAATTATCAAACATTTTCCAGTTCACAGTCTCACATGTGCTCTTTTCTTTTCCAAGGTACATAGATGGATACCGGCATGAGCTATAACACACCAAATCGTCTTCATGACAATACTTCTTTTACACCCGTCGGATAGTTCGTGCCTCAAATACTATTCCATTTAATGACTCGTTACGAATTCGTAAACTCGGTAATAGAGCGTTCATCTCAAGTGTGAGCAGTTCACTGTCTCTGGACGCTGTTAACTGTCGCACACAAATTTGCCTCCTTTCTTTCTAGAACGAGACCAAGATGGCGCCGCTATTTCTTTCTTTCAGCTGTTTTATGTACATTATAAGATATTTCGACTGAAACTGTTGTTTATTTCGGCATGGTTGCCCTCCAAACTTTAACGGCATTTTAAAGCTTTTATATGACTGCATATTCTGTTCTATGGATCGAACTGATGCCATTCCAGTGTCAAATGCAGTAAGTAGTCACGACATGTGAAGGAAAGAAGAACATTTCAAATACAGCGTTTTGCAAACAATTGAAAATCTAAACTGGAAGAAAATCGTAGCGACAGCAGTTTTTGAACTACTCTTTGCTGAAATTGTATCGGGCTGTGAAGGGCGAATTACGATGGTACAGAACATACCGATCTCTTCACTGACGGCAAAAGACTAAAAATAAAAGTCAACACATTTCTCGTCGACAACTTATTGTGTTCCATAGACGAATTATCTATTGGACGTTTGAAGCACAGAGACAACAAAAGTATTAAATACTTGCTGGTTTAATCAGAGGATTTCTCACCACTAATTTAGTTTAATTCAGTTCAGTTCAGTTTTCTAATGTTTTGCGCATCACTCTTGCATACTATCTACTGACGAACTCGTCTATGGAGAAGAAGGAGTTGTGAAGCAGAAATGATTTCCATTTTTTAAAATTTTAATTTTTAGTCATTGGCCAGCACGTTTCATTCACAAGGCAGGTGCTGAATTATTTTATGATTGCATACTTTACTCATTTTTGTGCACGAGTGAGTTTAAGCTGCATTTAATGGAAATTATTTTTGTTCCCGGTGTTATACTTAAATATGATACTATTACTTTCATATTGTGTCTAATTTTTCACAACCAACTTCATAGGAGAATTAACGTAATGTGTTGCTGTTGTTAGTGTGCCCACAGTGGCCTAGATGAAGTTCGATTGTGGACACCAGATATGATCCTTATGGCATTTTTCAGTGTAATGAGTACTTTTTCGTACGTATGGAATTTGCACAGAAAATTATTCCATTGGACATAAATGGTTGGAAGTGCATAAAGTAAACTAATTTTCTAATGCTTTTATCACCAAAGTCAGTCATTTGGCGTACAGTAAACGTAGCTGAACTCAGATGTTCGAAATGCTTTATTTTATGTGATTTCTGGTTCAAGTTCTGATAAATATGCACACCCAGGAATTTTGAACACTGAATTTCATTTCTTTCTGCTGTACTGTATTGTTCTTGATGACGATATACTTTGCCTTGTATTAAATTGCATGACCGTGTTTTTTTCTGAATTAAGTGGCAGCGCAGTTACGCAGACCAAGTAATAATACTTCTAAATAATTCCTCCTGTTGTTGCAGTTCTGTCAGGTTTGGTTATAATGCATTTATCATCAGCAATGAGCACTACCTCTGCTTTATCAGTGTACCATGGACAGTCATTTATGTGCAGGAAGAACAGTAGTAGTCCCAGAATTGAACCCTGTGGAGCCCCACTAGTAATTTGTCCCAATTGAGAAGAAGATTCATCATGAGACCTTCATGACTCATCTGACATTATCCTTTGTGTCCTATCTGTTAAACATTACTTCTTGTACTTAGAAAGAGACAAAATTTAACTATCTCCAAAAGAGTGAGCCACGCCCAGAGAGCAGAGTGCTTAACCAGTCATTTGTGTTCGCAGGTCAGTGAACGACATGGCATCTGTAGTTGTGCTGGTGAATGTGGGAACTGAGGAGGAAACCGTGGACTTGGTAGACACGCTGCCTATCGTTACCGAGGAAGACGTGCTGGAAGTGTACGCCAGAAGCCTTGAGTCCCTAAAGGAAGAAGGGTAAGTGGGCTAGCGAGTGCCGCACTAAGCTCTCATAGTAGGTCACTTACAGCAAGCTTCGTACGCTTTAGGCATTTGTATCTATGTAATGACGCATCCCTCATAATAACGTAACTTTACGTAAATACACAAAACTGCAACCAGTCACTTTATTTTAATAACGCTGGGTGCTGGCTTGCGACAGTATAGGCGGCTTTTTCCGTTATTGTCCATCTGTCTGTTTCCATTTTGATGGCCAGTTGGTATATTACTTCACAAGTAATGATGAGGATGGTGACGATGATGAGGGTGCTAGATACCAAGATCTTCGCAGCCTGTACTACACTTTTTATAACCATAGATGAAATGGCACAATAGTAATAATTCAAAAAGAATGAAAATATAAAAATGTTCTAAAATATGCACAGACGCGCGGGCCCGCGCGCGTGTATACAAAAAACACACACACACACACACACACACACACACACACACACACACAAAAGGGCGAAAATCACGCTTTTAGGAAGTTATGAAACTAAAATGAGAAATTAAATGGAAAGAATTAAAATAGTGCAGCAGAGAGTTGTAGCTGACTGATTGTTGGAATAAAAAAGCTGAGCCAACCATTCTGCAACACAATAAAATCTCTGACTAAAAGCTTAAGCTAGAATCGAGCCCACACATAGCATGTTGAAAGCTGAAGCATACTTGTCTCGTTATTCACTAAAACAATGGGCACATCCCTATTTAAATTTGTTTTTGGCCTCTCGTCACAATATGAAATTTACTCAGGCAAAAAGTGGCTTATATTGATTTGAGATTTGAACACCACAGGCATCACAGACTAGGTGGTCTTCTCGACAGAGTATGAAGCCATGTGTCAGTAGGTAATGCCCTGTTCAGACACCAGTCGGAGTTACTTTATCCCACTGGAGTGACTGGGTACGCCATGGGCGGATCGTTGGTTTCACCGATGACAGTTTATTGCTTCTCATTGTTAGCCAGTTGGACTCAACAGCGAAATGACAGCCTGAAGGGTAATCGCACATTGTATCATGCCAATGTCTCAGCAGCCCACCTTGGCTGTTTGGTTTGCTTGATCGTTTCCTCAGATTGCCACGTGTCCTGATACCCAGCAGAATGATACATTTCCCCCTTCCTATTGAAGAAAGACAAGTCTTTTCGTCGTTATCTCCGCTGGCTACATTTGATGCCATGGGGGACACAACTGTTCAACCAAGGGAGTCCCTTTACTTTGAACCACCAGTGTACACTGTTTTGAAGTCACTATGCCTGTCTTAAATGTTATGGTCTGGAGTGTCTATTCACAAACCCACACACACCCATCCAAACATATGCGCGCAAAGATTGCCATTAGTATTGGAGATACTTTCCCCTCTCAGTTTAGAGTTATGCAAATGAGTGATATTCATTTGTCATGGTATGCAAGGTATCAGCAGCCAATTCCTTGTTACTTGTAGCCATTTTCTAAAGCTTCAGTGCCGCATGGTCTAGGGCGCCCTGCACGGTTCGCGAGGCTCCTCCCGTCGGAGGTTCGAGTCCTCCCTCTGGCATAGGTGTGTGTTGTCCTTAGCGTAAGTTACTTTAAGTTAAATTAAGTAGTGTGAAATATTAGGGACCGATGATCTCTGCAGTTTGGTCCTATAAGATCTTACCACAAATTTCCAATTTTCTAAGGCTTCAGTGTACCTTACTATTTGCTGTAGTTTTAAATACATTGAACTAAATCCAACACTGATTAGGAATAGTTTCAATTCACTGAAATAATTAGGTGTTATGGTGGTGAGAGGGACAGCAGAGGAGACGCCTATCGTATCGACAAGTATTGATTCTTAAGATGAGCCCTCCACACTATAGTAGATTTAATGGCGAGACTGCCTGCTAACTGAAGAGAACGTAATGTGACTACAAGAGTTTCTACTTAATATGCAATATGTTCATTGCTTTCTTCGTAAAATGTAATAATGATGCTCCCTTGCACACATGAGGTTACTGTTTAGAGATGAGACCCACTTCACAGAGAAGAATTATTTTAACGTTACTGACATCCACTTTTAGGATCATGAGAAGCCATTACGATCGCTGTTAGGTCTCATTCACAAATATTTTCGCTGGACATATGAGCTTCAATAAAAAAATTGCACAATAGGCTCTACATTTATATCTGTACTCTAAAAATCACTGTGAAGTGCATGGCAGAGGGTACGTCCCACTGAACCATCTATTAGGCTTTCTTCGTTTTCTATTCACGTGTGAGGCGCTGGAAGAACGAGTGTTTAAGTGCCTCTGTGCGTGATGCAAATACTCTAATTTTGTCTTCACGGTCCCTGTAGGAGCAGAACATAGGGGGTTGCGCTACATTCCTAGGTTCCTCTCACTTCAGGCTGGTTCATGAAACTTTGTAAGTAGGCTTTTGAGGAATAGTTGGTGTCTGTCTTCAAGAGTCTGCCAGATCTTATTTTGCGTATTTCTGTAACTCTTTCTTGTGACAATTTGCGCTGCTGTTTTGTATACGTTCACTGGCCTCTGTTACTCCTTTCTGTTAGAACTCGCATACACGTGAAAAATGTTCTTGGATCAGCTACTCACTGAAGATAATGCACAAAGGACGGAAGTGGTGGCAACTCTGTGTACTTAATGTCAGACCCTGTACTATGCTAAGCAAACTGTAACTAAAGATTGTTTGCAACATTCGCATTGGCGGGTAACAGTTGAATATCACTTACGTATTATGAGAAAAATAATGGTCCTAGTACTGATGCCTGTGGAAGCCTTGATACTATATCCCACCATTATGCGCTGTTTGTCGAGGAGACATTATTTTTAGTGTGGCTCAATGTCCTAGTGCAAGCCGTTCATTTTGCAACGTCAACTGCCTTATCCATTATTATTTAGAGCATAGATTTGGAGCTGCACTACTTTGAATTGTCTCAGGCTATGTAGCCATAATAATTACTGCATAGATTTAGAATGGATAGGAGGAATATGCCAGACACAACTGGCAACATACGTTAGATCAAGAAGTCTACAACTGTAAGTAATATATTTCCAGGAGTCGTGATCGAGCGATAGCAGTTGATTCACAGTCTGTGTACTCATAGTCCATCCACATGTTACATCTTACGTGCCTTTATCTGGTGTGCAGTCCTTCTTACGCTGTGCTCTAGATGGTGAGGCATAGCCACACTTTGCATTGACGCAACAAACACAGAGTCCTACGCCATGAAATAAATAACCCACTACACTGGCACAAACACCATCATGTAAATAACACACTGCTCTGGTAACAGCACGCTATACAGCTGAGGCCTGGTGTCCTCTGAATAATCTGGTGTACAGTAATAACAAGACAAACGCAAAGCTACAATTGCCTCACACCAGAATCTCCGGAACCTAGACAGTTTATCACTTTTTAGCTGCTTTAGTAGTCAGCTACTTCACTTTCTCTAATATATACAATTTTGATATGATAATGCCGCACACTGGTTCCTACATTACCAGCTATGTAGTAACACTGCTTGAAGTAATTTTACGGTCGTGCTATCTGCTCAAAACCGTGTTTTTCTGGAAGGTCTACTTCTGCTTCTCCCGCCCCCCCCCCCCCCCCCCATGGGCTGAGATGAGTCCAACTGCCTGCTGTTAAATGATGTCTCCTCCTGCCAACCTCAATTAAGTTTTAGTTTTTCGAGATAGAATTCCTGTGCCAAGATTCCAGAACCCTCCCAACGATTCGATCCAGCCCCACCATGGGCGACTTGCATTTTGACCAGACCTTTCCTGTAGCCTCGAGGCGAACGCACACTCCAGCGGGTGGTGATGCACATGTTGATCTAAAGGTCGGATTAGTATATGGTTACTACCAACAAACATTAAATTGAGGGGAGCACTGATTGACGATATGATCCACTATCCTTTCTTCCCTTATTCTACTGACACTATCACGTAATTTACTTTCAGTAAATGAGACTGGTCAGTGAGACAGCAGGTCACCGCCACGTCTCAAACTCGACCCTACTTCAGCGACTTACATGTCCCTAACCTACCCGTTATCCAACCACTTGAAGGGGACATACAGTGTAATGTGGAATGTGAACCATGTGACACTCTTCGAAAAACCTCACATCGTTTAGAGGTGACAGCTAGAGGGACTGAAAATTTCCGTGGCCTGACCGGGATTCGATTCTGCTACCTTTCAGTCTCCAGACACTTGATTTAGCGTTAGACCACCAGGCCCTACTGAGATTACGCACCACATTGCGTCGCTAGTTCTAAAAAATTTACAGACATATTTGTATATAGTTCCCACAGGCAGTTGACACTGTTTTGGTGATTCTTTCATTTGCAGACAGCATCTGAATACTATTAACATAGAAACATAATGTTCCTAGTACTGATCCTTGTGATAGCTTTCATACTTATATCTCACAACTGTGCACTGGTTGTTGTGGAAATTACGTACTAGAATGCACACTATTTCCTGTAGATTTACAGACTGGCTACTGTTTGGTTCCTGCACGAAGATGGTGGGGACAAGGGAGGTTTTCGTTGCTGGTTGTTGCGGAGGTTTCATACGTACAACGCACTGATAGCTACAGAAACTGTACAAACAGGCTAGTGTAGGGTGCCTGCAGGGAAGTAGTGGAGACAAGGGAGGTGTATCGTCTGAAAGTTGCTTTCACCGGCGGACAACATTTGAATATTATTAAGGAGGGCACGCTCATGAAAAACAAAGTATTTAACAGATGCATCAAATCCACCATTTTTAGGATGCAGCAGTGAAATTTTGTACTATGTTTTACATAAAATTAGCTTATTCACTGTGACCCTTGCATTTAAAAAATGGTGTATGTACCTTTTCCTCAGAAACTGTTCTACGAAATCTCTAATTTTTTTACGTTTAAACTCTTTGCTCATATTAAGCTGCTGTCATGAAGCTGCTGACTGAAGCGCCTAGAATCGCTCGGCCACACCGGCCGGCTAGTTTGTTCTACACGACAATTCTCGGCCGCACGCTGCAGGGGTAATGAAGATGCTCCTGCAGCGTACTCGATGGGAAGTGTTTGATCACCCACAATACAGCCCGTAATTGGCTACCCCTGAGGTTCATCTCTGCTCAAATAAACTGCTGGCTACGAAGACAATATTTTGACACAGACAACGAGCTGCAGTCCAGAGTAGAAAATTGTCGAAAAACACTGGCGGCTGTCTTCTATAACGAGGGAATTGTAAAGTTGGTATAACGCTACGACAGATGTCTAAGTCTGAGCGGCGATTGTGTAGAGAAGTAGCTGGAAGGTATAGCTAACTGTCGCAAATAAAACAGTTTTGCTTTTTAACTGCGGTTTCCATTTCGCGCCTATCGTTCCTTACTTTCCGAATAGCCCTCGTATAATACAAAATTCATGCAAAATTCTAAGCATTTTGCCACATATTCAGCTTACATTCAGAATTTCAACATTTGCTCATGACAACACGTTGGTTTATAGATAAATAAGTGTAGAAATTTTCCTAATTCTAGCCTTCATATACTCTGAGAAAAGTTTATGTAAACCTTAAAACGTAATTTTCAGGAAATGCAATGTAAAGTTGAATTTAAAGTTTTCTATGCTACCTCCTCAGAAGACTAGCGATTTGTGCTCAGGGTCCTTTTTCTCTACAAGGCTTCTCTTCTGGTTTCTTGTTTTCTGCATTCTTTCCTCAACTGACTTCTCAGCTACAGAAGGGGCATCTGTAAATCTATTTTCTCAAGACGTCTTGAGTGAAAGTTCCTATCTTAAAGCCCATTCTCTCTAATAACTTCATCTTCCCGACATTTCCGTCATTATATACAAGAATTTTATCACAACTAACAATTCTGAAGCAGATGAAAATGTGGTTTTACTGCATCGTTTCCGTATGAGTGAATTTAGAGACACTTTTGGGGTCTGGGTATTGTCATCAACACTCTTTTTTAGAAGTTCGGCCTTCTAGATGTACCCCGTGCAAATTTGCTTGAAAGTAATCCACGGAATTGTTGTTCACCGAGCTAGTATTCAAGCGTTGGTTCAAACAGCGGGAATGACTGGAAGGTCGCATTACACATTTCAATATTTTTCAAGCACTTCGGATGCGATACCATCATTGTAACTCCAGAAGCTCTATTAATCTTTCAATTAATCTTTCTTTCTTCCTTATACGGGCCACACAAACCGCAGCCGGTCTTCGGCCTCACTCAGCCCCCCTCCCACATCTTCCTGTCAGCTGCAGCTTTATCTCCTAGACCCAGTATCTGCACGTCTCCCATGGTATTATCCTTCCATCTCGTTCTCGGCCGTCCTAGACGTCTCGCTTCTTTCGTTTCTCTATCCATTACTGCCTTTATTACCGTGTTCTCCATTCTCCGCCTCCCATGTCCGTACCACCTGAGTCTTCTAGTTTTCACACTCACTGCAATGTCGGGAGTGTGTATAATTGTCTGACTACCCTTGTTTCCTCCACTGTTCATTTTATTTCACTGATCCATATATTTTTCTCAGTGCTTTCTTTCCAAAAGTGATGAATTATTTCCCTGTTTTTCGTCATGGCCAACATCTCGCTTGCAACCACTATTGGTTTGACGATAGTCTGAAGTATTCTTCTTTTTTCCTGCTTGGATAGTAGTTTAGATCTTGTGATGTTATGTATATCTCCTGGACATCTTCCCTCCGCTTGAATGCTTGCTGCGATCTCTTGTTCTATGAGGTTATGTTGGTTGATGTTGACACCGAGGTACATGAATGTGTCTGTGTTCTCTATTGTTAGGTTCCTGATTGCTAGATGGTTCTGACTGAGCTCTTGTTCCTATTACCACGACCTTTGTTTTAATTTCATTTATACTTAGGCCTACGTTCTTAGCTCCTTCCATCAGTACAGTTCCCGTTTTCTCCAGATCTTCCATGCTCTTTCCTATCACCACAATATCGTCTGCGAAAGCCGGACCAT
The DNA here is from genome assembly GCF_023864345.2 of Schistocerca serialis cubense. NCBI lineage: Eukaryota > Metazoa > Arthropoda > Insecta > Orthoptera > Acrididae > Schistocerca > Schistocerca serialis. Next base: position 279,342,279 of record NC_064638.1, read on the forward strand.
TCACCTTTTCCCTATGGTGACTCCTGCACATTCTTGTGTTATCCTCTTCAGGGTGTTGTTGAGTGTTGCCGGCCGAAGTGGCCGTGCGGTTAAAGGCGCTGCAGTCTGGAACCGCAAGACCGCTACGTCGCAGGTTCGAATCCTGCCTCGGGCATGGATGTTTGTGATGTCCTTAGGTTAGTTAGGTTTAACTAGTTCTAAGTTCTAGGGGACTAATGACCTCAGCAGTTGAGTCCCATAGTGCTCAGAGCCATTTGAACCATTTTTGTTGTTGAGTGCCAAACTGAACAGAGTTGGTGATATAGTATCTCCCTGTCTCACTCCTGTTTTTTCTACCTCATAGAACTGCCCCTGTACTTTCACTCTACATTTTGATTCCATCACACACAGTTTAGCTAGCTTTATCAGCTTGTCTGGCATCCCATAATCTGCCATCATCCTTCACATCTCCTCTCTCACTGTGCTGTCATATGCTTTGATGAAGTCTATAAACGTACAGGAGGTATCCTGATTGTGCTCCCAGTTCTTATCTACGATGATTACTCCAAAAGAAATGCACACAATTTTTGTACAAATACAGTTTTCATTCTGCATGTGTGAAAGTTTTACAGTGTGTAGATATATCCTTCCCACTTGTTTTCAAACTTAGTTCAACCTGTTCCCGTGTCTTCAAGATGGCTGCTTCACTTGACGTTCGTCAGAAGCAACGTGCTGTCATAGAATTCCTGTGCTGTGAAAACGAGACAGTGGGAAACATCCACAAGAGGTTCAAAAAGGTGTATGGAGATGCTGCTGTCGATCGCAGTACAGTTAGTCGGTGGGCGAGCAGGTTACGTGATGCACGCGGGCACAGCAATATTGAGGATTGTCATCGCAGCGGCAGGCCTCGGACTGCACACACTCCAATGTGCACAGAGTTAACGAATTGGTGACTGCTGACAGACGCATCACAGTGAACGAATTGTCACGCTACGTTGGGATAGGGGAAGGAAGTGTTTGCAGAATACTGAAAGTGTTGGCGTTCAAAAAGGTTTGTGCCAGGTGGGTTCCCAGGATGTTGACAGTGGCTCACAAAGAAACAAGGAAAACGGTATGCAGCGAACTTTTGGGACAGTAAGAGAATGGTGGAGATGAATTTCTTGGAAGAATTGTGACGGGTGATGAAACATGACTCCATCATTTTTCACCAGAGAGGAAGAGGCTATCAATGGAGTGGCATCATGCAAATTCACGCTAGAAAAAAAAATTCAAAACCCCACCTTCTGCTGGAAAAGTTATGGCTACGGTGTTTTTCGATTCCGAAGGACTCTTGCTTGAGGACATCATGCCAAGTGGAACCATCATAAATTCTGATGCATATGTGACGACAATGAAGAAACTTCAAGTTCGACTGAGTCGTGTTCGACCGCATCGGCAAAAGCAGGATGTTTTGCTGTTACAAGACAATGCACGGCCACATGTCAGTCAAAAAACCATGGAAGCGATCACAGAACTCGGTTGGAGAACACTGAAACACCCGCCTTACGGTCCTGACCTGGCTCCATGTGATTATCATCTCTGTGGGAAACTGAAGCACTCTCTTTGTGGAACAAGGTTTGAAGATGGTGAATCCCTTGTGCACGCTGCGAAACAGTGGCTCCAACAGGTAGGTCCAGAATTTTACCGTGCGGGTATACAGGCAAGATGGCGTAAGGCAGTTGAGCGGTATGGAAATTATGCGGAGAAATGAAAATATTGTTCCTAAAGGATGTACTACACACTGTAAAACTTTCAAACATGTAGAATAAAAGATGGCGTTAAAAAAAATAGCTTGCACTTATTTTGGAGTGAGCCTCGTAGTATTTTTCTTAGTGTGAATATTTCGTCGGTTGTTGACTTATCCTTCCTGAACCCACTTGTGCTGTGTCTGATATATCTGCAGTGTACGGATTGAGCCGGTTCAGTATAGTTCTTGATATTTTTTGTAGCATATACGTAGTAGAGATCTCCCTTTGTAGCTCTGTGTCAACATTTTGTCTCCCTTCTTGTGTTAGGTAGCAGATTTCGTAACTTCGGCATTACTTCTTTCTTCCACTTCTTTTATCAATGCGCCTAAACATTCCTATGTCTTGTCTCCCCATTCTTTCATAAGCTCTGGTGTTATCATGTCTATGAATGGGTCCTACCCATTTTTTAGTCTTTTTATTGCCGCCTTCACTTCCATCAGAGCTGGTTCTTCAAGTAATGGCTGTGTGTTCTGGTTGTTTTCTGCCATGTTGCCGTTGTCACAGGTGTATGCCGGGCTGTTGGGCAGCTCTTTGAAGTATCTTATCCAGCTCTCTAGATTCCCTTCATTCGTAGTGAAAAACTGATGTTTTCCATTCTTATCCTTCATTATCACAGACTTAGCTAAGTAGTCCTTTCTATAGCTTCTCATTGTATTTAGAACTGTGTACTATCGTTCTGGCTGTAGTCCGCCTCCACCTTCTCTATCTGTTTATTTACGAATGATCTTTCCTCTCGCTTGATTGTTCACCTCATTTCTCTCGTAGATGACCTGTGTTTTATTTGGTTTTCATATTTGTTATTGCTCAACATTACCTGTGTGGCTGTGCCACTAAAGCGGAGTTATTGAACGCAGTTTTCCGAAATTCCTTCACCAGGGAAGACGAATGGAATATTCCAGAATTTGAAACACGAACAGCTGCTAGCATGAGTTTCTCAGAAGTAGATACCATAGGGGCTGCGAAGCAACTCAAATCGCTTGATACGGGCAAGTCTTCAGGTCCAGATTGTATACCGATTAGGTTCCTTTCAGATTACGCTGATACAATAGCTCCCTACTTAGCAATCATATACAACCGCTCGCTCACCGATAGATCTGTACCTACAGATTAGAAAATTGCGCAGGTCGCACCAGTGTTTAAGAAGGGTAGTAGGAGTAATCCATCGAACTACAGACCTATATCATTGACGTCGGTTTGCAGTAGGGTTCTGGAGCATATACTGTATTCAAACATTATGAATCACCTCGAAGGGAACGATCTATTGATACGTAATCAGCATGGTTTCAGAAAACATCGTTCTTGTGCAACACAGTTAGCTCTTTATTCGCACGAAGTAATGGCCGCTATCGACAGGGGATCTCAAGTTGATTCTTCACAAGCGACTTCTAATCGTCTCAGTTGTGTGACAGGATTCGTGATTTCCTGTCAGGAAGGTCGCAGTTCGTAGTAATAGACGGCAAATCATCGAGCAAAACTGAAGTGATATCAGGTGTTCCCCAGGGAAGCGTCCTGGGACCTCTGCTGTTCCTGATGTATATAAATGACCTGGATGACAATCTGAGCAGTTCTCTTAGGTTCTTCGCAGATGATGCTGTAATTTACCGTCTAGTAAGGTCATCCGAAGACCAGTATCAGTTGCAAAGCGATTTAGAAAAGATTGCTGTATGGTGTGGCGGGTGGCAGTTGACGCTAAATAACGAAAAGTGTGAGGTGATCCACATGAGTTCCAAAAGAAATCCGTTGGAATTCGATTACTCGATAAATAGTACAATTCTCAAGGCTGTCAATTCAACTAAGTACCTGGGTGTTAAAATTACGAACAACTTCAGTTGGAGAGACCACATAGATAATATTGTGGGGAAGGCGAGCCAAAGGTTGCGTTTCATTGGCAGGACACTAGAAGATGCAACAAGTCCACTAAAGAGACAGCTTACACTACACTCGTTCGTCCTCTGTTAGAATATTGCTGCGCGGTGTGGGATCCATACCAGGTGGGATTGACGGAGGACATCGAAAGGGTGCAAAAAAGGGCAATTCGTTTTGTATTATCACGTAATAGGGGAGAGAGTGTAGCAGATATGATACGCGAGTTGGGATGGAAGTCATTAAAGCAAAGACGTTTTTCGTCGCGGCGAGACCTATTTATGAAATTTCAGTCACCAACTTTCTCTTCTGAATGCAAAAATATTTTGTTGAGCCCAACCTACATGGTACGAATGGTCATCAAAATAAAATAAGAGAAATCAGAGCTCGAACAGAAAGGTTTAGGTGTTGGTTTTTCCCGCGCGCTGTTCGGGAGTGGAATGGTAGAGAGATAGTATGATTGTGGTTCGATGAACCCTCTGCCAAGCACTTAAATTTGAATTGCAGAGTAATCATGTAGATGCAGAAATCTTTCTGCCTGAACTGTTTTTCTACATGTTTCATTGAACCATGATTTGCGCTTGATATTGCTATTATTTTTGTCCCCTAGTAGTTCCTGTGCTGTCCCCTTTATAAAAAATAAATTGAAAATGATATTTTCGCTCAATTACACGAACGTCCCCCTTTAAAGTATTACGAGAAATGTAACGGTCCTAGTAGTGAACCTTGTGGTAGTCTTGATATTATATCCCACCACTGAGCTGTGGTTGTTACGGGGGTTAAACACTATAATTCGCCGCTTGTTCCAACAGATATACCTACAGGCTACTGTCTGTTTTCCACAGGGAGGTGCTGGAGGCGAGGGAAGTGACGCTGTCGGGGCAGGAGGCGGTGGTGCTGCGCCGCAAGCAAGAGCAGACTGCCGCCGCCTCCAGACCTCTGTCTGCAGCGGCGGTGCTGCTCACCATCGCGGCTCTGATGTGGGCTGGTGGGGTCAACCGCTAGGCGGGAGCCTACTGGTTTCCTCTGACACACACCTCGCAGCATTTCGTTCCTACTTCCACGCCAGTCATTACATTACTTAATGTGTATAAAGTTACCTTTTATATCTTGCGTAAATGAGTAAATTATTGTGTCAAGAATCGATCAATGTAAAGTACTTGTAATAAATTATTATAAAGCAAAAAACTATTTAATTCGAAAATTTACAATGGACTTAGCAAAATTGTTACTGCAGAGATGGTGATGCTGAAAAATAGGAAAAGTGGAGCTGCAAGGAGCAATATCTTTAAAAAAAACTAACTAGCAGTAAGCGGGGCGCCAAACCTACTGTGCTTAGAACCACAGCTTTAACACTTTGCTTTTCTGCAGCTGAGTTTGAGTGCCCTTTCTGTTCTAGATAAGCAAAGAAGATCTACATAAGCCTTAATGAACCCTGTAGGGTAGTCACAGGAAGCATAAAGTCCGCTCCCCTGGAAGATCTCTACAAAGCTTCAGGTTTCAGCAGTCCCAAATCTCGTAGGGTAGGTCATGAACATACTGAGCACTTCAAAAAGACATTCGATGAGCACGATCCACTATAAGGCAGCCTTTATGGATTAAAAAGGCTAAAATCAAGATACCAGTTCCTCAGCTACACTTTGGATGAACCCCCTGTCGGCTACCATATTTCAGAACATCCACCAACTGGTGCGCCGGCCGGTGTGGCCGAGCGGTTCTAGGCGCTTCAGTCTGGAACCGCGCGACCGCTGCGGTTGCAGGTTCGAATCCTGGCTCTCGGCCATGGGTGTGTGTGATGTCCTTAGGGTAGTTAGGTTTAAGTAGTTTTAAGTTCTAGGGGACTGATGGCCTCAGATGTTAAGTCCCATAGTTCTCAGAGCCATTTGAACCATTTGAAAAGTGGAGTCCAAATACGAAGGGCTTGCAATAGGTAATGAAACACATTCTTTCCTCGGACAACTTCGGTTGAATAAATGCAGAATTTGTTGTGGGACATCATGGAATATTCTCGCTTCAGCCCCTATATTTTCATGAAGTTACGATAGGAGGCGCCGCTATAGATAGCCTTCAAAATGTCATCTGTAACGGATGTGGGTTCCAAGAAGGGAGCTGTCATTAAGTTTCTTTTGGCGGAATACCAGAGCATCGTAGATATTCATATGCGTTTGCAGAAAGTCTGCGGAGACAAATAATTGTTGTGAACTAACTTTTAAAGTGAAGATAAAAGTACTATATTTACAAGGTAAAAGTGAAGAAGTAAACTTTTGCTAAAGTACTGAAATAGATTTTTTCAGACAGATTTAACGATTTTAATATTCTTACTCTCTTACTGGCAATAAGTAAAGTGATAGTGAGTAAGTAAGCTTTATGCATAGTAAAGATAAAACACATTCAGTTATAAATGAAATTCAGTGAAGTACAAAGAAGCCCGTCCGGTTGGCCGTGCGGTCTAACGCACGGCTTCCCAGGTGGGAAGGAGCACCTGGTCCCCGGCACGAATCTGCCTAGCGGATTTCTGTCGAGGTCTGCTGAACTCGCAGGCCTGTGATTGATTTTTAGGTGGTTTTCCATCTACCTCGGCGAATGCGGGCTGGTTCCCCTTATTCCGCCTCAGTTACACTATGTCAGCGATTGCTGCGCAAACAGGTTCTCCACATATGCGTACACCAGCAATACTCTAACTCGTAAACATAGGGGTTACACTCGTCTGGTGTGAGACGTTCCCTGGGGGGTCCACCGGGGGCCGAACCGCACAATAACCCTGGGTTCGGTGTGGGGCGGCGGAGGGGTGAAGTGGACTGTGGTAGTCGTCGTGGCGTTGTGGACTACTGCGGCTGCGGCGGGGACGGAGCCTCTCCATCGTTTCTAGGTCCCCAGTTAGCATACAATACATACAATACCAAGTACAAAGAGCTATGAATAAGAAATTGCTTGTAAGGCTCACTAACACTGAAGCACAGTTGCATAAAAATACTGAATGACAATATAGAGTGACCACAACCTACCTTTGGCTTTTGACAGATCTTTTGTTAAGAGAAAGGTATAAGTAATGTGTCTTAATAAATTTAAATGCATGTATTAAGCTATTAGAATTAGAATATAATTCAATCTATACAAGATGTAAAATCTTCAAGTTATTAAATACATTTTTAAGAGCTTTTGCCATGCATCTCTGTCTGCTGCTGTCTTCTGCCAGTTGAAGCCCGCACCTTTCCGGTGTTCCTTATCCCAGCGATCAGGTGGTCTCCCTGGTGGTCTTCGTATTTCTCCGGGACTCCACTCTAAAACTGATTTTGTCCTTCTTCCATCCTTCGTTCTTGCAATATGTCCTGCCCACTGCCATTTTAGAGTCTTCACCCGTTCTATAATATCTTTTACTCCTGTTATTGCTCGAATGTCTTCACTTTTCTGTCGACCTTTCTTAGTGAGACGTAACATTGACCTTTCCATAGCACTCTGAGCAGTTCTAAGTCTTCCTTTGAAAAATTCATTTGAAGTCCAAGTTTCACACCCATACAGTAAAACCGGTAGGAAACACTGATCAAAAACTGTCTTCTGGTTGTTATGTTAGGAAACAGCAGGAACGTAGGCTAAATTTACTTCATCTGCTTTTCTGAACCTTAACCATTTATTTGCCTAGATAGGCTGGCGACTGTAAGTTAATTAGACAAACCACTTAATGAACATGATACGGAAAAGTCCTACATTCAGTATTATTCCATTTTACCGCATTTCTTTCCAAGAGCTAGAAATCTCTCAGGAAAAGGAACTAATAGTCTGATTTCCATATCTATTAGTCATACATCAAGGTCAAATCCTGTAAACAGGGTAACACTATACGACAGTTGTATAATATATGCGCAATTCTGAGAGTGAACAAGCACCCGATTAGTCACCAGTCATCGTCACAACATGGTCGCACAAACGTCTCCTATCTCCCGTGAGCCGGTCAGCCCCATACAGTTGTGACTTCTGCAATATTGGAATGTGTGGACTCTCTCATTCGAAGCGACCGATGATACAACGAACTTCTCCTTCTGTATGATAACGCTAGGCAGCACACAAGTCTGTGGACCAGATAGGCGCTCACAAAACTTCACTGGACTGTTATCCCTCATCCATCGTACAGCCCGGATCTCCCACCTTCTGACTACCATCTGCATGGCCCAAACACACGATGCACTCTGCAAGAATTAGTACGTGGGTTATGGGGAGGCTACTGATGCAGCGAGACGTTAGCTCCGGCTTCAACGAGTAAATTGGTACCATGCAGGCCCTTCCAGTAACATGGCATCAGCTCGTCGGATTGAATGGAGATTATGTTGAAGAACAGCGTTTTCTAGCCAAAAGAATGGGGAATAACATGGTGTGTTGGAATGCTGAATAAAACCAGCATGCTTTTAGAAAAGAAAGTATTGCATTACTTATAGAACACCCTTCGTATATTTTAACTTCGTATTTTGCTCTACCTTGCTATCAATGTCTACACAAACTGCTTTACTATAAGGATCATATCTCCTCCCACTGAATACTCATTCTCTGTTCCCCACCCGTCAGAACTCTCCTTCCCTGTAACGACAGTAAAAAAGAACTGTTTCAATGTAACATTGTTTTCGTAACTATTCCGTGTATTTGAGACATTATCATTCTAGACCATTTGGTGAAAACGGTGTTACTCACAATTGCATTTATAATATTAAACGGTATTCTTCGCATATCCTAATGAAATAAGCTTATCGTTTTTGTATCAAGTAATCTACCATACAAGCATTGAGTGAGTACTAATCGTTTGAGACACAGTAACTTTTGTGTACATCGTATTACATTAAATTCTTTGGGTATGATAATGTCTCAAATACACGGAATAGTTACGAAAACAATGTCAGTTTTAAAATGTTGCGTCTCTTGGATAAATTTCTGTGGATGCCCATGTGTGCGAGGTACTTGTTATATCCAAAATCTAAATAAAATTAAAAAAAAACATGGAGATCTAATGTTGGCTACTTCACTGGTTTTAGGTTTATCTCGAAGATTTTGTAAAGATAATGTACGAGGTTCGTGAGAAAAGTAACGAGACTAACAGCAGTGCGAGCAATCTGGCAACGCTGCTTATGTAGACCACTGTGCTCATTCCTTCCAGATGCTAAGTTCGAAGACAAATGTTGATGGTGTTGTGACAGCAACCAGCCACAAACCTACTTTCAATTCCTTTATTCAAAGGGTACCGTTACCGGTTTCGAATCGTTGTGATTCATCCTCAGACGGTTTACACGCTTTCTTTATGACATGTGGTGTGTTTTTTACAGATTAACTGTCGTGAAATGTCGGTTTGGAGTCTTTATTTCCATAACATTCGTCCAACAGATTTGTTATGAAAACAAACACTCCAAACCGACATTTCAAGACAATTAATCTGTAAAAACCACACCACATGTCATAAAGCAATCGTGTAATCACAACGATTAAAATGGTTCAAATGGCACCGAGCACTATGGGACTTAACATGTATGGTCATCAGTTCCCTAGAACTTAGAACTACTTAAACCTAACTAACCTACGGACAGCACACAACACCCAGTCATCACGAGGCAGAGAAAATCCCTGACCCCGCCGGGAATCGAACCCGGGAACCCGGGCGTGGGAAGCGAGAACGCTACCGCACGACCACGAGATGCGGACCACAACGATTAGAAACCGGTAACGGAACCCTTTGAATAAAGGAACTGAAAGTAAATTTGCGGCTGGTTGCTGTCCCAACACCATCAACATTTGTCTTCAAACAACAGTCACGGTCTCCATCATGTCAACATATGAGAAAATTGCGAAGTTCAGGTTTCAACTCCGCACAGGCATCACGTGAGGTTTGAGAGTGGTATCAGCGAAGCTGTGTTTTTGTTGAGTCTTACGAAAATGGAACAGCTGATCTTAGAGCACCTTTATGCCATCAAATTCTGTGTTAAATGTGGAGAATCTGCGAGTTTGACCGTTGGTAAATATTCCTTATTAGGAGCACAAGTTTTTCGCTGACACAAATCATTACTGGAAGGCTGATAACACATTGCTGATGAACATCGCTCAGGCAGAACCCCAACTTCGAAAACCGACGAAAATGTCAAATGTGTACGTGCTCTTGTGAAATTGTTCCTCCAGGACAAACTGTCAGCCAAGTGGTTTGCAAAGATGTCCTTGAAAGGCCCAGGAAGAGGGTGGCTCCAGTGAGACCAGACAATGCAGCCATGTCACACGGCCAGTTCCATTACGGAATTTTTGTCCTCAAAACTAAGTCCTGCTGAAACTTTCTGGCAGATTAAAACTGTGTGCCAGGCCGAGACTCGAACTCGGGACCTTTGCCTTTCGCGGACAAGTGGTCCTTACAGCTTTACTTCTGCCAGTACCTCGTCTCCTACCTTCCAAACTTTACAGAAGCTCTCCTGCGAACCTTGCAGAACTAGCACTCCTGAAAGAAAGGATATTGCGGAGACATGGCTTAGCCACAGCGTGGGGGATGTTTCCAGAATGAGCGAAGTGTGCGCTGATATGAAACTTTGGAAGGTAGGAGACGAGGTACTGACAGAAGTAAAGCTTTGAGGACGGGACGTGAGTCGTGCTTGAGGACAGGGTGTGAGTCGTGATTGGGTAGCTGAGATGGCACAGTCTGCCTTCGGCGGTGCTCTGGCACGGACGTGTATTTACGTCCCTGCCGGGCAAGTACGCGCTAGCGCAATTGTTTACCTCTTCGGCGTACTCGCGCGTTGAGTCGACTCGATATAGAATGGCACATGCATACCGAAAGTCGACTCTCAAGATTAGTTTTTCGAATGAATATGCGAGACCGAAAGCCAACGAAATCGAAAGGTTCCTACGAGACGAAGTTAAACTTGACTACAACGAACTTATCGGAATACACCTCTCCATAGTGAGCAGTGCCGTTTACGTCAAACTGATTAACGATGCAGTATGTGACAGAATCATCCGAGATACTAAACATTTTCGTCACTCTGATGGACATGTTGGAGAAGTAACTATTGATCACGCAGGACTGGGCTTACGTAACATACGTATTTTCGAACTTCCCTTCGAGGTTCCGTCTGATTTGGTCATTGACACCTTACGCCCATATGGAAGAGTGCTTAGCCACGTTGAGGAAAAATGATCCAACTTCACAACTTACCCCGTTCTCAATGGGGTGCGTCAAATCAGAATAGAACTGACACAACATGTACCCTCGTACTTGTTCATCATTGGATGTAGAGCTATAGTCATCTACGATGGACAACCCAAAACATGCTCAGGCTGCGGGAAAGAGGGCCACGTCCGTTCCGAATGTATGCAGCGGAGGATAGTGCAAGTTCCAAACGGCGAACCCGTACCTCCGTCCACGTTGACGCCGCTGACACTAACGTATGCGGACACGTTTTGAACAGATCCCATCCCGAAGAATGACCAGCTACAGAATCCTGACAGTTTACGGCAACCGACTGCAGCAGAGACCGCCTCCAGTGACGAAACGACGCACACTTCTGCCGCTCCGGCGCCGACGACGCCCTTAACCGAGCGGAAAGGATAGGTAGGAGGTGTGGAAATTGATCCTGCTGTTGTGCCGACAGCTGCTTTCGTCCCTGAGCACCGGGAGTCACTTCCGCACTCGGATACGGAGGCGCACACGTGCAAACAACGATCGCCGAAGCGCCACAAGAAACGACGGCTAGCGCCGTCGGATACCTGCTTACTGCAGTCCACGTCAGACGGACTTGGGTGTAACGTCGATACAGTGCATCCGGATGCACAACGGGAGGTTTTACCTCCCACACAGCAGTACGACGCGAAACATGCTAGACAGGGGTTGCATACAGACACACCGGACGGAAAGCCGACGGAAGGAGTCCCTCCACCCACCGCAGCAACGCCACCGCATTCGGTCAGCCCGGCCGGAGAGACACGACGGGAGCTGTACCTCCAGCACAGGAACTGGGCCGACGAATCCGATACTGACCCACAGACCGACGACGCACCCGTAATGGCGAGTGCTGCGTCCACCGGACGTTAACCCCGCAGAAGATGCAGACTGCCGCACAGACAGCATGTCGCCGAGCAGCAGCACACAAATTAACATAAGCGTTCATGTGCGCTTTACGCACTGAGGAACAGCGGCAGGCATATCGAACAGCCTCTATTAATATTAATACGATCAGAACGCCTGTCTAATTGCAATTATTACGAGACATGTTGCATGCGTCAGACGTCGACGTCGTTCTTCTGCAGGAAGTATGTGTTGAGAGCTTCCCCGACCTCTATGAGTACGATACATATATTACACCTACTACCGACGGCGGCAGCGGAACAGCGATACTTCTACGTAACGGCATAGTAGCCGAGAACGTGGTGTACCTGCCGTCAGCGCGAGGACTAGCGCTCACAGTGCTGGGAGTACGGGTCGTTAAACATGTACGCACCGTCGGGGTCCGACAGACGGCGCGATCGATCCCGATTTTACGCAGAGAAGATTGCAACACTATTCTTGTATGAAAATGTCTCATTTGGAGGCGACTTCAGCTGCGTGCTCGCACCAAGAGATCAACACCCACGTTATACTTCAAGCCCGGAGCTGCGGCAACTCACACAGGACATGAATATCATTGATACATGGGAGACGATACATGGCGACAGACGTGGATACACCTACGTCACGAGTCACTCTGCAAGTCGTCTCGATCGCATTTACGTAACACGTCGTCTCGAACCTGCAATCCTCGATGCGGAATTGTGGCCTGTCGCCTTTTTAGATCACGTAGCATATATATGCACGGTCTCCCTGAGTCGTCAACAAGTGTGGAGGAGTTTTGGAAACTGAATACAGCACACGTCAGGGAACCTGAGTGCAGACGCTTAATCGAAGACACTTGGCACATGTGTGAACGACGCCTCCCGACATATCCGACGACGTTGCAGTGGTGGCTGGAATGCGTTAAGCCTGCATTGCGCCGAGCGTTAATTGCATACGGAAGAGAGCAGATAATGTGGAGACGAAACACGACGGAATTTTATTTCACTAAGCTCCGTGAACTTTCTGTACAAGCACCTTCACAGGAACGTCGTGCCGGTATAAAACGAGCACAGGCCCAAATAATTTCCATAACGCGCCGTCTGGAGGGTGTCGCAATCCGTGCAAGGGCCTTTGAACGAGTTCGCGGAGAACCACCGTCGATGTATCACGTTATCAGATAAAAACAACGTAACCGCAGAACCTTAATACAGACGGTCGTACTGCCAGATGGTCGCCGTATGACAACGCACAAAGACATTGCCAACGCTTTTGTGTAACACTACGGTCATCTCTTGAAGAAGCGGAACACGATCAGGCAGCCTTTCATGAGGTCCGACGAACGCTCTCCGCGTGTCTCGACGAGACGGCCAACCGGGCGTTAACAAGTGAAGTCACAGTTGAGGACGTAATGGAAGCGATTGATAAGGGAGCGTCGCACAAATCGCCAGGGCCCGACGGGTTTCCGTTAGAATTTTATCATACATTTAAAGATCTCATGACTCCACGATGGACTGCCATGTACTGCGAATTGATGTCTCCCAACGTGCCTCTTCCACCCTCCTTCGTGGAAGGAATGATCATCCCCATCCACAAAACATCCGGCGGCACAGGGATGCAGGCCTACCGGCCACTGACCCTTCTTAATTGCGGCTACAAGGTCTACACCAGGATACTTGCAGCACGCTTTAAACGCTTAATACGCCAAGTGATATCACTCGACCAAACGCAGTTAGGAGGAAATAGCAATATACAAACGGCACTTAGCGACTACCGCGATGTTATCGCACTGGCATCAACAAGTCGTCTCCGCCTTTGACAGGCTGAGCCATGCTTATTTCACGGAAGTGATGACGCAAATGAAGTTTCCGTAAACTTGTGTCACCGTCGTCATGGGACTACTCCACGGCGCCGCATCCAAAGTGCTCATCAATGGACGCTTGGTGGGGCCCATCACCATCTCACCGCTGTTGACGATATTGTATGCATCGCTGTCGAGCCGCTGCTCTGCGGGCTCCGGAATCGACTACAAGGAATGACCATAAGGCACAACAAGTTTATATGCAGAACATACGCGGATGACCTAGTGTTTTTAGCACGGTTAGGCGACGAGGCAAGGGCGGCCCTGCATTGGATTAATTTGTATTGTATGGCTCTACGGGATGTCGCCTGAACATGGCAAAGTCGGGAGCGATGAACATCGGGAGAGGACTCCCGACAGGAAGTGTAGCACCATTACAGCCGATCAACAAGATGAAATGCCTAGGAATTATCTTCACTACAGACGTTCGACGCACGGCGGCACTGAGCTACAGACGTCTTCTGCAAACAATTCGTGGGAGTGTACGAAGTCACAGGTCAAGGGCACTGGATATGATACAACGGGTCACCTTTGCCAACACTTATCTAGCCTCTCGCATCCCTCACCAGGCACAAGTTCTTCCTATGCCGGTGGTGTTGGCCCGCCGAATCCTGGCGGCACTAGGATATTTTGTGAGCACAGGTCTGCTTTTTAAGGTCGGATACGAAACCCTCACTCTTCCTCGTAGTCGTGGAGGTCTTGGACTAGTCCACGTACGTAACCGAGCAGTGGCTATTTATGTAACCACAATGATAAAGATGTGGACACGACATCGGACAAGTCTGACGGGCACCTTGATAGACGAACTCGCTCCACCTTCTCGTTCGGCTCCGGTAGCGGTGGCTCACATCTCACCATCGCTTGCCCATATGCGAACCTTTTTTGTGGAACACAGTTATGTACATATGGAACTACAGACTAACAGGACGGCAACGGCACGTGATATATATCACATCTTTACGACGGCCGAATAATGCCGTAGAGCGCCGCCAACCAACAGTTACGTGGTCAGTGGTATGGCGTACAGTGCACCACCCTCACCTTGATACGGGAACGCGCGCACTGTGGTATCAGGTAGTAAATGGGAAATACGTGACTCGTTCCAGGTTGCATACAATTCATATGGCGGACGAGCCACTGTGCCCGCAGTGCAATGTTATAGATACAGAGGAGCATCGCCTGATATGCGGACCTTCGGCGGACGTATGGTGTTTGGTCAAAAAAATGATCGCCTTCCTCCTTCGGGTGGGGCCGCAAGCAATAGAACCACGGATACTACTTCTCCCAGATAGGACATATTATCCTCGAACAAAGACACACGTAGTAACTTCGATTCGAGGTTTGACGGTGCGTTATCTTTTTCGAGACTGCAGTAAGAATGTACTCGACTTTTGAGCCTTACTACAAGAACATCACTCACAGCTTATGAGACATCCGAGATATCGAACATATTACGCAAATTTTTTAGGGAGTGCCTTGCTTGATCCCCCACCCAGTTGGGGTGTCCCGGGTAAGAGAATGTAATTATTGCCTACAACTATCAGAACAAGGAAGCACCAGGACAGTGGAGAGGATCCACCACCACACGCGCAGACGTATCCGACACCAACGCGAGGTATAACGGGATTAGCGAGGTACGCACCCAAAAGAGGAACGTGGTCCGTTATTGTTTTGTACTGATAGAAACAGGATATTTTTTTCACTATTATGTAAAGAAAGAGTCCACTTATTTACGTTTCCCAGAAATATTTTATGTTATAAAGGTTATCGTCTTATATATTAAAAAAATGCTATAAGCAGTTTATGTTTGTTATTGTTACACCATTATGTAAAAAAAAGTCCACTTATTTACGTTTCCCAGAAATATTTTATTTTATAAAGGTCATCGTCTTATATATTTAAAAAAATGCTAGGAGCTGTTTATGTTTGTTATTGAAAAAAAAAAAGATGGCAGAGCACTTACCCACGAAAGGCGAAGGCGCCGAGTTCGAGTCTCCGCCTGGCACACAGTTTTAATCTGTCAGGAAGTTTCATATCAGCACACACTCCGCTGCAGAGTGAAAATCTCATTCCGCATGTTCCTCAGTCCCCCCCATATTCAAGTGATCTTAGTCCTTGTGACTTTTTATTTCCCCTAAATTGAGAAATGTGTTAAAAGGACATCATTTTTGGCCTCTGGAGAACATTCAGAGCAATGTGACCGACACGTTAAAGGCCCTACCAGTTGCAGCCTTTCAGCACTGCTACGATGACTGGGAACAACGACTCCACGGGTGTGTAGCTGTCGCAAGGGACTACTTTGAAGAGGACAGTATACTTGCTTGAAAAAATAAAAAAATTGGGTAGATAAAAACTCAGTGTCATTACTTTTTTTATACACCTCGAGGTCTTGGCTTCTCTTACTACATTCAACTCTACCACTGAACAGCATTATGAATTATTACATACCGATCTATATGTCAGCACATCCAGTTAATACGATATAAAAATGCATTGGAATTATTTATACACTACTGGCATTAAAATTGCTACACCACGAAGATGACGTGCTAGAGACGCGAAATTTATCCGACAGGAAGAAGATGCTGTGATATGCAAATGATTAGCTTTTCGGAGCATTCACACAAGGTTGGCGCCGGTAGCGACACCTACAACGTGCTGACACGAGGAAAGTTTCCAACCGATTTCTCATACACAAACAGCAGTTGATCGGCGTTTCCTGGTGAAACGTTGTTGTGATGCCTCGTGTAAGGAGGAGAAATGTGTACCATCAAGTTTCCGACTTGATGAAGGTCGGATTGCAGCCTATCGCGATTGCGGTTTATAGTATCGCGACATTGCTGCTCGCGTTGGTCGAGATCCAATGACTGTTAGCAGAATATGGAATCGGTGGGTTCATGAGGGTAATACGGAACGCCGTGCTGGATCCCAACGGCCTCGTATCACTAGCACTCGAGATGACCGGCATCTTATCCGCATGGCTGTAACGGATCGTGCAGCCACTTCTCGATCCTTGAGTCAACAGATAGTTACGTTTGCAAGACAACAATCATCTGCACGAACGGTTCGACGACATTTGCAGCAGCATGGACTATCAGCTCGGTGACCATGATTGCGTTTACCCTTGACGCTGCATCACAGATAGGAGCGCCTGCGATGGTGTACTCAACGACGAACCTGGGTGCACGAATGGCAAAACGACATTTTTTCGGATGAATCCAGGTTCTGTTTACAGCATTATGATGGTCGCATCCGTGTTTGGCGACATCTCGGTGAACGCATATTGGAAGCGTGTGTTCGTCATCGCTATCCTGGCATATCACCCGGCGTGATGGTATGGGGTGCCATTGGTTACACGTCTCGGTCACCTCTTGTTCGCATTGACTGAAACTTTGAACAGTGGACGTTACAGTTAAGATGTGTTACGACCCGTGGCTCTACCCTTCATTCGATACCTGCGAAACCCTACATTTCAGCAGGATAATGCACGACCGCATGTTGCAGGTCCTGTACGGTCCTTTTTGGATACAGAAAATGGTCGACTGCTGCGCTGGCCAGAACATTCTCCTGATCTCTCACCAATTGAAAACGTTTGGTCAATGGTGGCCGGGCAACTGGCTCGTCACAATACGCCAGTCACTACTCTTGATGAACTGTGGTATCGTGTTGAAGCTGCATAGGCAGCTGTACCTGTACACACCATCCAAGCTCTGTTTGCCTCAATGCCCAGGCGTATCAAGGCCGTTATTACGGCCAGAGGTGGTTCTTCTGGGTATTAATTTCTCAGGATCTATTCACCCAAATTGCGTGAAAATGTAATCATATGTCAGTTCTAGTATAATATATTTGTCCAATGAATATCCGTTTATCATCTGCATTTCTTCTTGGTATAGCAATTTTAATGGCCAGTAGTGTAATATGTTTACTTCCAAGAAAGTATTTAAATTTCAAAATTTCATTTCTAAATTGAAATTGAGAAATTTTCAGCAGTATAGCTTCACACCTATCTTGTGATGTTACAACTGGGATGGTCCCTACAGTGAGTTTAGGAACTGTTCCTCAGTTCCTGTCTTCTGCTCAGTCGGTATGCTGTATGTAAAGATGTCTCTACCGATCAGACGCAATAATTTAACACAAATAATCTAGTTCAGAAACGACGGGAATCAGTTTTTCCGATGCTGAACGCTAAAGACCTGTGCTTTTTCTATTCTGTTCTACTGATCCAATAATATCCACTTCTAACAATGTAACTTCACCAGTCGTCCGATCAATGATTTCTATTCGTCATTTGAAAATAAGCTTGGAAAATCTGGCCACAATTCAGCGACAATGAAACTATAAGAATGCACAGCAGTACGATCAATGCGCTGTGAAACTGAACCCAATACTAACGTAAATTTCATTGTTGTTTATTTCCAGAAGAATCTAATCGCCCAATTGTGATCACTCATGTCCAACTGCAATACTTTTAGTGGGCGGGTAAGCCAAGAAAGGAGTATTTGGTGAAGCAATGTGAGAAGTAGTGATTCTGGGTGCCATAATGTTGTTGGATGCAATTTTGATGGGCAACACTAGGGCCAAATGTGTACCCAAAAGGACAATTGTGTTTCCTGAGTGCAGCTTCCCACATGTAGCGGCTATTGTTGGCAATAATCTCGAAGGCAGCCGATATAGTCAAAGATAACCTGATGTTACGCATGTAGACTATAGCTCTCCAGCGCGTATGCTGCAAGATGATAGTGAAAGTCGCGATCTTCTAAAAAAGTATCAGTTTTGAGTTGCAATTATGGTTGATTATACGTCTAGAAAGTAATTCTGGCAAGTTTGAAGTGCAGCCAACTGAAGAGGGGTATTGGAGAAGGTCAAGGTCTCGCATTCGGGTGGACTGTAGTTTAAATACTATTGTTAGCTTTTTGATAGTTTTCTGTGGTATCTCTAAATTGCCTTAGGTAAATGCTGAGATGATTCCTTTGAAAACAGCACGGCCAGTTACCGTTCTAGTCTCGTCCGATAAGAGTTTGTGCTTTGCGATTGATGCTGTCATCGTTCATGGATCAATAAACCCTACTCTTAATTCCTTTTCTCACTTTGAGAAGTGATTATAAACGTTAGGGTAATAGTATGCTTTCGTCAAAACGAAATTCCGGTTATTTTCAATTAACGGGAAGTTTTATAATGCAATCAATATTGATCGCTCAGAATAGTTTCAGGCTCACATTTCAAATCAGTTATGGCAGTCCATATCATTCTCAACATGTGACATGCTCCTTTTGTGTACGAAAGATACTATCCTTGGTTAGACTACCAGAAAGACTAACACATTTTCGGGTAGAAACGTCTGAGACAACGTACTTCAGTAAGCAAAGCGAGATCTGAGGTCAGCATTATGACCTACCTGTTCTGATCCAAAGAAAGTGACATGTAAATATACACCAAGAAGTGAAACGCTTCACCAATTTGATGGCTTGAGGTAAATGGCGGCTTAGTGAAGGCCGAGATGGTTTCTCTGCAGCTAATGTCTAAAATATTTTGAAAGTGCATCGCCGAGTATCATAATATCATAGCTGCGAGTCTTCTCATGCAAAACGCCAACTGGAGGAGTTTCTAATTTTGCATTTTGTACTTAACAGCCAAAGTCCCTCAGCCATCTCGTACGGAGATGAAATTACAGAGGTAGGATGAAAAAAGAACACAAGTTCATAAATTATCTGCAGTGATAACCATCACTCAGTTCTTATAAAATGAATGTAATTTTATTTATCATCATTAGTTAACTTCCGATTTCCACATCTGGACTAGCTTACTAATCATCATATGTGTTATCGGAAGTCTTAAATGATTTTTATTGAGGAAACACGTTCTTAGATTGTCTTATCAGGGAATTAATAGCCCTTGGTGGCCAACACATAGATCTGTTTCAGGAGCGGCAACTGTAAAGAGGCTACTGCAGAATGAGTGAGAGTTTTAACAAAGACTGCAGATAGTTTAGGAATGTGACACAAAAAAATTACCAATAATATTTCGATCGGCAATTTGCAGACTTCAGTCACTGTAATAAATAAGTCATGAAACCAATCAGAAGACCGTGGCACGTGGCTCATTCATGATTGTGCCAGTAAACACCAATTTAGTGCATAGATGATACACACCGCGCGTGATGTCGTCGCGTTGAAGCTTCTGGAATACTGTTTAATTGATCTATATCTTAACGATATTACTTGCAGTAAAGGTTTCTTTATTACAACGGTGCAATCTTGTGCAGCGTTTGGTTGCAACGAAAGACATGTCAAACCAAGTAACATTTCGTTCCATAGGTGAAACTGTTTTAACAATACCTACAAAAATAATAGCGAAGGCATCTTTTAAATTTGTGATGAATGCTGGTCCTGAAATCTAAAACTCGATGAATGACGAATATTTTCAGACCATACAAGGCTAGTATCTAATTCACTACAAGTGTTTTCTCTTTAAGCGACATATTTTAATATGTTGCACTTCTTAAACATAACTCATAAAACATAAACGATTATTTTGTATAAAACCCGAGTACTTTGGGTAGTTATGGATGTCTTTTTCTTGGTAAAAGCACACTAGAACATGGCACGTTCATTGCTGAGCAATTGTCAGAAAATTAAATGCTGCCTGCCAAACTGATAATTCATGTTCTCAAGTGAATGTGGCAAATCAATGGCAACCGGAACGTGAATTCAGTGAAGAACTGTAGTTCTGTGGTTTGTAAAAAGAAAGCAATGTCAACAAAATGTTTCAAACCGTTTGTTACCCTTTCACCTGCCAAGTATAAAAACGAGAATCATTTCATTAATATTGACAAATTAGGAGAAATCATGTTAACTGCACCACTAGACGTGTAAAACCAATACAACAAGTCGATCAGCTTTTAAAATAAATGCTTGATTTTAGCTGTAAATGAGGAAACCTACAAGTGAAGGCTCCACTTTGCGTAACGTGTAAAGACAGGAACTCAGCTGTACGTCCTCCGCCGAGCAACTGAGATGGTTGTTTCAAACTTTAACACGACAGGTCCGTGCGCAGCAGTGTGTATTTATCAAGGAGGTTAAAATGAGGGGACGTGGCGCTACCTGAGCGAGCTCAGCCATAAGCTGAGGCCATGAGTTTCTCTGTTAAAGCGCTGTGTGACATTTGCTCTCTTAGCTCTCAAATGCTCAAATTCAGAGCATAAATTTTGATGCAATATTCTTCCGTGGAGAAATACTCCCATCTACACAACTGAAATCGCGCTCGTTATTTCAGTAGGTCATTCATTAATTAAGGATTACATCACGGGACACAGGAAGCATTTCAGTCTCGTTTTAAGTGAAATGAAATTGCCAGCTGTAGTAATTCACAGGGACTATCACTGACGTGAGGACAAAACAGTTGATTTTCAGGTTAAAGAAATTAAGCAGATTTAGCTTTAAATAGAGTAAGACATACGCTCAGAGACATTTCCATTAAATTTCTGCAGACAGTGACATTTTTAGAATAGTAACAGTAGCAGGGATACAGGGAACAAAACTTGTTAACTGTGCTGTCATAACTGTCATTACAGTAAAGACAGGGGTTAATAGAACTATATCCTACTAATAAGTGTATATCTATTGAAAATCACCATTTGTACCTACTACAGCATGCACACAGTATATACAACTGTTTTGTATTGTCAGTTTAAGCAAATCGACCTTATACTAGAAACAGCCAATATTATTTTTCTGTCCAATAACGGAATACTACATGAATTTTGCAGTAACAGACCGATTCAGTTGTGTATCTGATTAAATCAAATAAGTGGATCTGGATTCAAGACTGCATTAACTCAATTATGCTGCTGTAAGAGAACGTTTCCCTACACCAGTCATAACATCACAATATGCATCATGTTCTTCAGATAAGTGATCAAACACTTCGGGAGATCATATGTATTCCAATCCATTCACAACAGCCTTTGTAAGGTACTTTTCAAACTTACAAGCAGGGGCGATTCTAGAAGTCAGTTAAGGAGGTCAGGGGGGGGGGGGCTAATGAGGGGGAGGGAGGAGGGGTTTAGTGGAATGAAATATTGTTTAAGACAAGAAGAGTTGGGGTCCGCCACTGACAAATCGGTAAAATTTGATGTTGCTGAAAATAGTTTTTGGCAACTGTTTTGGAGTCCAGGGTAAAAAAAGTCCATTCATATATAATAAGACGACCATTTTAAGTTAAATGCTATTTATTGATTTAGATAGTAAGCTATTTGCCGCTCTTTTGCTAAGATTTGTTTGAAATACATTGCAACCTACAGTATTACAAAATGATTGAATCTGTTGGAGTAATATATTCGCTGATTTCTGAAGTCATTTTATCGAGTGTAATACGATACTCCATTAGGGGGGGGGGGGGGAAAGCTATAGCCCCATAATAGCCCCCCCCCCCTCCGTTGCTACCATGCTGCTTACAACTTGACAGTTTTGCAAATACAGGCATATACATAATTGTAGAGGAATCTGCCCACATAAACTTTAGCACAGAACTAGAAAATCAGACATGAAGAAAAAGAAAAAAATCATATGTTGAAAGTATGATTTCTTTCCTGGCGACAAAATTACATCCTTGCATTAGCTTAAGACGTAAACATTTAAGTGAAAACAAAATGTGCTCCCACATCTGCTACCATCAGCACACAATACAAGTTTACTAACACCAAATTCCGTCAAATACATATGGCGCTGAGACAGTTCACTTATTTAAGAAACATCTAGTACAACTTATATTGTACAAGCATGGTGGAAACAATGGGGAAATGTATGGGACGGTGCCGTCTCGTATCCGAATGCATGACAACGATGTTCGATGGATATCAGCATCACAGAAATGATCGGAATACATTCTTCTATAATTTGTTGGTTCTGAGTCTTTGTGTCGCAGTGTCTTGCCCACAATCTTCTCATTGCGCTGTCCTTTAGAAACCTAAGTATATAACAATTAGAAGTCGTTGAGCGAAAATGAACATTGAAGCGAATAGTCCGTATTCAAGCAGTAAGTATTAGTGTAGCTAAAAATAATTACCCTTGGAAAGAGGCTGACGTTTCGGTCTCTTTATGTATCCGCAGGCAACGAAAGTAACTTTTTTGTTTTACAGAGATCAGTCTATAAGGTACAGCTCCAGTTCCATGCGAATACAAAGTCGACACCAAAATTATGAGATCCTCTGTATGGCAGTTTGCAGGCGGCGGTGGCTTCACTTTTACGACGTGAAGGCATCTGTTCTTCGTGAACCTCTTTGATACGTATATATAGAACAGCAACTACCTTTGCCTTACAGCTGCAATGTCGCCAGGAGATGGCACTCAAAATAAAGCTTGCAATCTTCAAGAAAAACATTTGTTAGTGGATGAATTACATTGGTATTTCTACCTCTTACCGGTAATCCCTCGCATCGATAACTGACCTGAATTACATGAATAACACCAAAAATGAGCCCTAACAAATGTTACATAATATTGTGAAGCATCACATCATAATCACTCGACAGTGTTTTGCGAGAAAACATCCAGATGTTAAACAACTTTTTCTCGAGATGATTTGGAAATACTAACAAAGTAGCTCATGATAGGAACGCATTTGTGAGAATGAACATACTACCTGTAGTGGTTACAGTGTGTCCAATAGCTCAAGTAACCGTAGAACTTGGTTACTGCCACATTTTTCGAAGTTGGAATGAAGTAAGTAAGATTAGGGTCGATTACAACGTCGTTAAAGCTGGAGCCTAGGATCGGACTAGACAAGAATGAAGCAGAAAATTGGACGCGTCCTATCCTATCATTATTCATTTACCTGGGGTGGTTTCGCAAAACCACGAAAAATCTTGGTTCATATGATCGGACAGAGATTCGTACTCTCCCCCTCCCTGATGTGTCTCCGGTGGTATAGTCTGAACACTTGTCGCAAAACAGTTGCTATATACATATGGCATAGCAATAGCGTTTGCCCCATATAAGAAGTTGTAGACTGGCAAAATATGGCAAAACATTAGTACGTAAAGAGACGAATTTTCCCATTCGTGACTATATGCCAAACTGCCCAAAATTACACATATTCTTAGGTCATTCCAGTTTTTGTAAAGGAAACTGATGCATATAATTCTTCGTTTTTCTGTTGTCAGCTGACACTGTCAAATAGGGAGAGAAGTTATGTTTAAAAGTATGGATTAAAAATCCTAGGTCAAGACCTTAAAAATATTTTTATTGTTAACTAGTTTCAGCTCACTGACGAGCCGTCTTCAGCTGAATATGAAATTATTATTTTGTTCATTGTTTCTTAGCTACCAGGTATTACACATCCTGGCCTGTTGAGCTGAATCACTCTTATTAAGCTGAAGGATCATTGGGCATTGATTACAAATAATTTTTACAACGTTGACCATTTATCATACATAGATTCAGTGTTCATATTACCACACTCTTGTATTAACACACAAGTGTAAAATTCCAGGAGAAACCGATAACGAAGATAAAGCTTCTCAAACGAGCGTGACGTGACGTTTTACTGAATGCAGTTATTCTGTATACGAACTTTTATTGTAGCCAGAGGTGTAAACTTTGTAAGTTTATAATACGATGCACTTTTGCTAGAGCTTCAATAATCGTTTTCGAGACAGCTTGCACAACAGAACGACTGTAATATCGACTAACTGTTAGTCCTGTTTGCCATAAAATCTAACGATGGTTAGTGTGTGACGTTGCACTCCTGTCTCTGCAATGCCATATTTATAAGAAATGTTTCTCAAATGTACAACTATAATTCAATGTCCTGTAAATTACGCAGTTCAATATTACGTAACAGTCGTGATATGGTCGGAACCAACTTTCCGGGTGGCTGTTATGAGCATAAATTGCACGATGCAGTACATAGTTTGGAGTTTCCAGAAATACCGTGATTAATTTACCTTATAGAAGCCCATCCTCTTATTTTACACAGTCAGTTTCACTATATCAGGTCAGTGATTGGGTTGACGGGCGTCATTATTCAGATACACAAACTTTTCAGACTCGTGTAATTTTTGCTATTCAATATTTTGTACAGCAGAAAAATGATCGGCTTAAATATATCAGGGGGTTCTGGTCATTAACAGAAAAGAATTTAACGAAAGATCATCAACAGCGCCCGGTCGTTCTTATGCGAATAATCTGCCGCCAACATCGCCTGCTTTTTTCCTGACACCTTTGTAAATCACAACGTACATGGAACAAATGATTAGGAGACAAGCACAATGTACGTGGAACAAAGGATTAGGAGATAATGTGGTGGCTTGAATCCATGACGAAGCCAACCCAACAGATAAATTTAAATACCGTTTATCAACCTAATATAGGAGAACTATCTAACGTACATCTGCTTAGCTTCAGCTCCTAAGAGCAAGAGGACAATTAAAAGGAAGAAGGTAATTGAAGTTTACACATTCAAACTTTTTAGTGGCCTTACGTTCACCAAGCATATTTCTTGGCAGTATAGACGTTTTAAAAAGAATCACTGGTACAGTAATTAATGTTATCATTCACTGGACAGCTTGCTTTTCTTAAAAATAAAAGTATTTTCTTTTAATAAACGTTATTATATCTTTAATTACAAGGGGAAGAAATAAAGACTTTGAGGTTCGCCGATGACATTGTAATTCTGTCAGAGACAGCAAATGACTTGGAAGAGCAGTTGAACAGAATGGACAGTGTCTTGAAAGGAGGATATAAGATGAACATCAACAAAAGCAATCCGAGGAAAATGGAATGTAGTCGAATTAAGTCGGGTGATGCTGAGGGAATTAGATTAGCAAATGAGACACTTGAAGTAGTAAAGGAGTTTTGCTATTTGGGAAGCAAAATAACTGATGATGTTCGCAGTAGAGGGGATATAAAATGTAGACTGGCAATGGCAAGGAAAGCGTTTCTGAAGAAGAGAAATTTGTTAACATCGAGTATAGATTTAAGTGTAAGGAAGTAGTTTCTGAAAATATTTGTACGGAGTGTAGCCATGTATGGAAGTGAAACATTGACGATAAATAGTTTGGATAAGAACAGAATAGAAGCTTTCAAAATGTGGTGCTACAGAAGAACGTTGAAGATTAGATGGGTAGATCACATAACTAATGAGGAGGTATTGAACAGAATTGGGGAGAAGAGAAGTTTGTGGCAGAGCTTGACTAGAAGAATGGATCGGTTGGTAGGACATGTTCTGAGGCATCAGGGGATCACCAATTTAATGGTGGAGGGCAGCGTGGAGGGTAAAATTTGTAGAAGGGGACCAAGAGATGAGTACACTAAGCAGATTCAGAAGGATGTAGGTTGCAGTAAGTACTGGGAGATGAAGAAGCTTGCACAGGATAGAGTAGCATGGAGAGCTGTATCAAACCAGTCTCAGGACTGAAGAGCACAACAACAACAGCAAATGGCTCTGAGCACTATGGGACTTAACATCTATGGTCATCAGTCCGGTAGAACTTTGAACTACTTAAACCTAACTAACCTAAGGACATCACACAACAACAACAACAACAATTACAAGGGTTTCCCAGAAAGTGGAGCACCGCATTTTCTTCTTCAGCAATTCTTTATTGAACATAATGAGAATTACACACTCGAAAGAATTGTGTTTTATCTACACAATCTATTTTTTCACGTAATTTCCATTCCGTTCTATGACCTTCCTCCAGCGCGAAACAAGGGTGTTTCTGCCCTGTCGGACTGTGTGAATCACTTCCTCATCGTCCTCAAAATGTCTTTCACGAATGGTATCCCTTAATGGCTCAAACAAGTGGAAGTCCGAGGAGGCTAGGTCAGGGTTGTCAGATGTGACAGCTGTGGTCTGGTCTCCCCGACCGTTGCAAATCGTGGAGCTCTGCCGAACCGCCTTCTGATGGTTTCACCCTCCATGCCTAACGACTAACTGTACTTCTGTCGGCAGCAGATGCTCCACAGACGTTGCAGAAGCGTTTGTGAATATTCCCACAGTTTCATCCTCATCACCTACAAACACCATTTTGAAACTGTCCTCCATCTAGAAGAGCTCCTAAAAACAATGCTGGCGTATCCGCCATTTTGTTTCCCAACGAATGCTAAATACAGCACGTAGCTTAAATGAACCGTGTCGTTTTGTTCAAGTTTTCTGAAATATTTTAGAAGTGTCCTGCATAGAGCCTTAGATCGTACTATTTTGAGCTTTCATTCCGCTCAAGTTTACATCGATATGTGGATTAGACACAAAAATCTCGCGTTTTATTTGCTCATTGCTGCTTTTCTTTGCTGTCTGAATGAAAAATAAAGGTGCAAGAAACATGTATATTTCTGTGATAGAATCGCGTACTATGTTTACGTTTTATTTTCTTCTCGGAATTCCGATTGAATATTCGATATTGATGTTAATGGCACAGTTGCATCTAAAGTGTATATTTGCGTAATAACCAAGTATAAATATGAAACTCACCAAATACGGCACTTATAATCGAATTAAGGCTTGCTTCGTTAAATTTGCAGAACACATAACAACACACTTAACACTTGCATCGTTCCTTCACCAAGGTAAAGTATAAGTTCTGTGTAAATATGGAAAATTACTAAAGTTGACAAAGGATCGACTATCAGTACTGTTAATTTCAATCTCTTGCATACTTCCAGTTAATTATGAAGCAAACCATTTGTGCACTATCCCACTCATACCACAATACTTAAGCTTATTTAGAAGAATGTCATGATTCACACAGTTAAAAGCCTTTGACAGATCACAAAAGATGCAAGTGGGTGACGTTCGGTTATTCAGAGCATTTAATATCTGCTCAGAGAAAGCATAATATATATTATATAGCATTTTCTGTTGAGAAGCCGTTTTGAAAATCAATCTGACATTTTTTTAGTAGTCCATTTTTACAAATATATGAAGCTGCTCTTGAATACGTTACTTTTGCAAAAATTTTGGATAAAGTTGTCAGAAGTGAGATTGGGCAGTAGTTGTTAGTATCAGACATATCCCCCTTTTTATGCAATGATTTAACAATAGCACATTCTAGTCTATCCGGAAACATGCCGTGTTAGAGTTAGCTACTACATATGTGGTTGAGAATCTTACTTAGCTCTTGGGAACAAGCTTTTAGTACTCTGTTGGAAATGCCATCAACTCCATGTGAGCTTTTACTTTTGAATGAATTTATTATTTTCCTGATTTCAGTAGGAGAGATTGGTTGAATTTCAGTTTCATGACATTGCATAGGTACTGCCTCCTCTAGATACATCCTTGCATTTTCTAATGAACAGCTGGATTCTATTTCCTCTACAACAGTTAAAAATTATTATTAAAAATATTTTCTGCCTGTGACTTTTTGTTAACAAACTTCTCATTGTTTGACGGAAATACAGTCTTCCTGTGCTCTCGGTTGTCCTGTTTCCCTTTTAACAATATTACAGATCGTTTTAATTTAACATTTCTTAATACAGTGTAGTAGTTTTTACAGTTTTGACTGTTTCTGGATAATTACTCCTGCCAGCTAAAACATACGTTTCCCCTTTCTGTTTGCAAGATATTATTATTCGTTTAGTAAGTCAAGGCTTTTTGGATGGTTTCTTATAATTATGTTTCACTGTTTTCTTAGGGAAACTGTTTTCATATATACCCACTAAGGTACCGTGAAACAGGTTAGGTTAGGTTAATTAGCATTAGTTTCCCTGTCCACCTCATCCCAGTCTAACTGTTGCAAGCTTTCACTAAAATTTACAACTGTTAAATCATTAAATGAATGCACTATTTTGGCGGACTGTTCTGCTTTACTGTATGGAGCTATGTAATATACTGTAACTAGCTGCGAAACATGACCAGAAAGACCATTCTTAACAGGAAATCTTTTTATCTGATTAAATTTATCTTGGTCTATAAAAACATTATCTATCCGTGTAATGCTTTCCTGTACTACTTGAGTAGTAAAATCAATAACTGATGTCAAACTGAAAGAACTTCGAGGTCATTCTTTCTACCAGACTCTTTTATAAAATCTACATTGAAATCCCCACATACAATTTGCTTCCCTCTGTGTGACAGACAGCACAACAAAGAATCTAAATTTTTGAGAAATAACTGAAAAATTCCCAGTGGGGGCCTTTACACAGCTGCAATGATTAATTATTTAGTTTAAGCTCACAGGCACATGCTGCTATATGTTGCTCTACACAACATTTTTCAGTTTCTTCATTTTATCACACCATGACAAATTGTAACATATATGACAACTCCTCCTTACAAGTGCTGAAAGCTTATTTCCACCTACATATACTTCTTGCATATATGTAACTATATGATGAAAGACAGGCACAGTACATCTATTCTACCCTCAGTTTCTAAATCTTCTACAGAAAGAAGAAGCTAATCTACTTTGTTTTTTAATTCCCTGATATTTTGATACAATATACTGACACTGTTATTGAAATACAAGCCAAGATCGCTTAAAACTTACGTAGATGACCGGTTTCGGCAGAATGAAACTGAGTATAGCTTTTGATGTGACCTATGCCCTATCAACCAGGGAGCTTAATGTTTTACATGATGTGTTGCTATTGTGCAACGCCGACAGTATAATTGGCAAGCTTTCTCAACTATAAAAATAGCAGATAGCTCTGAAGTGTTATGATTACTATTGTGATACATATCCAATGACGGCAGTTTAGGCCTAATTCTGCCAAAAACGGTCATGTGGATAAAAGTTTTAAGCTATCGTGGCTTGTATTTTATCAATGACTGTCAGTATACTATAAGACGCACATATTGTACTCCAAATACTGTATGTTCTAGAATGTTTTGCTGTGTTATAATATTTTGGGGCTGCCAACTCCCTACAGGCAGAATCTCTGTTAAGAGGTAGTACTTTCAAAACAGCGAAACAAAAGCCTACGTTCGAATGTCACATACGATTTTTACTATTAAATATTGCTTCAGGTCATAATAAATATTATTTACTTACAATACATAACTGTGCGCTCCGTCCGGATTCCCAGTTTCCACGAAGACAGTTAACAGTTCATTTTTTTTCTTCTCTTTAAATCCACTTCTAGAATGGTTAGAACAGTTAATGGCAGCACAATCACCCATAATTTCGAGCTAAATTGCCGTGACGCAAATCCTCTAGCACCGCAGAACGTTTGCACTTCAGGGCTTTGGGAAACAAAATGGCGGATGCGCCAGCTCGTACTTACTGGCGGTGTCTCTTATTCATAACCAGTGGAATTTTCTTGCGTTGTGAATCGAGCTTATGACAGCTATCTGTGTGCCTTGAGTATACCCCCCCCCCCTCCCTCCACCCACGTCCATTTCCCCCAACCTCTCTGAGTCTATCTCCTCCTGTCCCTCTATCTCTTCCTCACTGCCTTTACCTCCCCCTCCCTCCTCTGTCCGTCCACATCTCCTGCTGCCCCCTATCTCTGACCATCTCTTCCTCCTCCCTTCTGTGTCAGTCTGCTCCTCCCCTTCCTCTCTGTCCATCTCCACATCCTTCCTCCTGTATCCACCCCTCCCTCATCCCTATCTCTGTCCATTTCTCGCTCACCCTTAATGTATCCTCCTCCTCCCATGTCATATCTGAAGCCATGTCCTCCCCTCTCCATCTGCCCACCTCTTCCTTCATCCTTATCTGTCTACGTTATGACTCCAACCCCAATAGGAGGTTGCTGGGTCTTACCGTCCACTGTATTTCTGTCCAGAAAGTAGTATGTAAACCATGTTTGGTTGAAATTTATCCAGGGGTTTAGGAGGAGTTTTTACCTGCTACTTTTCCAGAGTACGCACATGTCAATATATTTCACATATATTTAAAATATTTCACACATATTTCTACACGTATCTGTAGCGAATTTCGTCATGCAGTTTCGAATTCCTCTATGGCGTCATGTTCCTGAACAGCGCATCGTACAGTAATATAATTTTGCGGGCGCAGTCAGTAGTATATTTTTATACAGTCTGCCAAGCATGTGCGAACAGTGTTAGTAGGGAAGACATAATAAATTACAACGTCGTTGACGATGGGGCATTTGTTCGCGTATCTCACTATTTATGAATTCATGTTAATCAATTACATCATTTTGCAGATACACTTAGAGGGATAGATGAATACAGTCCGCAAAATTTTCCGTGAATACTGTTGGTGTTAAAGAAGTAATAAATTAAAACGTAATTCGTGATGCAGTAGTTTTTCACTCATATCAATGTTTATAACACCATATCTACTGAACTATACGTGGTTCAAAATGACTCTGAGCACTATGGGACTTAACATCGGTGGTCATCAGTCCCCTAGAACTTACAACTACTTAAACCTAACTAACCTAAGGACATCACACACATCCATGCCCGAGGCAGGATTCGAACCTGCGACCGCAGCAGTCGCGCGGTTTCGGACTGCGCGCCTAGAACCGCGAGACCACCGCGGCCGGCCAACTATACGTGGTACTGTGATATAATACTGTAGACACATTCAGCAGCACATGTGGATACTGACTACGAAATTTGTTGTGAATAGAGTTAGTAACAGATAAGTAATAAATTTATTCGTCATGTATGCCGCGGCAGTTTTTTCACGCATCCTTGTGTTTACGACGACCTATCTCCTGAACTATACTTCGAAAAATGATTTCACCAGTAGTATATGCGAATATACTAAAGTAGTATTTACTTATCTGGGCAGTAATATTAACAGGGATGGAAGGAGCAAGGCAGAAGTGAGAAGTAGAATTGCTCAAGCAAAGTCTGCTTTTAACAAGAAAAAAAACATCTTAACATCTAAGAGCGTCAGCCTTGAAATCAGGAAAAGATTTTTGAAATCATATGTGTGGAGTGTGGCATACTATGGGTGTGAAACATGGACTCTCGGGACAGAGGAAGACCAGAAGCTAAATTCTTTTGAAATGTGGTGCTATAGACGCATGCTCAAAATAAAATGTATCGACAAGGTCACAAACGAAGTGGTTCTGGAAAGAGCAGGTGAGAAGAGAAGCTTCTGGAGTTTCATTGTTAAAAGAAGAGTGCAATTTACAGGCCATCTATTAAGACATAAAGGACTCCTGAACACAATCATAGAGGGAAATGTCGAGGGAAAAAGACCAAGAGGAAGACCACGAGTGAGGTACATGGATCAAATCGTGAAAGATGTGGGATGTAACATCTATAAAGAAATGAAGAGAAAAGCTGAAAGACGCACAGAATGGAGACAAGCTGCCATTGTAGCTGTTGCAAACCAATCCTTGGATTGACCACTACAGATGAAGAAGAAGATATGCGAATACTGAATGCAAAGCTTCTCGTGCATACAGTTTGTTATATCCTAGCCAGTAATGCCAACCGAGCCCGCTGCCAAAAGGTTGGCAGCATCAAAGTCCGGACGCCGTCCGCATAAGCAGCGCCAGCGACACAGGAAATCGCCGCAAGTCTGCGCGCGCCACCGCTGGCTTCTGGCTTCTTAAGCGCTGGAGTCGCGAGCGCTAGGACAGTTCTGTATTCGCCGCTCAGTTGTATACTCGCCACCGAATTGTGTACTTGCGAGTCAGTTGTGTGTTCATCGCAGCAGAGTGGTTGTTGGTCGTCAGCCGACGCTGACCTAGCCGCTCCGACTCGAACTAGACAGATTTCTGTAGACACCGAGTTCACTACTGTGTTACTGTATCTTCGTTAATAAAGATAAGTACCGACTTTTATTTAATCAGAGTGTTTGGGTTTTCATCTTTCTGTTCACTGTTCCAGCGGAACGGTCGGCCCGCTATTAAAAGTGTGGCGGTGACTTCGTAAGCCGTTTCTACAGCGAATTGCTTGTCGCTACGAACACCGCCACAAAACAGTTAATGATAAAAAGGCAATAAATTAAAACGTCATGCCTGATGCAGCGGTTTTACTGTATGTGCAGCGAAAATCGATTAAGCCATAAACCTTTTTCCTTTCATGATTTTGTGGGGCTTATCAGCGAGAAAACTTTCGTAAAGGTTTCAAATGATGTGTAAAGTTTTTTGCAAGCCACTAAGTGCTCAAAGTCTGCGAATTCGTGCGTCGTGCGCTACACTACTTGTTCACCCCCGTCCCTACCCCCTTGATAGGTAGATGGATCTCACGTCAACAGCGGTTCTCTCCAAGCAGTAAATGCCACATGTAAGGTTGAAATCGGTCAAGGAGGAGATGTGATATACGTAAATTCATTTTTATATAATATGTTATGTATGGATTTGAAAACTAAAGCACAGTGACTTCTAACAAACTTTAAACTTTATATTTAAAACCTTTTCGAATTTTTCTCTCACTGTCCCCCCCCCCCCCCTCCCGCTCCCACAACATAATGGAAACGAAAATGTTTATCGCTTACTGCATGTTCGCTGTTCATGCAGTAAAACTTCAGTATAAGGCATGATATTTTATTTATTACTTCTTTGCCACTAACTCTATTCATAACACTTTATGCAGACAATATCCACATATACAGGGTGTTACAAAAAGGTACAGCCAAACTTTCAGGAAACATTCCTCACACACAAATAAAGAAAAGATGTTACGTGGACATGTGTCCGGAAACGCTTCATTTCCATGTTAGAGCTCATTTTAGTTTCGTCAGTATGTACTGTACTTCTTCGATTCACCGCCAGTTGGCCCAATTGAAGGAAGGTAATGTTAACTTCGGTGCTTGTGTTAACATGCGACTCATTGCTCTACAGTACTAGCATCAAGCTCATCAGTACGTAGCATCAACAGGTTAGTGTTCATCACGAACGTGGTTTTGCAGTCAGTGCAATGTTTACAAATGCGGAGTTGGCAGATGCCCATTTGATGTATGGATTAGCACGGGGCAATAGCCGTGGTGCGGTACGTTTGTATCGAGACAGATTTCCAGAACGAAGGTGTCCCGACAGGAAGACGTTCGAAGCAGTTGATCGGCGTCTTAGGGAGCACGGAACATTCCAGCCTATGACTCGCGACTGGTGAAGACCAAGAACGACGAGGACACCTGCAATGGACGAGGCAATTCTTCGTCCAGTTGACGATAACCCTAATGTCAGCGTCAGAGAAGTTGCTGCTGTACAAAGTAACGTTGACCACGTCACTGTATGGAGAGTGATACGGGAGAACCAGTTGTTTCCGTACCATGTACAGCGTGTGCAGGCACTATCAGCAGCTGATTGGCCTCCACGGGTACACTTCTGCGAATGGTTCATCCAACAATGTGTCAGTCCTCATTTCAGTGCAAATGTTCTCTTTACGGATGAGGCTTCATTCCAACGTGATCAAATTGTAAATTTTCACAATCAACATGTGTGGGCTGACGAGAATCCGCACGCAATTGTGCAATCACGTCATCAAGACAGATTTTCTCTGAACGTTTGGGCAGGCATTGTTGGTGATGTCTTGATTGGGCCCCATGTTCTTCCACTTACGCTCAATGGAGCACGTTATCATGATTTCATACGGGATACTCTACCTGTGCTGCTAGAACATGTGCCGTTACAAGTACGACACAACATGTGGTTCATGCACGATGGAGCTCCTGCACATTTCAGTCGAAGTGTTCGTATGCTTCTCAACAACAGATTCGGTGACCGATGGATTGGTAGAGGCGGACCAATTCCATGGCCTCCACGCTCTCCTGACCTCAACCCTCTTGACTTTCTTTTATGGGGGCTTTTGAAAGCTCTTGTCTACGCAGCCGCGGTACCAAATGTAGAGACTCTTCGTGCTGGTATTGTGGACAGCTGTGATACAATACGCCATTCTCCAGGGTTGCATCAGCGCGTCAGGGATTCCATGCGACGGAGCGTGGAGGCATGTATCCTCGCTAACGGAGGACATTTTGAACATTTCCTGTAACAAAGTGTTTGAAGTCAAGCTGGTACGTTCTGTTGCTGTGTGTTTCCATTCCATGATTAATGTGATTTGAAGAGAAGTAATAAAATGAGCTCTAACATGGAAAGTAAGCGTTTCCGGACACATGTCCACATAACATATTTTTTTCTTTGTGTGTGAGGAATGTTTCCTGAGAGTTTAGCCGAACCTTTTTGTAACACCCTGTATAACTGTACCTGCAAAATATATCACTGTTCGACACACAGCTGAGGAGATATGACGTCATGCACTCTGAAATGCATGAAAAACAAGCTTTTGCTTACAATGGGGCGCAGACTGTCCGAATTATAATCATCCAGTGTTTGATAATGAGACCACTTGGCGAGTTCTTACTAATGTGACTATCGGTCCAATTCGTTTCGGGACAATCACGATTTTCGTAGTTCTGTCCTGAATATTTGCAACATTACTTCCAGACACTTAGGTAACCCAGATTTAACAAGTATGAAACAATTTATTCGCAATTAGATATTTGTATCGGAATGTTTTATTATTAAGTTTCAGTTAAGCTGTGCTATTTGGTCGCGTCGGAAATCGCTACAGATCCCGGAAGAAACGCTACAGAAATGATGATGAACTGTTGCTACTGTGGATCAATTCGAAATTCGTCAAACAAGGAAAGTTACTTTCATAGCTAAGTACCTCAAATTATAGTTATTACAATAACGAAAGGCGCTTTATGTGTTGAAAAGCACAGGGTGCAGCCAGCTGCAGGTGGTGGCTCATGATGGTAACAACGATGTGTATCACTTTAGATCGGAAGAGATTTTTTCTGGTTTCGGGCGGCTAGCTGAATTGGTAAAGACGCCAGTCTTGCTTGCGATATGAAGGCAGTGCTCATCATCGATCATATAGTCGACAGAACCGACTGTAGTCCTGTGGCACAGAGCCGATTGGAGGGTTTGAATTAGAGGCTCAGACGGTTCTGCTTCCCCGAGTTGCGCCATCAGGTGGTGGATTTCTGGGATCTGTTTAATAGGTCAGGGGTCCAATACTCACAGGAAGTGTCTGTATGGTGCATGGGGGCTTAATTAAATATAATTTGCAAATACTTTTTGTTTTTAATAGCTGTAAGTCCGATTACGCTATTCTCGTAATCGGTTGGCCCTGACTAGTATTATTACGCTATCTGACTGCAAAGAACAACAACAAGAATGAAATGAAAATTTTCATAAACACAGTTAATTAATTAAGTCCCCAGCAACTATAAAACCTACAAAACCAAAGCCCAAATGTAATTGTTCTGTGTGTGGGAGTGTGACTCAACGTACACATCTGGCACGGTTCTTCTTCAACAAGACAAGAAATTTCAAATACCATTTATACTGACGTGATAAAAGAAAATTAGAAATACCATATTTGCTCAAGGAAAGTAGAATTACACTCTAATACAAGAACACAAGCCAGATGCTTTGTTGACTGAACCTGTCATGACGCATTATTTAAAACATGGAAATAATGAAAAAACACGCAATATTCTACCTTCATATATATTGACGAAAAGCACTCTGATCTTTACAATATCTTAATTAGAATAACATCTGCTATCTCTCCCATCAAATAACTGGATAAAACATGGAACAAGCACTCCTTACTACAACCTCTCGACAAGCCTTGCCCACTCGCACATCTCAACACGAACTGTCTTCTACGAGCTCTGCCCACGCACTGACTGCTACGAGCTCTCGACAAGCACTGACTTCTACGAGTTCTTAACAGGCACTGACTTATACGAGCTCTAAACAGGCACTGACTTCTACGAGTTCTTGACAAGCACTGTGGAGGCGGCTTAATAGTACTCTTTGGCGCAATCTCTGGCGCAGTGGCTCAGTGTAGCCACCTTTCATATGCCCCTCCTCCACAGGCCAGAATTTGATGGTATTTTTGCCAGCATTGGTGGTGAAAATACCACCAAATTCCTCCACAAAAATACAGACAAAAATAAAAGATAATATTAATACCTAAATATCATATAATTAGTTAAAATTTTGGCTTTGCACTGACCTTTCAATAACCTAATATATGAAATACAGTAAGCAATACAACTTCTTTTCATACATGTGACTTTACATAAGAGTTCACACAATACACAAAAAATCAGTTTATACAAATGTTCACATAAAATACTTTCAATTATTAAAAAAAAAAAAAAATCAAATAGTTGATAATTCCAGCCCACCAATGGTCAACAGGTGCAAACACCAACAAGTGACATCGTTTCAGCAGAAGCAGTCCATCAGTTGCACCCAGCAATGTTGAGCAGGTGCAGACACCAACAAGTGACATCATTTCAATAGAAGCAGTCCATCAGTTACACCTAGCAATGATGAGCAGGTACAGACACCAACAAGTGACATCATTTCAGTAGAAGCAGTCCATCAGTTGCACCCAGCAATGTTGAGCAGGTGCAGACACCGACAAGTGACATCATTTCAGTAGAAGCAGTCCATCAGTTGCACCCAGCAATGTTGAGCTGGTGCAGACACCAACAAGTGACATCATTTCAGTAGAAGCAGTCCATCAGTTGCACCCAGCAATGTTGAGCAGGTGCAGACACCAACAAGTGACATCATTTCAGTAGAAGCAGTTCCATCTGTGGCACCCAGTAAAGTTGAAGAGGTACACACAGCAACAAGTCACATTAGTTCAGTAGAAGCAATCCATCAGTGGCACCCAGCAATGTTGAGTAGGTGCAGACAGCAACAAGTGACTTCATTTCAGTAGAAACAGTTCCAACAGTGGCACCCAGCAATGTTGAGTAGGTGCAGCCAGCAACAAGTGACATCATTTCAGTAGAAGCAGTCCATCAGTTGCACCCAGCAATGTTGAGCAGGTGCAGACACCAACAAGTGACATCATTTCAGTAGAAGCAGTCCATCAGTGGCACCCAGCAATGTTGAGTAGGTGCAGACCGCAAGAAGTGACTTCATTTCAGTAGAAACAGTCCATCAGTTGCACCCAGCAATGTTGAGTAGGTACACACAGCAACAAGTCACATTTCTCAGCAGAAACAGTTCTAACAGTGGCACCCAGCAATGTTGAGTAGGTGCAGACATCGGCAAGTGACATCATTTCCATAGAAGTAGCTTCATTTGTGCACCCAGTAATGTTGAGTAGGTGCAGACAGCAAGAAGTGACTTCATTTCCATACCAGTAGTCCATCAGTTGCACCTAGCAATGATGAGCAGGTCCAGAGAGCAGTCCATGATATTCACTATCACTAATCACACTGTTCATCAGCAGAAACTAAACATGTCCTAGTGACACCAATCATGTAGATAAAGTACAAGTAACAGTCCATAATATTCACTATCACTGATCACTCAGTTCATCAGCAGAAATTAATCATTCCTAAGTGTCACACATTACGTTGAAAAGTGCAGGTAACAGTTCATAATATTTACCATCACTAATCAGACAGTTCAGGCATGAACAATAGTTTGAATACACATACAAATGCTTTTTCACTAAACATATAAATTCTAATAAACACACAAATGATTTCAGATAATTGTCATATTAACTATTACAAATACTCAAATATCAGTAAACCTATAATATTTATGGGTGTCAGTGCAAGCCACTACAAACAAATACAATAATATTCAGGAGATAGGTGGGTACGATTAGGAAAGGAAAACACACAAAACACACTCAATCATCTTTCATCCACATTAAGTACTACTGTGTAATTGAATAGTGTTAACTGTGTAAATGCAATTCTGTCAAAATCTGATGTGCATCATGTGTATCAAGTAGTAATGGCAGCAATGTATCACAGTCAATAATAGTTAAGTCAACGTCATAGTCATCATGTCAAGACCAATGTTTGCGAAGCCAGATCAAATGTACTGTTGTTGAACAACTGTCAGTGAGCCAAGATATGCAAATACTTCCTCTCTTCAAAAAAAAGTATATACTGCTTAGTGATTTAACAAAGTGTGTGTATAGACTATCTTCCTTCTAATTTAGTGTTCTAGTCTGCTATCTTCATCCTCCTTGTTCCATAAGACCAACAAAAAAAAATATGCATCTCACTTACTTTACCTCTTATCCACCAAAACTCCAATAATCATCAACTTCACACAATCTCAATAATACCTCAATAATACCTCTTCGATACGTCGATACATATAAATCTTATCATCAATATCATTTACCTTACCTCTTGTCCACAAAAACTCCAATAATCATCAACTTCATATAATCTCAATAATACCTCAATAATACCTCTTCAATATGTCGATACATATAAACCTTATTGCCAATGTCACTTCACTTCCATAACAACTCCTTCCTCTAGTCAGTCTCCTCGAACAAGTACAGATAAAATCCTAATGCAAACTTCAGTTCATCATCCCATACAATCTGAAGACACATTGTCAACACACAACCTCTGTGTAATCCATCTGACCCAAATCTTCTGCTCATTATGAATTATAAACAAAGAAATGCATACATGACCTCTAACAGACTTAGTTCGAATAACTATCAGTAATTAAGTACGATTACGGAGTGTGAATAATCATAATATTTCACAGTGAGTACACCACTTCAAGAATTATGGCAAACAGAAGCAAACATGTGGAGCATTTCTTGTGTCAAGTATCACTTCCTATTTCAATTGCTCACGAAAAATGCAGTATAATAACTGTCAATGGTCTAAACCTAGTTTCGGTATGTCATGTCGTTAGCTTCCTTCCTATTAGCATAAAGTTATACAGCTTCCATAAAACCTCAGCTCATGTGACTTCTATGAAGTTCTTTGTACTAATGTCGTTCGTCGAATTATAGCAGTTAATTTTCTTATCTTAAAAATATAAGGCACTTAGCGTAAGCAAAACAAGCAATAGCGAGTAAATATACCAGTAGAGAACAGAATGTCAAAAAGTGGATGCAGCACAAATCCTACAACGAGGCTCTGCCAAGCGAACAATCTGTAACCTATACCATAGTGTAACCTAAACTCTATATTCGTACACTGTACATCAGCATTTCTATACACCAAATTAAAGAGTGGTTATGACAACAACAGATATGTATAAATATGCAATCCATACGCAAAGCAGTAAACATGTCATTAGCATCATATCAGCATAAGCAAATAAATGTTCATATGTCATCTTAACAAGTAAACATGAAGGCGCAAGCAGATAAATCACAAAGTATAACTTACATACCTAACCACATCAGCACGATAAATCAGGTGACAATTATAATTTAAATAAATAAGCACAGCAGGCACATAATTAAAAAATATGACATCAGTGAAAAAGCAGTGCAGCCAAGCGATGCATAATATACACAAGTTACAACCCAGTTCATTAATAATCATTGTCAAAATCAGTTAACGTACGCAAGCACGTCGCTTCACGAGTAAATTCACAGAACATGAAATTAGCACAAAGTATGAATCACGTAATTGCGAGCAGCAAATTACGTCTAAAGTACGTACCTAAGTGGAAATATGTTACCTGAAAAATAAACTCAATTAATAGTTACCCTTTTTAGTTTATTAGTTTCTTCTTCGAAATTACATTCTTCCTGAAAATTTCTCGATAGCAAGTCCTCTTAACGTCGGAGACACACAGAATTTACCTGAAGTTCTTAAATATTTTATAGAACCGTATCCTGAAAAATACTGAATGTTAATAACATAATTCATCAAGTCCCTATAGCTGTATACTGAATTTAGTCGGAGAAATTAGACTGTGTATTTGTTTACGGCTGTCAGTGCATTCGCACTGAGCGCTCGATCAGCTGTAGGCGCGTGACGTAGGAAGCAATTGTTCGCGGTCAACGACTGCCTTGTGCGGCGCGCAGACTTGACTGTTGCTTTGAGTATGTGCCGCCGCCAAAACACAGCGCGGTATCCTTGTACTCTCCGCATGTTTACATCTAGCTGTTGGTTTCTCAAAAGTATGTCACTGCACAAAAATTTTTTAAAAGTATATCATTCCACAAAAATTTTAGAAACTACGAACCTCACGTTTTGTGGTAGGAACAGCATAATTACGAATAGCGTCAAGTTTTTCTGGATCAGGAAGAATACCTTCTGTAGAAATAATGTGACCGAGAAATTTCACCTGAGAACGACCAAATTCAGATTTTTCTAAGTTTACTGTAATGCCAACTCTTGCAAAGATACGTAACAATGAATCCAAAATTTTGTTGTGCTCACTCCAAGAACTTTTCGCTATAAGAATATCGGCAACATATGAAGCGATGTTGTCACGAAGATAAACAGGTAAAATTTCGTTTAAACTAGGAATGAATGCTGATGAAGATACAGTAAGTCCAAACGGTAATTTCCGAAGTCACTTTTGGGTAAATTAGTCATATCCGGTTATTGTTTACTTACTCACTAGATAGATTGATAGTCGAAGAGTTGGTTTGACAGATGCAAAGAATAGTAAGAGAGTAGGCAGCGGTACAGAAAACTAAAAGAGAAATAGCACCACTACAGCTCGGGGCCCTATGCTCGCTACGGCACATATTCACTTAGAGTAGTGAATCCCCTGAGGCCTTTAATAGCCGCACATAATTTCCAGTTTGTGACTTAGTGGCAAATTTGGCGGAAGTGCGTACATAAATTGATCTAACCAAGAACATGGATG
The DNA here is from genome assembly GCF_023864345.2 of Schistocerca serialis cubense. Classification (NCBI taxonomy): domain Eukaryota; kingdom Metazoa; phylum Arthropoda; class Insecta; order Orthoptera; family Acrididae; genus Schistocerca; species Schistocerca serialis. Next base: position 279,383,322 of record NC_064638.1, read on the forward strand.
TATGTCATTCTAAGAGTTGCGGAAGATCTTAAATTTCCGGACAGTCAAAAAGTGTTTATAGTCAAAGTTTTCGCCTCGTGGCGACAAAGACCTACCGCGTCTGTCCCAGTCCCAATGACGATTATTGTCAAGTTCGCGCGCCTGGCGCTCTCTTGTCGCATCCCGTAAATGAAACAAATTATTTTCTTCAAACCCCTCTGATATCTGTGATTCCAAATTTCTTTTACTGTCTTTTCCTACGATTTCGCCTTCAATCTGTTTGACTTGCTTTTTTAAAGCCTCAAATTCCCTTTTCACGCGTTCATTAAATTTTCCTTGATTTTCAACATGTTTATTTATGTTCTGATACTCTTCGGTTTCTGCAAATGGCAATGGTGCTGTATCATCCGAATCTCTGTCCCCATGTAAACTAAGATTTGTCAGTTTATCTGAAATTTCCTCAACTCTTTCCGATAAGTCACCTAAATGTTCTTTCTGTTTATTTACGTCTTCCGTAAGTGTCGCGACTCGGGTTTCAGTATTGACACATTTAGTAGTGAACTGTTCATACTGTTGCGTTAAGTTATTTATTCTGTCGTTTGGTACGGATTTCTCGATTCTCTCAAGTATTTCTTCCTTATCGTGTGCACATTGTAAATTTAAGTCTAAAAATTTCTGTACTATCACGCGATCTTTTTCTTCCTGTTCCCTGCCCTGTTCCTCTTGTCTGATTTCTGTTGAAATTAAGCTATTATTGTGAGCCTTCAAAATCGGTTGTACTTCTTCTCTAATTTCTTTATTTGATTCGTCTTTCATGTATTTGAAACATGTCCCTGTTCGTGAGCCTAACTGTGTTTCCATTGTTTCCATCTCGGTTTTACTTGTTCCTATTTGTGAGCCTAACCGTATTGTCAAAGTTTCCATCTTCGAGTTAATTCTTTCTATACGTGTTTTAATTGTTCCTATTTGTGATCCCAAATTTAATATTGCACCCATCAATTGCTCCATTTCTTCTGTCGTTAACCACGCAATCTGAGAATTTTTCGATTGTGAAAAATTTTGAACTGTTTCCGGACTATTTTCCCTACTTATTAAATTGTTTTCCCCTACATTATTAACGACACTGTTTTCCTCTGTTGGCGAGTTCGCCATGTCAACAATTTCGTCATTCTCACTATTCATAATTTTCGCCTTTTTTATCGACCGCGCAATCATTTACAAAACATAAAAAAATTCGTCACTGTACAAAATTACACACAATGACTCTTTATCTCCAACAATACCATTTACATCAAATATTTCCCTCAAACACGATTAATCGAACAATTGAAATAATTGCACTAAATTGTCAAACGCGTATACAAGACAACAAATCAAATTGTGAGAAAAAATACCATTAGAAGAATGACAATTACCAAATCTACACATGCAAAATAGACTACAATTACTAAACTCAAATTACTACAACAATACTACGGTCTACTATTTTTACAATCAGAAGATTCCAAGGGACGATCCGAAGCAGCGGTCGCCACGTGCATGGGGGCTTAATTAAATATAATTTGCAAATACTTTTTGTTTTTAATAGCTGTAAGTCCGATTACGCTATTCTCGTAATCGGTTGGCCCTGACTAGTATTATTACGCTATCTGACTGCAAAGAACAACAACAAGAATGAAATGAAAATTTTCATAAACACAGTTAATTAATTAAGTCCCCAGCAACTATAAAACCTACAAAACCAAAGCCCAAATGTAATTGTTCTGTGTGTGGGAGTGTGACTCAACGTACACATCTGGCACGGTTCTTCTTCAACAAGACAAGAAATTTCAAATACCATTTATACTGACGTGATAAAAGAAAATTAGAAATACCATATTTGCTCAAGGGAAGTAGAATTACACTCTAATACAAGAACACAAGCCAGATGCTTTGTTGACTGAACCTGTCATGACGCATTATTTAAAACATGTGAAACGTCCCCTTTCAACAATTATACAAGACTGTGCTTAACCTGACACACAATATTTTTAGCGCAACGCAATCTGACTTTCAAAATTTCCTACTAAAGAATGGCCCTGACAAACATTAAACTATACCTTTCACAAATCACTTACCTCACAAAAATCTTCGCTGCTCAAGCTACTGCAATACAGCGAGCGCCACTACTGCCAGCTAAATAAAAGATTCAAACTACTGAAGGCACTAACTACTGATAGGGATAGTTAGCAAATGAAAGATATTAATAGAGAACAAACAATGTATTTACCTTGATATCATCATATATAAATATACCAGTTCATGAAAAATTACAAAACTCCGCCATCTCTCTCCCCACATCCACCACTGCTGGCGGCTCACCTCCAACTGCGCAACGCTACGCGCTGTTCACAGCCAGCTGCCTAACACTACAATGGCGAGTATTACAACAATGCAAAGCAGACACAGACTGCCCACAGCACAGCCAGTGATTGTCATACAGAGGTGGCGTTACCAATAAAAAACCTAAACAGCCTACTTACATAGAGAAAACATAAACAGCCTACTTACATAGCCCCCATGCTCCCCACAAAAATTTTTACAAATGGTGTTGGGCACTGGCCAATACAGATTTGACAAAAATTTTTCACAATTACAGTAACAAAGATATAAAATGCACACACTTATTAATATTATGTTGGTCAAAAGACCAAAATTTCTCAAGTCCATAAAGACAGTCCACATTGTTCATCACAGTAAAAATGCAGAGTTTTTCTCAAAGTCCAAGCAGTAAAAGAAAATGCACACAGAAGTAGTGGATTTCCATGCAGTCTTGAAGAAGTAGTGTTGTCCTTCCAATGGAAAGACAGTGCTGACTCTTGATATGCTGACAGATAATGGGCCACAACATAGCAAACCCACAGCAGAGTCATTCGACGTTTTGAAGAACATTGGTAGGTCATCACAGAGCAGACCCACTGTAGTCCTGGTAGAGATTACGGTATTGGTGGGCCACCAGAGGTGCAGACCCACTGCAGTCCCTGTAGAAATAATGGTATTGATGGATCATCAAAGATGTAGACCCACTGTAGTCCTTGTAGAGATAATGGTATTGGTGGGCCACCAGAGGTGCAGACCCACTGTAGTCCTTGTAGAGATGGCCAGCAGCCATCTGTTGCGATTGTGCAGGTGCACATTCACCATTGAAGAGTCTTGCGGAGAATATAGCAAGTCCATAAACCACCACTTGTGCACTCACAAAGTTTTTTGGAATTGTCCTTAGAACGAGCAATGCTGTTATCCAGTCCCTTGCTGAATTATCAACACACGTGCAAACACTAACAGTCCCTACTTCTCACATATTGTCCATATACTATGACCAACAGAAACGTGTGCAGTGAAATGTAACTAACAAGTTAATAATATCATGAACTGGTGACAATTACAATTTTATAACATGAGAATACAATAACAAAGGTACACAATACATCATTAAAAACATAACAATATAGATAACATTTGTAGTAATACAGGCTTAACAAAAGAATAGAAATAAACATATACATCAGTGTTACAGGAATTATGACATGAGTACATACATAGAAGATCAGAATAATTATTGAAACATCAACTTCACACATGAGCATTTAAACAGAATGAATAATGTCTAACATCTTTACAAAGTAAATAACATATTATTAATGCCAATTATATTTGAGGATAACAGTATTCCTCATCATAGTGAATGTAGCTTAATATTAAAAGAGAAAAAAATTCTATGAAACTACACAGAGACAGGAAGAAAACAAATACTCAAGGGTACACAAACACATAGTGGGATAACACCAATAGGAAAGGACAGGGTTCGTTTTCAGTGTAACATGTGGTACTGCAGTCCAACCCAAAACTTCATATATCTTTCCACTTATTTCATCCTTTGTTTCCACCAAAAAAAATTCTATCTAAGCATGCTTTCTGTATTTATATGTTCACACATTTCTTACCTCAACATTTATTTCCAAGAAAATCCTACCTAAACCTGTTTTCTCAATGCATTTCTTCCAATTCATCGCAACTCATTCTCTTAGAGGCTACCCCCTCTTAAGCTAACTTAAATCTACTGAGCTCAGATGCTAAACTAAGGGACGAGGCAATGCAGCATCACATAAAACAATTAATATAAACAGCAATAAAAAAAAATGGAAAATCGCAAAGCAAGCTACAGTAAATCTAAATTAACAGATAAAATGCAAAATTACAACTAATATGAGCCAATGTGCAGCAACATGAAAAATCAATGAGTAGTAAAATTGGCTTAGCAGAGTAACACAAATTAAAGTTCAGTAGCACTATGCCTGGCAAACAGCAGCTTATATCGAAACATGACATAGCTCAAGCAGAAAAAATATTACAGTAAAAACAACAATGCAGATAAGGGAAATGTATATTCACATCTTAATGTCTATGTAAATTAAAGTGGTGCACCACAAGAAGTTATTCTACCAAAAAGTTACCAATTACTTGAAAAGAAAATTATGAATGCAGTTACTAGTTCCTTCTTATTGTTCTCTCCATTCCAAGAGCTCCTTTTTTAAAGAATGTGGATCATAAAATAATTATTTAATAGATCTGTTGACAGAAAGTGTTCACATTAGCAAATGCATTTCATTTTATAAAAGCAATGCTGCAACACAGCTGAAAAACAGGTATCAAATGAAATAAGCAATTACGCAAACCAAAGCATAAAAATATCATTCAATAGTCATGTGACATTTCATAAGTTAGTAGAAATTCTCTCAACTCTCGTAGAAAGACACTTGTCATAATCAGGTGTGCAGATGTACGAATATTTCCCATCAATTCATAAGCATTGCAGTAATTAGCACAAAGTGCGAGTAATCATATGTTTTCAAGTAACGAGGGTGTCGCATTAGCGATGAAAGGCACACCCTAATGGCTTGTTCTCCAGGTGTTTGACACGTCCCACGTCCCCTTTTTTTTTCTACCTGTGCCGCTGAAAAGGGCTCGCAATAATGGCTTTTTCTCCAGGCGTCTGACACAGCTGGGTGCCCGCGACGCATTACGTGCAGGTGGTCACTTAACTTTCGTACGGAAATATTTACGACAGGAGATTCTGCTACCGTTGCAGTCTCATTTAAAAATATTTCACAGGTCAAGAATTAGCGTTGCAAATCTGTAGAAACAAAATCCTATAAATATAAGTGTCCAAAAAAAATTTTCGTCTGCATTGTAATACATTCACGAATATACACACACATTTCATAACTCTTAAAGTACGATTCTTGGTTTCCAACAACCTTTCATAAATCAGAGTCCCTAACCCCTACTCCTTATTCCTTACCTTATTACACATATACATATTCATATTCATCAACACGTCTTCAATATTTCATCATAATAGCTACATAGCATAATCAGATTCCTCATATAGCATCAGCTTATTTATCATAAACATACCTCAACAGCATAGTACACATCGTCGTCGTAATAATAACATCATAACACTTCAGTCAAATCTCAAAATCGTCGTAACTTCCTCCAATAATTTCAAAACGTAAAAAAAATTCTCTGCTCATTTCAATAGTGTCATCTACCTCAAACGTACTTTAAAATCATGCTCCCTTACCAAATATATCATTCAAATCTCTCATAGTATCACAATGGTTCCGAAAAAAATATGAACAGTTTACAAAGTACAGACAAAATACAGTTTCATAAGTGTGAAGTTATCCAACTGTGTATTTGCGTAAACATGTGTCACTGATGTAGTAAAATAAATGTTTGTCTCTCTCAGTTAAATGATCAGATAGCTGTGTAATTTGTGTGTTAGAGAAATATAGTACCGATGTGTAAAGTTGTATAAGCAAATACCATATTAGCTAGGGTTCCTTGTGGTTGCCACACACATGGTACACAAAGTAAGTGTGTACCCCCCTGAGGATAAATGTAATTATACCCTCAGGTGTTACAAATTACAGCAATGGAATGAAATGTATCACGGAAAACTTTCTTTGTAATAAAAAAATCTTTGAAAATAAATGTTTTAAGTACAAAATTAATCACTCAAATACGTGTCCAGTTATTACTTCTTTCATCGCGGAATTGCGACGGATGTGACCTGTAATTGTTGTGTTCCTCTTTCCGCATTCCGCGATTGTCAGTGTCAATTTCCAATTCTTGTAACAGTCCCTGAAAAGCTTCAATGTCGTCTTTGCAACGTCCTGCCAAAATAATATGTCGTAAATGTTCAGGTAATTTGATTAAGCAAATGCGGATGAGTTCTGAGGGGCTGTATGGGTTTGACAGGTACTGATTCTTGTGCAACATGTCTTCAAAATATTTCACAAGACTGGAGAATTCAGATTGTTCGAAATGTTTCATCATTATGATACCATGTTTTACCCGGTCTTGTGTGGCTTGAGACCAATATGCTGAGAGGAAGGCATGGTAAAATTCTCCTTCACTGTGGCAATCGTGAATGACCGACCGCATTCTTACAGCTGGTTCATTCTCTAAGTAGCCACACATAAATTCTAATCTGTGCTCTAATGACCAGTTGGGAGGAAAACAATGAGAGAATTGATGGAGCCATGCTTGTGGATGAATGTCGTTCCCAGAATTCTTAAATGTTTTGAATTTACGTGTAGTAATGAACAGCTTATAGTCAAAGTCATCATGTCGGCGAGTCGCATATCGGTCATTGTTATGTCGTTTCGGCGGTTCCATTTCAAAATTCGGTGCACCTTGCCAATTTCTTTCATAACTTCCGAAGTGTCCTGTGTTATTATTTTGTGGTTGTTCCGTATTTCTAAGTCCCTCTTCCCGTATTGGGGCGCGAGTATCCTCTGAAATACGTAATTCTTGTATTAACTGTGTCAGCTGATCTTGTACTTCCCGGATTTCTCTTTGGTGTTCCGTATTAATCTGATTCTGATTTTGTTTGAATTTCCTAATTTGTTCGCACTCTTCAGTGTCAGTGAAGGCTACAGGTCTTGTGTCATTCAGATCATCATCTACCTTTGTAGATAAGTTAGTGACCTGATCCGAAAGTTCGGCTACTTTCTCCGATAGTGAACACATTTCCTCAGTGTGTTTTTCTGAACCAAGTTTCAGAGTGTCCATTTGTGTTGAAATCGTATCTACTGTGTCCTTTAAGTTTTCCTGAGTTATTGCAAGTTGCGTAACCGAATTGGTAGATGCAACTGAGTCAATTTTAGCCCACAAGGTCTCATGATTTTCATGAACAATGGCTTGCAGTTCTTTTATGGCTGCTTCGTGATTCTGTAATGCATTTTCATGCCGCGAAAAAATAGGTTGAAAATGCTCACAAATTTGTGTTTTTACGTCATTACAGACTTTTTGACATTTCGATTCAATGTTATGTAACTCAGTAGTTAAATCTTCACGTGTTTGTTCAAGCGTGGTGTGAAGATTTTGTTCCATTGCGTCTAACTGTTGCTGTGTTTGTCTCTGGTGTTGTTCCATTGTGTCTAACTTTTGAAGATTTTGTTCCACTGTGTCTAACTTTTGCTGTGTTTGTCTCTGATTTTGTTCCATTGTGTCTAACTTTTGAAGCTTTTGCTGTGTTTGTCCCATTTGTTGTATTAATTGTAATAACAATGCATTGGTGTCTGAAACATGTTCCTCAGTGCTTTTCGGCAGTGAATTTACACCGGAAACATTCACATTTTGACAAGCAGAAAATGTGTCTTGACTTATTTGAGAAAACGGTGAGGATCCAAAACCTGAATCTACAGTATTTGCGAGATCGTGTCGTGTCATTTCGGCTTCCTGAGGCGAGCTATGGCAGACCGATCGATCGATAATGCTGCCCTCTTCACTAATTGTTTCACTGTCCACGCCATTGTTTGACGCCCGCTCCATTTCCCTGTGCACAGTTACCAAATTACTACTTTGAACATCAGTAAATTCATTACTCGGCGGCGCTGATAAGCTACGCTCGTCATCACTATTATTTCTCAGTTTAGTTTGGAGCCTAGTGTTACGTTTTTCACACGCCATTATTGTCACAGTATTTCACACGATAACAAAGAAAAGCACAATTTGAAGATCAAAAATAAGAGAACACATTAACATAGCACTGAAAATAATATCTAGTTAATTGCAGCTGCGAAATACTTGGTGCAAATCTACATGCATGCCAAAACTGTTTTACTGTACAACAATGAAAGACTGCAACTACAAAGGAGATTTTCTCTACAATTACGCGCTAGCAATAAACAATAGCTACACTAATTACACAAACTACAAGAAAAAATCAGAAGATTCCAGTGAGGTATCCTCGGCTAAGGGTCGACATATGAAACGTCCCCTTTCAACAATTATACAAGACTGTGCTTAACCTGACACACAATATTTTTAGCGCAACGCAATCTGACTTTCAAAATTTCCTACTAAAGAATGGCCCTGACAAACATTAAACTATACCTTTCACAAATCACTTACCTCACAAAAATCTTCGCTGCTCAAGCTACTGCAATACAGCGAGCGCCACTACTGCCAGCTAAATAAAAGATTCAAACTACTGAAGGCACTAACTACTGATAGGGATAGTTAGCAAATGAAAGATATTAATAGAGAACAAACAATGTATTTACCTTGATATCATCATATATAAATATACCAGTTCATGAAAAATTACAAAACTCCGCCATCTCTCTCCCCACATCCACCACTGCTGGCGGCTCACCTCCAACTGCGCAACGCTACGCGCTGTTCACAGCCAGCTGCCTAACACTACAATGGCGAGTATTACAACAATGCAAAGCAGACACAGACTGCCCACAGCACAGCCAGTGATTGTCATACAGAGGTGGCGTTACCAATAAAAAACCTAAACAGCCTACTTACATAGAGAAAACATAAACAGCCTACTTACACATGGAAAGAATGAAAAAACACGCAATATTTTACCTTCATATATATTGACGAAAAGCACTCTGATCGTTACAATATCTTCATTAGAATAACATCTGCTATCTCTCTCATCAAATAACTGGATAAAACATGGAACAAGCACTCCTTACTACAACCTCTCGACAAGCCTTGCCCACTCGCACATCTCAACACGAACTGTCTTCTACGAGCTCTGCCCACGCACTGACTGCTACGAGCTCTCGACAAGCACTGACTTCTACGAGTTCTTAACAGGCACTGACTTATACGAGCTCTAAACAGGCACTGACTTCTACGAGTTCTTGGCAAGCACTGTGGAGGCGGCTTAATAGTACTCTTTGGCGCAATCTCTGGCGCAGTGGCTCAGTGTAGCCACCTTTCAATGGGTAGCGGGGTCTATATGGAGGGGACTGGGTGTTCTTTTTTTTTTTTTTTAAGTTGGAAGGACTTGGGAAACTACAGAAAGGGCGTAAGTCTAAAATGGTGCAGGGCAAACACAAATACGAACCTAGCAACAATCGGGGTTGTAGTTGTCAATTGCCGTGGCTGTGTTGGGAAAGAACCAGAGCTCCAAGCCCTAATAGAAAGCACTGAAGCTCAAATCGTTAGAGGTATGGAAAGCTGGCTAAAGCTGGAAACAAGTTCAACCGAAATTTTTTCAAAGGACCTAACCGTCTGCGGAAAATATAGATTAAATACAGTCAGTGATGGATTGTTTATTGCTGTCAGTAGTGGTCTGCCTGGTAGTAAAGTAGACAGTTATTGTGAGTTAGTATGGGTAGAGATAATGCTTGACAACCGGAATAAATAGATAACCGCTTCATTTTACCGACCCCATGACTCAGATGATAGAATTGCTCAACAGTTCAAAGAAAACTTGCGTCTTATTTCGAACAGGTATCCCACTCATACAATTGTAGGAGGGTTGACTGAAAAGTAATGCCTCCACATTTGTAACTCTTCAACAGATAGCAGCACTGGTACGCGGCAAGTACTGGCTTGTTCCGTAGCCTCTTCTCTACAACTCCAGTTGGCGGGAAGCCGTAGCATTGACAGTGTAAAGTATGGAACCTTGCGCAGACGGTCGGTCGATGCGATTTAAGCAACGTGCAGCCATTTAATTCTTGACAGCAGATGGTGTCACCCCAAAGGAGATTCATCAGAGGATGAAAGCAGTTTCTGGTGATTGTCTTGATGTGAGTACTGCGCCTCGTTGGGCGAGTATGTTTAAAGATGTTGAGGCGGGAACATCTGACCTGCGTAACAAGCAAATACGTAGTTGGACGTCCTGTGACAGCAACCAACGAGTTTCACAAGCAAAATGTTGACAGATTGATTCAGGACGATTGTAGTATCACTCCGAGAGAAAAAGAAAGTACAATCGGCAAAATCGGAAAAGGGAAATGTTTTCCTGCAGCATGAAAATGCCGAATCACACAATTCACGCACCACCACAGCAGCACTTCAGGGACTAAATCTCACCACCGTACTCATCCTCCATACAGTCCAGATTTAGCACCGTCTGACTTCCATCTGTTCCCAATAATGAGAGACAATCTGCGGGGATATCATTATACTTCTGATGAAGACGTAGAGAGAACTGTGAGACTGTGGTTGCGGAAACAGAGTGTCGACTTCTTCCGTGACGGCTTAAGGAAACTTGTTCATAGTTTGCAGAAATGTGTCCAGTTGGGAGGTGATCATGTGGAAAAGTGAATATTCTAAGGATTATTTCTGCGTTTGATTTATTAAAATATTCCCATCCAAACCCAATTAACGAAGGTGGAGGCATTATTTTTCATTGAGCCCTCGTAGGTGGTGGTGACTTCACTCTACTATCGGTATGTTGGCAAAAATACATGTTTAAAGCCGGCGGTAAGAAAAAAACGTCGCCCGAAATTGAACTAAATGCTTTCTCAGAAAATTATTTTGAGCAGTTAGCTCAGTAGCCAGTTAAAAGTGTAAATGACCTTAATGCAACAAGTAATCCTCAGCAAAAAGGGAGCATCATGTCAGATACAGAGGTTAGTAACCACGAGGTTGTTGTAGCGAGACTGAATTCTATGACATCCAAAACCAGTAAAAATAAGCACAAAGTACATCCATTCGAAAAAAAATCAGATAAACATTCGCTTGATGCTTTTATCAGAGCCAGTCTCAACTCCTTCTGATCTCCCTATATAAGCGTAGACCAGATGTGGTGTGATTTCAGAAAAATAGAATCGACGGAAACTGAGAGATATAAATCACATAAAATGATAAGACCTGATACAGATCCCCTATGGTACGCAAAATGTTGCAAACGCAACGATAAGAGTTTGCCAAATTTGAAAGAATGCAAAATCTCCATGATTGGTGAAATTTTACAGAAGCACGAAATTTAGCACGAACTTCAGTGCGAGATGCTTTTAATAGTTTCTACAACGAAAGTGTCTCGAAACTGGCGGTAAATCCAAAGATATTCTGGTCATTTGCAAAGTACACGAGCGACAAGCCGTAAATCAATGCCTTCACTGTGCGATAACAATGGTGATATCACTAATGACAGTTCCATTAAATCAGAGTTACTAAACATGGCTTCCCGGAACACCGTCACCAAAGGAGGTGAAGTAAATACACTCCTGGAAATTGAAATAAGAACACCGTGAATTCATTGTCCCAGGAAGGGGAAACTTTATTGACACATTCCTGGGGTCAGATACATCACATGATCACACTGACAGAACCACAGGTACATAGACACAGGCAACAGAGCATGCACAATGTCGGCACTAGTACAGTGTATATCCACCTTTCGCAGCAATGCAGGCTGCTATTCTCCCATGGAGACGATCGTAGAGATGCTGGATGTAGTCCTGTGGAACGGCTTGCCATGCCATTTCCACCTGGCGCCTCAGTTGGACCAGCGTTCGTGCTGGACGTGCAGACCGCGTGAGACGACGCTTCATCCAGTCCCAAACATGCTCAATGGGGGACAGATCCGGAGATCTTGCTGGCCAGGGTAGTTGACTTACACCTTCTAGAGCACGTTGGGTGGCACGGGATACATGCGGACGTGCATTGTCCTGTTGGAACAGCAAGTTCCCTTGCCGGTCTAGGAATGGTAGAACGATGGGTTCGATGACGGTTTGGATGTACCGTGCACTATTCAGTGTCCCCTCGACGATCACCAGTGGTGTACGGCCAGTGTAGGAGATCGCTCCCCACACCATGATGCCGGGTGTTGGCCCTGTGTGCCTCGGTCGTATGCAGTCCTGATTGTGGCGCTCACCGGCACGGCGCCAAACACGCATACGACCATCATTGGCACCAAGGCAGAAGCGACTCTCATCGCTGAAGACGACACGTCTCCATTCGTCCCTCCATTCACGCCTGTCGCGACACCACTGGAGGCGGGCTGCACGATGTTGGGGCGTGAGCGGAAGACGGCCTAACGGTGTGCGGGACCGTAGCCCAGCTTCATGGAGACGGTTGCGAATGGTCCTCGCCGATACCCCAGGAGCAACAGTGTGCCTAATTTGCTGGGAAGTGGCGGTGCGGTCCCCTACGGCACTGCGTAGGATCCTACGGTCTTGGCGTTCATCCGTGCGTCGCTGCGGTCCGGTTCCAGGTCGACGGGCACGTGCACCTTCCGCCGACCACTGGCGACAACATCGATGTACTGTGGAGACTGTGTTGAGCAATTCGGCGTTACGTCCACCCGGCCTCCCGCATGCCCACTATACGCCCTCGCTCAAAGTCCGTCAACTGCACATACGGTTCACGTCCACGCTGTCGCGGCATGCTACCAGTGTTAAAGACTGCGATGGAGCTCCGTATGCCACGGCAAACTGGCTGACACTGACAGCGGCGGTGCACAAATGCTGCGCAGCTAGCGCCATTCGACGGGCAACACCGCGGTTCCTGGTGTGTCCGCTGTGCCGTGCGTGTGATCATTGCTTGTACAGCCCTCTCGCAGTGTCCAGAGCAAGTATGGTGGGTCTGACACACCGGTGTCAATGTGTTCTTTTTTCCATTTCCAGGAGTGTATTTCAAATTCAAGTCTAGAACAATTGCCAACATGAGTAACTTAGAAGTAGATATCCTCGGGGGAGCGAAGCAGCTTATATACTATGTGATCGTAAGTATACCGACACCTGGCTGAAAATGACTTACAAGTTCGTGGCGCCCACCATCGGTAGTGGTGGAATTCAATACGGTTTGGCCCACCATTAGCCTTGACGACAGCTTCCACTCTCGCAGGCATATGTTCAATCAGGTACTGGAAGGTTTCTTTGGAAACTGCAGCCCATTCTTCACGGAATGCTACACTGAGCAGAGGTATCGATGTCGGTCGGTGAGGTCTGGCACGAAGTCGGCGTTCCAAAACATCCCAAAGGTGTTCTGTAGAATTCAGGTCAGGACTCTGTGCCGGCCAGTCCATTACCCTTACAAGGATGTTATTGTCGTGTAACCACTCCGTCACAGGCCGTGCATTGTGCTCGATCGTGTTGAAAGATGCAGTCACCATCCCCGAACTGCTCTTCAGCAGCGGGAAGCAAGAAGGTGCTTCAAACATCAATGTAGGCCTGTGCTCTGATAGTGCCACGCCAAACAACAAGTGGTGCAAGCTCCCTCCATGAAAAACACGACCACACCATAACACTATCGCCTCCGAATTTTACTGTTGGCACTACACACGTTGGCAGATGCCGCTCACCGGGCGTTCGCCATCCTCACACCCTGCCATCGGATCGGCACATTGTTTACCGTGATTCGCCACTCCACACAACCTTTTTCCACTCTTCAATCGTCCAATGTTTACGCTCCTTACACCAAGCGAGGCATCGCTTGGCATTTACCGGCTTGTTGTGTGGCTTATGAGCAGCTCCTCGACCATGAAATCCATGTTTTCTCACCTCCTGCGTAACTGTCATAGTACTTGCAGTGGATTCTTAACCAGTTTGGAATTACTGTGTGATGGTGTGGATAGATGTCTGTCTATTACACATTACGACCCTCTTCAACTGTCTGCTGCTTCTGTCAGTCAACAGACGAGGTCAGCCTGTAACCTTTTGTGCTGTACGTGCCCCTTCACGTTGCCAATTCACTGTCACATCGGAAACAGTGGACCTATGAATGTTCAGGAGTGTGGAAATCTCGCGTACAGACGTATGACACAAGTGACGCCCAATCACCTGATCCTTTCGAAGTCCATGAGTTCCGCGGAGCGCCTCACGATGCCTAATGACTAAAAAAATTCAAATGGCTCTAAGAACTATGGGAGTTAACATCTGAGGTCATCAGTCCCCTAGACTTAGAACTACTTAAACCTAAGTAACCTAAGGACATCACACACATTCATGCCCGAGAGAGGCTTCGAACCTGCGACCGTAGCAGTAGCGCGGTTCCGGGCTGACGCGCCTAAAACCGCTTGGCCACAGCGGCCGGCCTAATGACTACTGAGGTCGCTGATTTGTAGTACCTGGTAGCATGTGACAGCACAATGTACCTAATATGAAAAACGTATGTTTTCGGGGGTGTCCGCTTAGTTTTGAACACATAGTTTATTATTTAATACAGTCAAGGTCTCCGATCCAGATTGTATACCAGTCAGGTTCCCTTATAGTATGTTGAAGCAATAGCTCCACACTTAGCACTTACGCACAACTGTTCGTTCGTCGAAAGACCCATATCTTGTGAGGAACAACTTGTACGTGAAGACCAATTTTATAATATAATTCATGAAAAATGACCTGAAACTATTTTCGTATGTATAAGAGATTGTATTTTTGACACCACTGAACCAAAGATGTTGCCTGAGTGGCAGAATCGATTGTAAGTAGGGCAGCACACAGCGCAGTAGCAGTTGTCGTTATAGGTAGGACGTAAGGCTTGAAGTTAGTGGCTAGCTGTGAGAATTTAGTTGTTGGTCTATGGACGCAGCATAATTTAGTTTTTATAAAATGAAGCAACGAATGATATTGTGACTCAAAGGTAAAGCAACTGCAACAAATTTCTTACATAATGAAATTTTGTATATTTAGTTTTAAGTATTCAGCAACGCAATGTGGGTTTCCCTAATTTTTACATTACTCACCCTTGAATGTAGAAACCGAGTACATTTCAATCAGATTTAACGTATAGGTTGATTAGATATCTCCGATTTGCAATAGTCTGTGTGTTTTCTAATTCTGATGCAGACAAGCTAAATTTTGGGGTCTATTATGTCGAACGATGTCAGATCTTTTGTCATGTAACAATCCAAGTGTTTTTAATTACGACAGTAAGTGAGAAATGGAGAACAGTTGAGAAGTTCACTGATTTTGAAGTTAATGTAAAATGTTTCATATCAGGTTTTGTGAAGGAGAAACTTTTATTTTGAATAGTTTTCTAACTGATGCATTTAGTCTTAGGTTATCACCTTATCAGTACCTCACCCTCTTCCATGTCGTGTTTATTTGAACCCAACGAATAATTTTTTAAAGAAATCATTTTTCAATCGGTGTCAGAAGAATTTGAATGTTCTAGAATCAGAAAAGTATTAATGTTTGTAACAGCTTCATTGCGCGCAGCATTGTACAAAGCTGAGCCTATATCCAGTATCTTCACTGAACATTTGCAAGGCCATTCATTTATCAACCAATCTACTGATATTATTTGTATGAAGCTATCTGATACCGACATTCCATTTTGCTGTGCCAAAATTGAGTATTTTCTATGTCTACCGTGGAGAAAACAGAATACCAAGATTACATCCGTTGCGGCTCTAGAGCTAAGAAAAATTTATTTGTTTGTTTATTTTCACAGGGAATTTCGTCAAATTTTTTTTTGTGTAGGGCCATAGAACTCAGCGCTCACGAGACTGGGAAAATTTAAGAGGGATTGATTGCATTTTGGGCGTAGCATACTGGTTTTCCAGATTAAGTTGTTTAATTTTTTTTGTTTTGATTACAGTAAAACTGATTAAGCACACCATCTGCTCAACAACACATCACACAGTAAATTTTCGTCAGTCTAACATTACGCATTTCATATTAACTGGCAAATAAAAAACACAAAAACTTTTTAAAAGAACTTTACAACCTAAAGTCAGGATGTTGTCCAAGTAACACCAATGTCCGGGAAAAGAGTAAAAGTAATCCTCTGAATTACAAATCCATATCATTAACGTCGATATGAAGTAGGATTTTAGAACATATACTGTCATAACGTTATGAATTATCTAAAAGAAAAGAAAAGACAATTTACTGAAAAAAAACTCTGTTAAAGGAAATATCGTTCTTGTGAGGCACAACTTGCTCTTTATTCTCACTAAGTAATGAGTACTATCGACTAGGAATGTCAAATTTATTCCATGTTTTTAGAGTTCCAGAAAGTTTCTGACACCGTTCCTCACAAGCGACTTCTAAATCAAATTGCGTGCGTGTAGAGTACGCCTCAGTTGTGCGACAGGATTCGTGAGTTCCTATCAGAAAAGTCACAGTTCTTAGTAACTGACGGAATGTCATCGAGTGAAACACAAGTGGTATGTAGCGCTCCCCAAGGAGATGTTACAGGCCCTCTGGGGTTTCTGATCTACATAAACACTTAGGCGACAATTTGAGCAGTCGTCTTAGATTGTTTGCAGATGGTGCTGCCATTGACCTTCTTGTTAAGTCATCAGATGATCAAACCCAATTGCAAAATGATTTAGACAAGACATCCATATAGTGCGAAAAATGGCAACTGACTCAAAGTAATGATAAGTGTGCACTGAAAGAGGTACGCTAAATTTTGTTTACGCGTTAAATCACACAGATCTAATGGCTGTAAATTCATCTAGGTACTTAGGAATTACAGAGTACGAGTAAGTTACATTGGAAAGATCGTTTAAATAATGTTGTGGTGAAAGCAAACTAAAGACTGCGATTTATTGGCAGAACACTTAGAAAGTGCAACAAGTCTGTTAAAGAAACTGCTTACATCGTGCTTGTCCCTCCTCTTCTGAAGTATTGCAGTGTGACAGAAGGACAGCTCGCTTTATGTTATGGCGAAATAGAGGAGACAGTTCTACTGACATGATACATGAACTGGGGTGGCAGTCATTGACACAAAGGCGTTTTTCGTTGCAGTAAGATCTCGTGAAATTTCAATCACTAAGTTTCTCCTCCGATTGTGAAAATACGCTATTGGCACCCACCTACATAGGGAGAAATGATAGTCATGATAAAATACGAGAAATCAGAGCTCACACAGAAAGATTTAATTGCTCGTTTTCCAGCATGCCCTTCGAGAGTGGAACGGTAGAGAAATAGCTTGAAAGTAGTTCGATGAACAATCTGCCGGGCGGCCGGCCGAGGTGGCCGAGCGGTTCTAAGCGCATTAGTCCGAACCGCGCGACTGCTACGGTAACAGGTTAGAATCTTGCCTCGGGCATGGATGCGTGTGATGTCTACGTTCTACGTTCTAGGGGACTGATGACCTCAGATATTAAGTCCCATAGCGCTCAGAGCCATTTGAACCATTTGAACTTTGCCAGGCACGTATTTGTGAATCGTAGAGTATTCATGTAGATGTAGTAGTAGATGTGGATTAATATTAATATTAATTAATTATAGATTAATATCAAGACATGGTATGATGAAGGCATAAAGTCGTAAGACTAATTTATATATACTTACAAGTGCTAGATAAATACTGTAGTGCGGGATTATATTAGCAGTCAGTCTGTTAAACGTACACACATTTCGACCAATTTTAATCTATTTGTTTATGGTAGCCTCAGTCATTACCTGAGGATTATGCAGATCTCCAAACCATTGTCGTTATTTTACAATAGCCACTATAAGAAGATCTAGTTTTTTCGGGACTTTTCAGACTATCATTCTAGGAAATCGTTCGCAATGCCGCTACAGGACAATTTACAAAAACAGCGACGCACCAGTACGGTAAAGCGTAGTGCAAAACCAAAAAATGGCGTTGGCTACACCTTTTCCTTTAACGAAAAAACAGCGACATCTGAGATTTGGCACTTTTCGCAAACAAGAGAAATACCCTGGCATTTACCTCTTAAAAGTTTTAAGCCGAGTGCAATTATGATATCAAAGCAAATTTTGAAGATGTCTGTGAAGCACGAGTACAAAATAAGTGACACTTTTGAGCAGGTTCTAACTGTACAAGCGGCGTATCAACTATTCTATGTTGCCATTCAAAGTATTCATATTTTTTTACAAAATAATACGCAACATCCTTTAGTTCATTAGATTCTCCGCCAGAGTCGCTACATCTGTGACGATTCGGTACTAGTTCGTAGATTAGCCGCAAGAGGCTCTACCTCAGCCTTGCTTATTGTTGACAGTGTACTGTAGTTTATCCACATCAATAATTTCCCTCGAAACTCACGAAAATATTACAGCGAATAAAGCTATACACATTAAATTTGAAATATACACAAAGAGGTGACATTATAGCAAACAATACCACTGTACCACTAAGCGCAGCTGAAGAATAGTGTCGCGAATTTCCCTTGAAACGAAACATACCAGCACTAGCGAATCAGGCAATGTTTCACAAATGCTAACTATTTATGGGAATAAGGTACACGTTTTAATTAGCAGTATTCCTGGGGATTGTGTCAGAACGCAAATTTCGGCTTCTCGTTGCGACTTCGCCCACTTTGCAATAAATCATATAAAATATGAATGAAGAAGACTCCTTCGTTTTCGTTTATAGTTTTTATTGTTTATGTTTCTCTTCAATTTTTGTATACAATACAATTATGAAATCGCGGATTATATAACATTGTGCGTTTTTGTATACTGTATGGTAAGGGTATGAAGTGGTTTTATGAAATACCAATTCGTGGTAGGGCAAAATTCAATTGCCCATGCGCAGAACACTACGGCTGCAAATTAATTGCATCGTAATTAAATGTCCTACATTGAGTCTTCTTTATTATTACCGAAAAGGAAATTTCGATTCCCTTAAAATGAATAAATCGGCTGAGATCATTGATGTATGTGGCATGAGAAAGAGCTTTCAAGGTGCTGGATCTGCGAGGATGGTATCTTCAGTAGCATTATTTCTCATATTTTTACTCTACATATACAACTTTCCTGCTATACAGATTTTTCGTTAAAGTCCACAGCAGGGAAGAAAACAAAGTAGTAAATTATGGTGTAAACCATTTCCGTTTAAAATTATGTATATGGAGACACAATATATATGAATGAAACAATTTGTATAATGATTTAAATGCTCTGCTGCCATAGTTGGAGCCAACGACGAGAAAGAAAACAAAACCACATATTTTCATAGCACAGTAGGCCCTACAACACATCATTCCTTTCTCGCAGCCAGTATTAACAGAAAACGTGTACACCTTTTGTTTAAAAAATAGATAGCCTATATGCGTCTGAATGTGTATTAGAATATTATGTAAAAATGTGAAGAAAACCAGTCAAGAACTTTTCGAGATTTTTGTTAACAACCCTTCCTCTTTATGATAGTGTAGATGCAAATTGCAGATATTACAGTTTTTGTCGCTGTAGATACTCTGAACTGTGTGTGATTAAACTCTATGACCATGTTCAGTTCTGTAATATGTACTTTAACGAACTTGTTATTGTACCCATTGTGACAAGGAGATTTATTCTATCTTGTGCAGTAAGTAATGTATAATAAATATATGGCTCGCAGCTATATGATATCAGTTGTAGAGAATCTTCCTGTTAATATTTTGGAGTGACACTGTTCAACATAAATATTTTGCACAAAGATCAAAATGAACTAAACTTAAGGAGCTAAGTATATACGAACGTTTTAACGTGGGCAAAAGGTCGAAATCTTGCAAATAATGTGTCATGCATAGTGTACTGTCTTCGTAAGTCGATTTATAAATGTCGGGCATAACGTGGAGTCAGTATGCTTGTTCCTGTGGTTTACTTTCAGAGTAGTCGTTTCCCTGTGTTAGTCATTGCTCTAGTCATTGAAACAGCCTTCAGGTGATTGGTCTACGAGTTTACATTCTTCAGTAAAATCGTTTGCTGACAGTTAGCAAATCGTCTTCTGCATAGAAGATAGGCGTAAATGTAGCGTGACTTTCGCCTGAGAAGCTATTTAGAATCAGACGGTAGCAGGACACATTTTTCTATTATTCATCATCGAAAATGATCCTTTCCGGGTCCGCAGCTCGTGGTCGTGCGGTAACGTTCTCGCTTCCCGCGCCCGGGTTCCCGGGTACGATTCCTGGCGGGGTCGGGGATATTCTCTGCCTCGTGATGACTGGGTGTTGTGTGATGTCCTTAGGTTAGTTAGGTTTAAGTAGTTCTAAGTTCTAGGGGACTGATGACCATAGATGTTAAGTCCCATAGTGCCCAGAGCCATTTTTGATCCTTTCCGGAATATAGTGGAAAACGTTTAATACTAAACTGAGGGGAACGAAATTCGTCTCAAAAGAATTTTGTGTTAAACAATGGAAGCGGGAAAAACTATAGCTTCAGTGTCATCAAATGTTATGGCACTACAATTATTCCGTTTCCTTCAACATGTAAATCAAGTGGCTGCATACGTCACAATGATAGTTGTGTTATTGGTTTTTGGAAAAATATGTTATTTTTTACATAATGTTCTTCAGCATTATACGTTTGACAAATAATTCGATAACGTTCCCCATTTTGTTCATTTCATCATTCGTATGTTCATCTGAATAGCTGCACATACTTTTCATGATGTTCTGTATTTCTGTAATAGCGTAGACAGGAAGTGCATTGTCGAATTTATTGTCAAATTTGTCGTCGTCGTCTAATCAAAGACATTTTTTTTAGTGATCTGTAAAATCTCCTCTCTCTTAATCGTTGCCATACACACGTCATCGTCGACTGCAACAAATTCAGCTAGTAACAGTATACGACGATCTAATGATGCAAAAACTTACCCAACTTCTCTGCCATTGCACACTGAGAATAAATTTAGAATACGACTATTTGAAAACAAAAGAAACATGAAAAATGCGGAAACGGAAAGGGCTATTGATGTACGGTTTTCACAGAATGGATCGGCAGTCAAAGGCTTGTAATGTTACCAATCAACAGATTGTAATAGTACTTAGAAAGTGTGTTTTTGTGGAAACATACACTTTTTAAATGGAACAATGCCTATTGACATTAACAGTTTAGAAGTACGGGTAATTAAAATGTCGTGTCAATTTTAGTGTCCGATTCGACGCACCGGCTTTGACCAATGACGTCATATCCAAGGCAAAGACCAAAGATGCTACAGAGAGCCGCTCTTTGAAATCATCTGATCATTTTGTAACCAAGGAATATAGCATACGACAAAATTACAATCACAGTTCACATGATTAATTACTTAGCCACGAATTATATCGTAAAAAACTGAAGGTAAGGAAAATAAATAACAACAAAAAATGAGAAGTGCAGATGTCTGAAATAAGTTATTGTAATGTATGCAAGCAAGGAAAGCACAGAGAACCTTTACATCCATTACAATGCAGCACATGGCGAGTTCGTAATGTTGTGAAACGCTTTAATTTTTAGTTATAATTATTGAACCTAAGGGGAAAGTGGTAGTTTTGGGAGGGGAGAAACTAAAATGTTACAAAACAAAAGGAAAATGAAATGAAAATTAACAAATATGAAACATGAAAAGAGCAGTAGCATGAATTATGGAGAAACCGACACAGAAATCCTAAATGAAAAGCCAGTACACAAGTAAAGAAATTTCACAAAAGTACGTAAGAAATATTGGAATTGGTATCTAGTACTAAAGTATATGAGTCATTTCCAGTTACCGATTCCAATTCTTGTTATTTTTTGTGAATTTTCGTTATTTGTATACTCAGTTTTCTGAGTTCTGTATCGGTTTTTCCCCATTTCATGCTACTGTTTCAAATACGTTATTATTTATTTACTATCAAAAACAGTCTTGATCACAATTTATTTATTACGGTGACCGGTTTCGACCACTATTGTGGTCATCTTCAGACCTAGAAGTCGTATACAAAGCTTTAATTAGAGGACCACATACATTAATGTATTAGAGGGCTACATACATTAATGTATGTAGCCCTCTAATTAAAGCTTTGTATAGACTTGTAGGTCTGAAGATGACCACAGTAGTGGTCGAAACAGGTCACCGTAATAAATAAATTCTGAGTAAGACTGTTTTTGATAGTAAATATTTGTAACACATTGATCACTGTCACTCCCATAATGTATTCAAAAGTAATTACGTTATTATTTATTTCATTTTTCCGTTGTGTTACATTTTAGTTTCTCTCCGCCAAAAAACTCCACTTTCTCGTGGTGTCCTATTTGATTCAGTAATTATTATCATAAATTAATACTATTTTATAATATTACGACTGCACCATACGCTATGCTGTAATTGAGTTTAAAAGTTCTCTGTGGTTGTTTACTCGGATAAATTACTAAGATAATTTATTCCACACACTTATGCATTTCTCTTGTGTTCTGTTCGTATTTATTTCCGTTATGTCCAATTCATTTCGATATAATTCGTGGCTCAGTAAACAATCGCGTGAATTGTGATTGTTATTTTATCACATGCTATTATGCAGACAATATATTGTGGCAAACGGTCGTGACGTAAACAAACTAGAACTTTAGACCGTCTGTGGTCAGAGGAGCGATGAAAGGGGACAAGCCCTGCCTCCCTCTCGGAGGGCTGCCATCCTACGTCCTCGTTCTGTGCTTCCACGATAGCAGAACTGACATAACGGTCGTAAGAGTCGCTGGTCCCTTTTGCTGTGGCGAGAGTCGCATTTGAATCCCTTTATGCACCAAGATTAGACTCTTACTCATTTCAGAATAAGAAAAACAAGCTATCCACAAGACAAACCAAACTGGAGTACACCAAACATTTGGCAATTGTTTGTCGCGGTTGGCAGTAGTGGTTCAGGCTCGACCTCGACCAGTATCGTACACAACCATAGTTCAAAATACTCCCCATCTAAAACTACCACGATATAGTGTCTGCATAATACATTCATTTGTTTACAAATGTTGTCCGCTGCTTTTAAAGGTTGCCTCTACGTAGCATTTGTATTGTGAAAAGTTTCCACGCCGATACTTGTTTGTGTCATTCAACATTCGTAGTTGCTAGGTACGATATTGTTACGTTTACTTCGTGTTTGCGTGTTCCTTGGGTGCACTGCGACTTGCTAGTCACTTTGAAATGTCAAACAGTAGGTCACGAGTGAATGATAGTATTTACCAATACAGAATAAGTCGAAATGTCCATGGTTTATGGAGAGTGTAGGAAGAATGCAGTTCTTTCTTATACTGTGTATGTGGCAAGATAAATCAATAGACATCAACCATCTCGGCAGTTATTTACCATTCTCTCCTACCAGTTACGTGAAAGTGGTAGTGTGACACTTAAACGACGCAACGGGAAAGAAGTTAATATTTTTGCTGCTGTTGTAGTTGATCCGTATGTTAGATCTCGCGCAATCGCACGAGGAAGTGGCATGAGTCAGGTAAGTGTCCTACACATTCCCCATTGGCATAGGCTGCACCCTTGTCACATCTATCTCCATCAAGAGCTGCATGGAAACTATTACGAGAACTGTGTTAAATTCTGTACATGGACATTAAAAGAGGATACCAAAGATGTATCATGTGTCTTGTTTAGTGACGAAGCCACATTTACCAGTGATACCTAGGTAGTCAGCCGTAACACACACTCTACTGACAATCAATGGTTCAAATGGCTCTGAGCACTATGGGACTTAACATCTATGGTCATCAGTCCCCTAGAACTTAGAACTACTTAAACCTAACTAACCTAAGGACATGACACAACACCCAGTCATCACGAGGCAGAGAAAATCCCTGCCACCGCCGGGAATCGAACCCGAGAATCAGGGAGCGGGAAGCGAGAACGCTACCGCACGACCATACTGACAATCAATGTTGGGTTCGTATAGTGGAACGTCAGAATCCATGTAGTGTATGCGTGTGGTGAGGGATATTGAACCATCAGCTCATAGGCCCATTGAACTGACACAAGTATTGCAGCCACCTAACAGACCATCTTCTACAGATGCTAGAAAACGTTTCTCTTCAGACTAGGAGAGAGGTTCACTACTACTGGTATAGACCACTGTCTTACACACTGCAGATAGAGGAGTGCCTTCATCCACAACAACACGGACATTCCAAGCTCAGAACTGCTAAACCAATTCTTAAGCCATGCGTTTGTTGCTCGTTTCTGTCAGCAATGTTATTAAAATGGCATTGATCGCTTTCCTTATTTCTTATAATAACGCAACAGTTCGAACCAATGTCAATTTCACGAATAAAAATTACTCTCGAAACTTCCTGCCAGATTAAAACTGTGTGCCCGACCGAGACTCGAACTCGGGACCTTTGCCTTTCGCGGGCAAGTGCTCTACCATCTGAGCTACCGAAGCACGACTCACGCCCGCTACTCACAGCTTTACTTCTGCCAGTATCTCGTCTCCTACCTTCCAAACTTTACAGAAGCTCTCCTGCGAACCTTGCAGAACTAGCCCTCCTGAAAGAAAGGATACTGTGGAGACATGGCTTAGCCACAGCCTGGGGGAAGTTTCCAGAATGAGATTTTCACACTCCGCTGCAGAGTGAAAATCTCATTCTGAAAATTACTCTTATTAAAAAAAAAGGTTTATTTAAAGACGAAAATTTTACACTGGTACTAAGGCTAATTTATGTTTCGGTTTTTTACCCATTTATTAGTATACCGAAAATATCGATAATTCGTAACTAAAATACCGGAATCACTTTTAACCGGTCGGTTTTTCCCATCCTACATTGCGTGTGCTGCCGAGTCGAGCGATGGGGAGGGGGGGTCGTTTCTCATTGCGAGATATGCTTACCCGAAAAGACTTACACGTGATTGTTTTGCGGCTGTCGTTCTTTCCGTACAATAGCTTATTTTCTCACCATCGCTCATCACTCATCACAGCAGAACTACTGATCGCGAGCGCAGTAACACGCTAAGAGCTAGTTGTTTGTAACCGTATGTAACTCATTTCTCTGAGAGATAGCAAGGAAAGGACTGTTTGTAAGTGTATGTAACTCATTTCTCTGAGAGATAACAAGGAAAGGACTGTTTGTTTCAAAAACGTAATGTAGATACCGAAACAGCTGAGAAAGTGACTTGTTATTAGCACCTAGGGCTTTCTAGAAAACAATTAATGCTTCCTGATAAACACGATCTCCACAGATAATCAAGGTTTTCGCTCCGCTAAGGGTTTTGTATCACTGGCCCGCGTCAACAAGCCGCCATTCGTCGCTTCGTTGCGAGATACCGAGGAAGGGGAGCAAACGCGGCTGTCCTGACTGAACAATACGCTATGAGGATGTCTCATCTCTCTCTGATCGCAGTTCTGCTGGCTGTTACCAGTCCAGTGCTGTGTCTCGAGTGGTGGAAAACTGCAATAATCTATCAGATATACCCCAAGTCTTTCAAGGATTCTGATGGCGATGGCGTCGGCGACCTTTGTGGTAAGTACCTGCATATTTTCTGAACGAATTAACTTTTGGCTTGGCTCAATGACCTACAGACGTGACCATTGTCGGTTGAAACGTTCTTTTCATGTTTCCAACAACTAATAATGGTGAAACTTGTCTCCTGTGTGTGACAATGAAAAAAAAAAAAAAGACTCCGCGATCAGACTCAGAGAATCACGCGATGCCGACTGGCTATCGTATTATTGTCTACTATATGGAGTCGTCGTCGTGCAGTATGGAGAGGCATGGGGTCGGCAAACCGCTTTCCTGATCGTTGTCAGCTTTCCAGACCTTGGAGCCACTGCTCCCATTCAAAATGTTCCTTAACTGCCCTCATGTGGTTAAATGCACCTCGTTGCAGTTCTCCCATCAAGAAAAGATCTTTCGTAGTATTGGGAAATTAAGCCGGGACCTCTATAGAACAGTCACAGAGCTGACCGGTCATCTACAAATTTGTGTCCTACAATACGCAAATAAATTTCGTCATTGGATCAGTTTCGGTCAGTATTTACAGCAACCGGTTTTCGTTTCATCCAAGAAAAATATCTTCAGTGGCCTGGAAACAGCACTTTCGCTATTTTCTTGTTTAGTACCTACGAGGGCGTATTGGAAAGTAATACCACCGAGTTTTTTGTATGAAAGCTCTTAAATCATTTAAATGAAACACACGTCATTAACATTATACATCTACATTCTTCGTGTTTACGTATTTGCAGCCCTCTGCAAGCAGAGGGCTCTGAAGTGTAGCGTGAATATGGCGGTGTATAACGTAACTATGTCGCTGCGTGAGAAATAGCACGCTGTAATCGAGCTCGGAATTCGAAGATTTCGTCCCCACACGGAGCACCCTGTCCACCACCATACAATGCTAGACCACACAAGAGTACTGAGACATCTGAAACAATCCGTCGCCTTGGATTTACCATCATCGATCATCCTCCATACAGTTTCAACATGGCCCCATCCGATTTTCATCTGTTTCCAAAACTTACAGAACACTTTCGAGGACTTCACTTCGGTAGTGATGAAGCGGTACTAACACAGGTAACGTTATAGCTCTGTCAACGAAGTCGAACATTCTACAGTGCCCGTTGTCAACAACCTGTTCTCTAGTTGGGAGATCTTAAAGCTTAAAAAGCTTTAAGAGTTTTCACACAAAAAAGTCGGAGGCATTAGTTTTCAGCACTCTCTCGCAAAATAGTGCGTTTTCTTTGCCACTGAAACCTGCATTCTTTATTTCGAGGAGTCTGTAATATATCGCAATTGGACATCTGACACGCTTTGATCTACTGTCTGCTTAAAAGTGGTTTCCTAGTCAAGTGCATGTCTGACACTGACTTTATTGTTCACTACTCATTTTCAGCAGTATACATTTACGGAGATAATTTAGGTTAGTTTGTACGAACCAGTTATTAGACTCAACTAGCTTTCGTGAGTTCGTGTTTTTGTCAGTTGTTTTGTCGCTAGTTTAACATATCTATTAACTGCGATGTTGCCACTCGACCATGATCTTATGTACAGGGTTCACTGTTGAACGCTACTGACTTCTTTTAAAAGTAGTGGCAGCTCGGTTATATTTCATATTAGATGTTACTGACACACTGCATTACATGCCCTCAGTATAATCGTCACGCATTTCTGTCATCTTCTCCCCACAGAGATGGAAGGCGTCGAACACCATCAGCGCACCTGTCACGGTCGATGTCTTAAAAGCACCGCCCTATGGTACAGATGATGTCTTCTCTTGAGTTGTAGCACGTGCCATGAAGAGGTTCCTTCATTTTAGAAAACAGGTCGAAATCGTATGTATTCCTATGTGGTGAATACGGTGTATGTTCCAGTATCGCCCACGTAGGCAGGAGCTCCTGTACTGGGTTCACCGTGTGGCTTCGTGCATTCCCATGAAGGGTGGCGGGATGCGGTGTCTGAAGGGAAGACTGTTGTGTGCTCCACCCAAGTGCCAGTTCAATACTAATCCATGCACACTGTTCGTGTTTTCTAAACATATGGTTAGCAGCGCGAACTGGTCTTTCGCACTTCAAGAAAATGCACAGAGCTGCTGACCTGAACACAGTCGTCGCCGCTCACTGCACTACCTCAACTGACCTGCTGCTGCAGGAATGCATCACCCCGGTTCCCAGAACTCCTGAAGATGAACGTTGCCTGTGGCTATTGTCTCACAGACACAGTCCCTTTGACTGTTCAGAGATGTCAGTAACCCCGCCCAAAGATGTAAACAACATGCATGAGCTGCGCCTATTAGACGGAGGTGGTCCGACAGCCGATCAGTTGCAGTCATTCCGCCAGGAAGGAGGTACGCGGCTCGTGCTGTCTGTAGTTCAACCACGCCTAAACGGTCAATACCGCGGTTCGATCGCGTCCGCATTGCTACTTTGTGCCACGAAGGACTCTCAACAAGGGTAGAGTCCAGGTGTCTCGAAATGACATGGAGGAGATACAGAGAGGCGGAACTGTCGATGACAGGCCACGCTCCGGCCGCCCAAGGGCTACTACTGCAGTGGATTCCGCTACCTACGGATCATGGCTCGGAGGAGCTCTGACAGCAACGCCTCCATGTTGCATAATGCTCTTCTTGCAGCCACAGGACGTCGTGTTACGACACAAACTGTGCGCAATAGGCTGCATGATGCGCAGCTTCACTCCCGATAGGGTCCGATGCCCTCAGCAGTTTGGTCCCTTAAGACCTTACCACAAATTTCCAAAATTTCACTCCCGAAGTCCATGGCGACTTCCATCTTTCCAAACACGACACCATGCAGCGCGGTACAGATGGGCCCAACAACATGCCGAATGGACCGCTCAGGATTGGCATCATGTTCTCTTTACCGATGAGTGACACATATTCCTTCAACCAGACAATCATCGGAGACATGTTTGGAGGCAACCCGATCAGGCTGAACGCTTTAGACACACTGTCCAGTGAGTGCGGTAAGATGGAGGTTCCCTGCTGTTTTGGGGTGTCATTATGTGCGGCCAACGTACGTCACTGATCGGCAGCATATTGACGAGGCATTCGTCTTCATGGAGGACAGTTCGCGCCCCCATCGTGCACGTCTTGTGAATGACTTCCTTCAGGATTACGAAATCGCTCGAGTAGAGTGGCCAGAATGCTCTCCAGACATGAACCCTGTCGAACATGCCTCGGATAGATTGAAAAGGGCTATTTATGGACGACGTGACCCACCAACCGCTCTGAAGGATCTACGCCGAATAGCCGTTGAGGAGTGGGACAATTTTGGACCAACAGTGCCTTGATGAACTTGTGGATAGTATGACACGACGAATGCAGGCATGCATGAATGCAAGAGGACGTGCTACTGGGTATTAGAGGTACAGCAATCTTGACCACCACCTCTGAAGGTCTCGCTGTATGGTGGTACAACATGCAGTGTGTGGTTTTCATGAGCTATAAAAAGGGAAAAAGGGAAGAAATGATATTTATGTTGACCTCTATTCCAGTTTTCTGTACAGGTTCCGGAACTT
Source organism: Schistocerca serialis cubense (assembly GCF_023864345.2). NCBI lineage: Eukaryota > Metazoa > Arthropoda > Insecta > Orthoptera > Acrididae > Schistocerca > Schistocerca serialis. The sequence goes on from NC_064638.1 coordinate 279,412,220, forward strand.
TTTTTGATGTGTGTGTGTGTATCTAAAAACGTCAATGACTGTTATATAAATAAGCCCCGTCCCCTACTCACACAAACGCAGATATGTACACAAGGCACAAGGGATGCGCGCGCGCATGCACTCACACACACATACACACACACACACACACACACACACACACAATGTAACACTTAAAAAATTGCTGCAAAGCACGCTTACCCGACGAAAACACTAATTATGGCCAACCACGCCACACGATGCAAAATACAGCGGTTAAGCCTCATTATTCACGAACTCAGAGATATTTCAGTGGAACAGCGACCTGACACATTCCTTTCCGGATAACGAAGAACATATAGAATGCTGACAACATGTATCTTCATTACGTTCTGATATTTTAACTTTCAGTATTTGAACTAAAAAAAATATCTCCGTATGAAACTACGTTACCTCATCAAAAACGGAGACATTTACAATAGGTGTCTGTATTGTTTGCAGGTATAATCGAGAAACTGGACTACCTGAGAGATCTTGGAGTGTCAGCGATATGGATGTCTCCTATCTTCAGGTCGCCGATGGCTGACAATGGTTACGACATCTCAGATTTCAGGGACATCGATCCTACTTTTGGAACCATGGCTGACTTCGATGAACTTCTGGCAACAGCACACAACAAAAGTACGTTTCGTTCTTATGATAGCGAGAGCATTTTATTCTGATGTTGACTTACCACCAGAAAGAAACAGTAGCATGAAAATCTTCTAACAGTACTACCGCTTTTTCCGTGCCCTATGTTTCTACGCCAATATGTTTGAGCCTAGGTTTTTTCTTCTTTGTTGTCTAAAGAAGTTCTTCACGTTGACATTTAGGGTCGGTGTGAAGGGCTGTTATGATGACAACATCCATGTTTCCGTCCAGGTATTTTCGTAGGATCTTTCTCCTAGCTTCTACTTATACTTTGCGAGCCTAATCTAATGATATCCACCGTGCGGGATTAGCCGAGCGGTTTGGGCGCTGCAGTCATGGACCGTGCGGCTGGTCCCGGCGGAGGTTCGAGTCCTCCCTTGGGCATGGGTGTGTGTGTTTGTCCTTAGGATAATTTAGGTTAAGTAGTGTGTAAGCTTAACTCCCATAAAATTTCACACACATTTGATGATTTTGATTAATGATATCCAATAAACAAGTTCCTTGGTCCGTCTAACATCCATGTTCAGCTTTGTCTTCCTTCATTTTTCGTTACAATTATAATTACATTTTTCATTTCATTATGTCCTGTAATGTATTTGTTTGTTCGATATTTTGTGCTAGTAATTCCCAACATGCATTACACCATAACAAGCTGACCAGCCTTGGTTGTGGATGGTTTTCACGTTGCAAAAACGTGTTACACTGTTACTTGAAACTGGTTAGTCACATTGATTTTAAACTTCCTGTTTAAGTCTTATTGGAAGCTCATTTTTGAAAATTGTTTTCTTTCTGAAAAATAAGCTAGGTTTTTTTTTCTTCTTTTTGCTGTCTGTCCAGTCGCAATGTCTTCATGTGTCGCACCTAAAAGTAAGTGACAACTCGATTTATGAATTCAATGTCAAATAGAATAGTTATCTTTTGATGTGCTGATTATACATACATTTAGTTTTATTATAACTACAAGGTGGAAAGGGTATATAGAGTGCCTTTTTATGGGAGATGAACTTGAAAGCAACATTATAGACATGGAAGTGGCCATGGATGAGGATGACATGGGAAATATGATACTGCGAGAAGAATTTGACAAAGCTCTGAAAGCAAGGCACTGCAAGGAGACGATATTCCGTCAGAACTACTGATAGCCTTGGGAGAGCCAGCCATGACAAAACTCTTCCAACCGTTGTGCAGGACGTACGAGACAGGCGAAATACTCTCAAACTTCAAGAAGAATGTTGCTGTTTCAGGCCCAAAGAAAGTAATTGCTGACAGGTATGAAAATAACAGTTTAATAAGTCAGGATTGCGAAATGCCAACACGAATTCTTTACAGAAGAATAAAAACGTTGAAGCCGACCTTGGGGATTATCAATTTGGATTCTGCAGAAATGTAGGAACACGGGAGGCAATACTGACCCTAAGACTTATGTTAGAAGGTAGGTTAAGCAAAGGCCAACCTACATCTACAGCATTTGTAGATTTAGAAAAGACTTTTGACAATGTTGGCTGGAATACTCTCTTTGATTTTCTGGAGGTAATAGGGGTAAAATACATGGAGCGAAGGGCTATTTACAATTTGTACAGAAACCAGGCGGCAGTTGTCAGAGTCGAGGGGCATGAAACGGAGGCAGTGGTTGAAAATCGAGTGAAGCAGGATTGTAGCCTATCCCGATCTTATTCAGTCTGTACATTGAACAAGCATCGAAGGAAACAAAAAAAAAAGTATTGGGGTAGGGAATTAAGTTCAGGGAGAAGAAATAAAACTTTTGAGGTTTGCCGATGACACTACAGTTCTGCCAGAAACAGCAAAGGACTTGGAAGAGTAGTTGGACGGAATGGATTGTTTTTGACAGGAGGATATAAGGTAAACATCAATAAAAGCAAAACAGAGATGATGGAATTAAGCTGAATTAAATCAGATAATGCTAACGGAATCAGATAAGGAAGCAAGTCGTTAAAAGCAGTAGATGAGTTTTGCTATTTGGGCAGCAAATGGCTGATGTAGAGAGGATATTAATCGTAGACTGGCAATGGCAAGAAAAGCATTTCTGAAGAAGAGAAATCTGTTACCATTGAATATAGATTTAAGAGTTAGGAAGATTTTTTCTGAGGGTATTTGTCCGGAGTGTAACCATGTATGGAAGTGAAACATGGACGGTAAACAGTACGCATAAAAAGAGAATAAACTCTTTCGAAATGTGGCGCAACAGATGATTGGATTGGTCGATCGCGTAATTAATGAAGAATTACAGAACAGAGGAGATAAGAAATTCGCGGCACAACTTGACCAAAAGAAGGTATCGGTTGATGGAACATCAAGGGATCATTAATTTAGCATTGGAGGGAGGTGTGTGGAATAAAAATATTAGGGGAAGAGCGAGACAGGAATACAGTAAGCAGATTCAGAAAGATGTAGCTTGCATGGGATGGACTAGCATCGAGAGCTGCAGCAAACGAGTCTTCGGACTGAAGATCACAACACCAAAAACAGCATAATTAATTTTCAGATTTACTTTCAAAGTTTCTGTATTAAGTCTTCCATTCATTGCGGTAGTTTATGCCCACAGCAAACCAAAGAAAGTTCAGACGTGTGGATACTTCTCCTCCGTTTTCCCCACTTCAAGAGTCAGGGAACCTCCTCTAGGACTTGCTGAGAATGGGTTTGATAACAGAATCACCTATTTCAGATCTGCGTTTCCTGGTATCGTCATGAACTTTAATGAAAGAGGTATCAGAGATACGAGGGCCGTCCAGAAAGTAAAGAACGACTGTGCCCCACGCCCGACGGCGATCTCCTAACCATCGCTATAACAACCACGCAATTAGCTACTTCCCCTGTTTCAGTGCGAGCCTTTTTTTCTTGTTGAGCAATCACTCCTCTTCGTTCTGTAACCTTCCGAAAATCATGCGAAATGCGTGGTGTCATTCGTTTCCTGAATGCACAAAATGTTCGGCCTGTATTGATAATTCACAGGCAAAGTGTTAAACTATACTCATTACTTCGTTTTATATTTCCATTTACGACTTGTAAATTCATCCATCATGTTACAGCTGCTTTTGATGTTTGCGTCCTCCTTTTCTTGTGTAAAATTCCGCGTTTTTTCTGTTCTGTTAGTGATCATTTTTATGAATATCTTGTACTTTGCGAAGCGGTGGTTGACTGAGCTGTTTTTTTTTGTGTTGTCTTTCTTTTTCCGTATAATGTACAATAATTACAGCATTCTTCCAGTTTCGGGGAACTATCTCTTTCATGGACATTCGATAAACAATTTGGAACGAGTAAGTTCATTCCGTAATACGTGTTCTCCGGCTTTAATTATCCCTACTGTAATTGAAATTTGAAAAATAACAATGCCAAACTTAAGCTACCTAAGTATTCAAGCCAGTCGTCTGTTTAGCTCCTATAACCCAAATAACGATAACAATCCTAAAAGAAGGCAGAAACCAGTGTGCATACGTTCCAGACCAGAAAAATTCCGGTTCGTTTTAGACTGTAATAGAAAAGTCGCACCACCTGAATTTAGGCAGCAAAAGGCCTGCTTACAGTTCCATAACATTGTATTGTATGTTAACCGGGGGCCTAGACACGACGGAGAGGCTCCGTCCCCGCCGGTGGACCCCCAGGGAACGTCTCACACCAGACGAGTGCAACCCCTATGTTTGTGTGGTAGAGTAATGGTGGTGTACGCGTACGTGGAGAACTTGTTTGCGCAGTAATCGCCGACATAGTGTAGCTGAGGCGGAGTAAGAGGAACCAGCCCGAATTCGCCGAGGCAGATGGAAAACCGCCTAAAAACCATCCACAGACTAGCTGGCTCACGGGACCTCGACACAAGTCTGCCGGGCGGATTCGTGCTGGGGCCAGGAGCTCCTTCCCAGTCCGGAAAGCCGTGCAATAGACCGCACGCTATCTGTGCGGCCTCTATAACATTAGTTTATCTTCCGATGTCAAAGGTTAAAATGTAAACTACTTACTAAATGAGGGTGTTCTATCAGTCTTATGTCATCTGGCGTGGTGAAAATCCACTGATCACGCAAAGTCTATGGTATTTTCTTTTATTTCACGGAAAAAGACTGATTAAGTATGTATCTACCTGAGTGAACTGTAGATTGTATGTTTGATACCCATTTACGTAACTAAATGAGCACAGGCTCACGTACCCGAGTTCGTTGAGGCACGTTAGTGACAGGTAACTATTTCTAATATTTTTGTTTTGGAAATATGAGTTCCACAGCTCCACTAAGTTTGTATTTTATCCGTTTATGTTTCAATTTTTGTGTTTCATTTCGTGTCACAGATCCATTAGGGATAAGCAAAGGAGTCGAATGTGATGAAGAGTAGAGAGGTAACTACTTTTGGCATTGAAAGACCAGAGTTCACAAAATAGATTGCAGAGGTTTAGGAACGACACCGTACCAGAAGGAGTGAAATAATTCTTCTACCGAGGAAGTGAGATTTACACACGGTGGACGCAGCAAAGACGATCAGAAATCGATTGTCACAGGTGCAGGAAACTTTCTTCAACAAAAGAGCTCGACTAGTATCAGATAGTGTTACGGAAATGAGGTGGAATTTTCTGAAACTTTACAACATTTATGGAAATGAGAACTGGACTACCAGAAGTTCGCAAGCATTTGAAATATAATGGTATCGCAGAATGTTAAAAATTAAGTGCAGAGGTAAAAAGTACGACATGAAGAAATGCCGAATATAATGGGCCAGGAAAGTATTCGTTGGGAGACTGTCCGGAGTAGATAACTGGACAGTGGAACATGTACTACCGCTAATAGTTTGATTCCATATGTTCTGCCAAGTTCTTATTTCCATTTTATGCACAACTTGCTGCAGTGCCGGCGTTGCCTGGGATGTTTAGTACCTGCCACGTAAACTGATTGGTCCTGTTCCTTATTGCTACTCATAACGAATGCAATCCACATGGGAACTGCAGTTGCTTTAAACAGCAGGCCATATTTGAATCAACGGAATGCAACGAATATATACGTCTTCACTAGTGGCATTCACAAAAACCAGGTTATAGGTTTCCGGTCTAACATTTGCAAATACACATCAGTTTCTAACCTATAGTTTACTAATAACAATTACATCAGAGATTATGCTCCGATTCCTTTTTAAATTATAAATTAAAGTAATATATCTGTGAAGCATTATATAGCTAAAATGTAATTGTAAAACACATACTTTTATCTTTTAAATGCATTTAACTTTCTGCGAGAAATATTTTGAGTCAAAAGTGTGTTCATATGTTTAATGAATAAATATTTCACATATATTGATTAATATTTTGTACAACTTAAATAGATCTTTATAATCTGCAGGTGTGAAAAAACCCCTAATTACCCGAAAAAAACATGCCGATTTAGCAGTTCCTACATTACAAGCTGCGAAACGTACCTTCCACGGAAAAATAATGAAAGTGTATTTACAGTCTGCAGAGGTATAATTTTAGCAAATTCGAATAAAGCTGTGAAATAAAACTTATCAGAAAACTTGGTGGTATACAGTGTTCTTCGTTTGTCCGTCTGGAGTGCAAACAAACAAACTATTCGGTGTGCCGACTCTTAAGCAGCACGCCACATATAATTGGCCATGTTTGATGAAAATCAGCTAATAACTTTGAAGTAAATCGGTCAAGTACTTTTCGAGATGTTTGGTAACAACGTTTCTCTTTAATATTTGAAAAAATATAGCCTGTGTCCACCCAAATGTTTATTATGAAATCGTGTGAAAATTTGAATTAAATCGGCCAAGAACCTTTAGGCATTTTTGGTAACAATTTTCCCTTTTAATGTCACACACATACGTGTTTCAAGTCAGATTACGAAATCTTATGTAGACAGCGACCTCCTCTGCCTTGAAAGTGAAGTTCGCAAAACTTCATCAAGGTCGGAATAAAACTGTAGATTTGTTTGAAATACAAACAAGCGAACACTTTCCTGTAGATATTTCGCCGATCGACCCAGCCATCTTCTTCAGGTGCTATTAGTTTTGCTGTTGTGTCTACTCTCCACCTGGGCTTCAACCAGACTGTGGAGTACGCATAACAACAAACTCGAAGCACCTGAAGAAGATAGCTGGGTCGATCACCGAAATATTGTGCGTGAAATGGAAACAAATCGGCAGAAAACCAGGGAGCACAACATTAACCAATCGCTCTGAGAAAACTTGAAAGTTTACATCTACTACAGCGCCCAGTACTGTGCCTGGATGTCGTTAGAGCGCTGGAACGAGCAGCAGACAGGAGAATAGATCACAGAAAGACTCTAATAGGGTGGTTTGATAAGTCTGGTAAATTTCTGTGATAGAATGGAACAGTTTTGTTGCTTCTTTATGGTTGGTAAGCTTCATTACTCCCAGAATTGTATACAGAATGTCAACACTGCAGTGTGCAGTTCATGGTTGACAGCCGCATGAATTTGTCAGTGTGTCGACAGTGACGTGCAGTGACTAAACATTTTCATATGAAGGGTATGACTGCCGCACAGATCTAAACAGAAATGGATGAAGGTGATGCGAACTCTGCACCATCATTGAAGATCATTAACCTTTTGATTGACGAATTTAAACATAGTCGGAAAAGCACCGGAGGGAAAGCACACTCCGGCCGCCCAGTTGAGGTCACTGCAAAGGAAACCATTGACAAAATCCATGATGTGGTAATGCAAGATCGCCGAATAAAAATTTGTGAGACTGCGGAGGCTGTAGGCATCTCGACCGAGCACGTGCATAATATCCTGCTTGGAGAATTGGCTATGAAGAAGCTGCGTACGGCGTGGTGCTGCGACTGCTTCCACTCACAATGTCTGGCGATGTTTAATCGCAATCCGCGAAACTTTTAGCAGCAATTTGTGACTGTTGATGAAACCTGGATCTGTCACTGCACCCCAGAGTCAAGACGGCAGTCTAAACAATGGACAAACGCTGGTGAAAGCTGGTTGGTAATGTGGTTGCCACTGTTTTTTGGGAATCCCAAGGAGATCCTCATCGATTACTTGAAAAAAAGTAGAACCATAAGTGGACTTAATTCTTGAACAGTTTGAAATTTTCATTGTCTGAAAAAAAACAAAGTTTGGTACGTAAAAAAGGTGTTCTTTCACTAGGGTAATGCACTACCCCAAACATAGCGATAACAATGGCAAAAGTGCGTGAACTGGACTCTGCATTGGTTCCTCAACAACCCTATTCACCAGACGTGGCCCCCAAGTGACTTTTTCTTGTTCCATAACTTGAAATTTTTGCTTGTTTGGAGGAAGTTTTCATCAAATGAGAAAGTGATAATTGCAGTCAGCGAGTATTTTTCAGAGTCTGACAGAACCCATTTTTCCCATGGGATGAAGAAGCAAGAGTATCGTTGGGCCAAGTGTATATCCTTCATAGGAAACTACGTCGAGAAGTAATGTGAGTTACTTACGAAACAAACATTTTTTTCTTTTTGACTAGACTTACCAAATACTCTCGTATTACGCAAAACAGGTTTGAGGATTTTGAGTTAGCAGTTGTCTAGAGATGAAACTGTTAATATACGACTGGTAAAAGATGGAGGTCAGCGTAAAACTAGACGATAGACGGATGACTTAAAAATCATGTTATCACACGCATTGTGCGAGGTTCAAAAAATGGTTCAAATGGCTCTGAGCACTATGGGACGCAACTTCTGAGGTCATCAGTCCCCTAGAACTTAGAATTACTTAAACCTAACTTACCTCAGGACATCACACATATCCACGCCCGAGGCAGGATTCGAATCTGCGACCATAGCGGTCTCGCAGATCCAGACTGTAGCGCCTAGAACCGCACGGCCACTACACCCAGCATTCTGCGAGGCCTTATGAGGATTAGCGACCCTGCGCTGCCATCAGTGTACAATACCAGTACCCGCTCATCTTATAGGCGACCGTTTTTGCTGTGATAGGTGAAACACGGACTGAGGGAAAACCGGAACAGAAGAGAATCGAAGCATTTGAATGGTGCTACAGAAGAATATAGAAAATTGGGTGGACTGATAAGGTAAGAAATGAGGAGGTTCTGCGCAGAATCGGAGAGGCAAGGAACATGTGGAAAACACTGACAAGGAGAAGGGACTGGATGATAGTACATCTGTTAAGACATCAGGGACTGACAGAATGAGATTTTCGCTCTGCAGCGGAGTGTGCGCTGATATGAAACTTCCTGGCAGATTAAAACTGTGTTCCGGACCGAGACTCGAACTCGGGACCTTTGTCTTTCGCGGGCAAGTGCTCTACCATCTGAGCTACCCAAGCACGACTCACGCCCCGTCCTCGCAGCTTTACTTCTGCCAGTACCTGGTCTCCTACCTTCCAAACTTTACAGAAGCTTCTGCGAAATATGGAAGGTTCTGCGAAGTTTGGAAGGTATGAGACGAGGTACTGGCAGAAGTAAAGCGGTGAGGACGGAGCGTGAGTCGTGCTTGGGTAGCTCAGATGGTAGGACACTTGGCCGCGAAAGGCAGATGTCCCGAGTTCGAGTCTCGGTCCGGCATACAGTTTTAATCTGCCAGTAAGTTTCATCAGGGAATGACTTCCATGGTACT